>NC_135307.1:140276802-140876802 GCF_048772815.1 Callospermophilus lateralis | reverse complement strand
CTAATTCACCAGCCAATTATCCAGGGGAGGATCTAATCCCAGTGCCTGTCAGTCTGGTCCAGGGAAACACTCACTTTTTCCCTGGGCAAGGTACATATCTTTGTGACAGCCTTTGCCTATAATAGCTACAGCAGCGACCAGACAGGAGACATTAAAAATTAAACAACAGAAGAGTCGATCAGCTTCCAATCTCAGGTTTATAGACAGGAAAATGCTTAATGACAGGTGGTCTCTGTAACAGAGGTGGCCTCTGAGAGACATTTCTCTTGATTTTATTTTTTAATTAACTTTTATTTTCAGTATTTTGTCCCTTTTTTCTGCCCCCACTGGAATGATATTTAAATGATAAAAGGCTCACCACTGTTCTGCGCGCAGCCCAGACTGCCTCACCACCAGGCTGCAAAGGGAGGAAATCTTTAAAGACAGTTCTGTCTCGGAATTCTAATGCTGCCAACTGGCACACACGGGCGCTCATGATATGTCTCCCAACTGCAGTTCTTTAAGCTAAAGAGTGCAGTTCTTCACCACTTCATCATCACGGTCTCCTAATTACCCATTCTGAGCTCTCTCAAACAGCATTCCTCCTAGTTAAGGGTCTTTACCACCCGCTGCAAGACACACCAGTGAGCTGAGCATATTTTATTCAGTGTCTATCAACTGTGCATGAATAGTAAAATAGGCACAGTCACAGTCTTACTAATGGTTGTAAGATCCACTCCAACTTTGAGTTGAGTCACTATTAAATTATGTGTGTGTGTGTGTGTGTGTGTATATATATATATATATATATATATATATATATATATATATTTGTATACACCCGTGCACATATAAAACATCGTCCTTAATATAGCAAGTGAGGCACACCTTGCTTAACTCTGAACATGCTCTTTCATGACTGATCTCTTCTGATTTCCACCATCACTCTGGGAGAAGGCAGTTCTACACTAGTCATGTGAATGTTAAAGCACCAGGAAGATTAACTTATCTAAAGTCATGTAGCTCAAAAGGGCCACTGTTGAGATTTGGACCTAGGCAACCTGATTCCATAGCTGTTCTCCTAAACCCTTGGCAAGATTGAAGCATATTGGGTACAAGGAATAAGGAAAGAAGAAAGAAAAATAATTTGGGAAAATAATAGAAACGAAATTGTGCAGGATCGTAAATGTCAGGAAAAGTCATGTGGACTTTTTTCCTGCAAGTCAGAAGGAAATATCAGAGTGTGAATGAAAGGTCTGTGGATGAGGGGACTGACAGCTTTAACCCTCCATTTTACCACTTTATTAGGATGTAAAATTGCAAACACATGTATGTGTGTGGGTATACACACACACACACACACACACACACATATATATCTTGCACATCATGTCTCCTCCCTCCCTGGAATGAATGAATATGCTACCAGAACAGTCCTTGTATGGCTTTTCCTCCAATGTATCCTCAGTGCTTATAATTACTGAAGGAAGAAGTCAAGAAAACCAGGTTTAAAGCTCCACTTCTCCCTGAAGCCTGAGTCACCTGGGTTCCTTGAACCAAGCTCACACCACCTCACAAAGCAGCTGTCCCCTTGTGGAGCTGATGCTGAACAAAGCAGCCCCTGGTTCTGACTCTGTCTGGTGCTACTCATTCCTGGCCCCAGCCTTGGGATATGAATACTCTGGCCTCAGGTTTTCTTAGCAGACAAGAAGACCTGCTTCTGGTCTGCTGAATGTAGAATACCTCTACATTGGATAGGGACTCCTGTAAAAAGAGGTCATCCTTGTCTATCTGTTGGGTAGTTTTCCTTTAATATTAATTGTTGTATCACACAGCTTCATTTGAACAATAGCAGAAGAAGAAAAAACAGGAGAAACAACAACCTGCATCCAAACTCCCCCTCCCTGTTCATTCCGAACCTCGCTTCATTGCCTCCTCCATACCCTCCACATTTAGTACGGAGCACTTAACCTTCCATGGGATATTTTTATGCTCCATTTTCTGTGCCATTATGAAGGAGATGAAAGTAAATGGAGTTCACTTTGGATGGGTGCTGTCATCACCCACTTACTTGCTTCCCCACCCTCCCTACTTCCCAAAAGGGAAACACAGATGCAAAGAGAGTGAAGGTGTTTTCAAATTAAATGTATTTCAGAGAGTCAGTTAGGCAGGAATAAATGCCTTTTGTGAGGCATGCCAAACTAGTAAAGCACCTAGGATTGATTCATACAGATGAGCATTTACTTAGTAACAGGATGGACCAGGACAAGACCAGCTTAGCCATCTTGTTTATCCTCCTCTGGGGCCTTGGGCTTCTCCTTTCCAACATATAACTATTTGTTTCACATCTGCTTTCAAAGATATTGCCATGGCTATCTATGCCCATGTAACTTGATGGCTTAAAACAAAAACAGACATTTATTTTGCTTACAAATATGTGATTTGGGTCAAACTCATCAGCAATAGCATGTGTCTATTCTACATGGAGTCAGTGGGTTAGCTATACCAGAGACTCTGAAGGGGCTACTTTCAAGATGGTGCACTCACAGGTAGCAAGTTGATTCTCAGAACTGAGTTAGGGCTGTTGGCTAGGGGTGGCTCATGTCCTTCCAGAGGAACCTCCCCTAGAGATCATTGTGTTTCTTAATGACATGATGGCTGGCTTCCAAAAGCACATGTTCTAAGAAATCAGTCTCTTAAGGTCTGGCCTCAGACTCCAACCATTATGAGTTGAACTATGTCCCCTAAAAAGTTTGCATTGCATTCCTAACCAGCAGGAGCTCAGCATGGGATTTTATTTGGGAACAGGATATTTATAAATATATGAAGTTAAGATCAGGTTATTAGGGTGGACCCTGATCTAATATGACTGAACTCCTTATAAAAAGAGGACACTAGACAATGATACAAGTATGCATAAGGGAAAGACAATGTGAAGACACACAGGTAAAATGTCATGTGAAGACGAAGGCAGAGATTGGAGTAATGCATCTACAAACAAAGATTGCTAGCAAACCACCTGAGCAGAGGCACTGGACAGATTTTCTCTCAAAGTCCTCAAAAGGAAGCAACCCAGTCAACAACTCATCTTGGAACTCCAGCCTCCAGAACTGGGAGAAAATAACTTTCTATTGTTTAAGCCACCCAGTCTCTGGTGTTTCATTAAGGCAGCTTCAGAAGACTAACACACTGGCACCACATCCTTATTGACCAGATCAGTCACAGAACCAGCCCAGACTGAAGGGAAATCCCAGGAGAAACACAAAAAAATTTTTAAGATGTGGTGGCCCATTACAGTAATCCCAGTGACTCAGGAAGCTGAGGCAGGAGGATAACATGTTGTAACCAGCATGGGCAACTTAGACCTTATCTCAAATTAAAATAAAAAGAACTGAGCATGTTGTTTGGTGGTACAGGGCTTGTCAATCATGTGCAGAACCTCAAGAAAAAAACAAATCTTGGCCATCATTAAGCCAGCACTCAGAATCAGAATCTCTGGCTACTGTGTTTTCCTCTATTTCACCAGTGCCTAGTATAAATGAAACACAATAAATATATTTTGGAAGAAAATGAATGACGTTTCTTTGATGTCTTATTTTTCTAAAACAGTAATTTCAGGCTTCCTATTATAATATCGCTTTCTGAAAACTCCTCATTTGGTGTATGCAAACAAAAGGGTACCAATATGATCAGTAGCATGCTAAATCACAGAATTTCTGTGATGTCCTCCATCTTCTGAGATCTCAGCCACTGTGGGAAATAAGTCTAAGCATGGCTGGACCTCTAAGGAATGAGAAGTGGTCAAGGGCTCAGTCTGGCATTATTTTCCAGCATCCCTTCCTTGTAGTGATACACACGGGCCTCTGTGTCCATTTGAGAACATCTGATTGAACCATGCCATGCAAGAGTGCATCCGATTGAGTCTCCTCATGGAAGTGCATCAGAAACAGAGCACTGTGTTCCTAGAATAATCCAAAGAAGAGACGGAGCAAGAGCAGGAGAAGGAAGAAATAGAAGGAGGAGAGCAGTTAGTATGCATTAAACTCACATATGTTGCTTTATTTACTTACCACAAATTCCTCTGTCACAGGTATTATTCTCCCTGTCGTATACCTGAGGGAACTGAAGCTCAGAGAAGGTTGGATCCTTGTACCCATATCACAACACTAGAGAATGATGAGATTTGAATTCAGACTCACATTCATATAACTCCAGCCTGCCTTTTTCACCACCATACTGAACTGCCTGTTTTTATCAGATTTTTCACTGTTGTGACCAAAAGACCTCACAAGAAAAATTTTAGAGGAGGAAAGGTTGATTTGGCTCTCACATTTTCAGGGGTCTCAGTCCATAGACAGCCAACTCCATTTCTCTGGGTACAAGGGTAAGGCAGGACATGATGATGGAAAAGTGTGGGGGAGGAAAGCAGCCCAGGACATAACTAACACCAGGAAGCTGAAAGAAACGCCCCTCACCACAGACAGCATATAGACTCCAAAGGCACACCTCCCGTGACCCTCCTCCTCTAGTTACACCCTATTGTCATCACCCAGTTAATCCCTATCAGAGGATTAATGCACCAATTAGGTTAAGACCCTTATAGACCAATCACTTCACATCTAAGCTTTCTTGCATTGTCTCACACGTGAGCTTTTGGGTGTCACAGGACTGGGGCCTTCTGGGAACCTGAGGCAGTGGAAAAGTAAAACCTTCAAACCCTGACTATTGTGGGGAAGCCAGGAAGATTTCAAACATGTCGCTCAGAGTCACAGATGATGAGTTTATAAAGGGATGGGAAGTGGCAAAGGGGACACTCTCAAGGAACAGAGACGGTCCTCTCAGTGGCATTTTGTCCCTCTCCTGCACTCCGGTTTGATTGGAGAGCCCAGAGAAGTTTTCAGAGTTCTGCCCAGCTCCACCTCTTGAATTTTAACCGACAGCAGGATAACATCAGACTTCCAAATCCCCACTTTCGTGACCACTCTAGGTCACTGTGCTCCCTGCTGACTGGTTCTCATTTGGATTCTTAGCCATAAATTCTTACAGATTTTATGAACAGGGGGAATTATCCTTCTGTCCCTGAATTCTGGGAGTTGGTCTGTGAGAATGGTTACAAAGTCTCCCCCTTCAGGGTTTCTTGGGTTCCCCTGATTGACCTCATTTCAGGCCTGCATTTCCCCTGCAGATAACAGGTAGTTTGCTGAGGAATAGGACACATCCTGTCCACTTAAGCCAGACAGGGCTGCAGGTAAATTGTTTCTTAGAAAAGAAAGTATGTGGGGATCAGGAAAGTGGACCCATTTTATGGAATTACTCCTTTAACCTCGTGTTCCTGTCATTTGCGTCTGTCTCTCCCCCATCAGGCAGACACATTATACCTAACCATAACACGGCCCCAAATCAACTAGACGGGCTCGTTAGACTACGCAGTCGTGTGCTCACATCGGATGGTCTGAGCAAGACGACATGGAGAGTTATTTAAAGTCAGGGGTTGGTTCAGCAAACCTGATGGAAAGACTGGGGCCCTGGAATCCTTGTTCGCTATTTTGGGCCAGTCGATGTCATCCTCCTAATTCAAAGGAGGAATTCGAATTCATTTTCCCAAATGCTCGTAAAATCCCACCGTACCATTTCATACCAGTTCACACGCAATTCCTCACTCGGTACTACTCTTCTGGAATGTACTATTGACACTCTCTTAATAACTGTGGCCTCCTGGGATACTCACACGAAATGTATCTGTTTCTATCTACGACTGACAAAGGCAGGAGGACATCAGGGCCCTGTCTGCCCAGAGGCTTGCTGCCTTTTCCTAGCCAGAATTTCTTTTCACCACGGTTCCGGCCTTTGGCTGGGTACTTGAGGCCTCCCGGTCTGGAGGAAGGAGGAAGGGGGAGCAGGAGGGCCAGGAGACAGGAGGGCATAGCTGATAAGAACAAAGACCCAGCGAACTCCGGAAGTCCATGAAGCATGCCGGGGAGGAGCAGACTTCCAGCAACTTGAAAAGATGAGTGAGGAGGAGGATTACGGGAACTTCCTTCTCTTGTGGTGTGGCCGGGTCATAATGGTGCTGTGGTTACACAGCAAAGGCTCATTAAAACAATAAATAAACCACAAGGGCTGAAACCGAGAGTTCTCTTTTCCAGCATGCTTTCCTGAAAGACCAAGAAGAATGAGTCCCTGTCTCCTGCCTTTTACTTGTCATCCAGCTGGTATTTAGTATTATGAATTTCAAATGTCAAAAAGGAACAGAAATCCCTTATGCCCTACTCTATGATGTGGGATTAGGGAGCAAGGTAAGGTACAGGTATTTAAATATTCAAGAAAAAGTCTTGCTGATGGACCATTCTGGATAATAACGGGGTCTCAACTTGGAGTTCAATTCCATGTACAAAGTACACTTTTCTTTAGGCACTGTAGAAATGTCCTATCTCATGCTATCCCTAGAGAATCGCTGGCTGCATTTCTAAAATGCTTCCCTAGGTGGTACAGGCATTTGAATTAATGAAAGAGAGAGGATTGAGGACCAAAGGCAGGTAATTTGCTATAACCAATTGGCACTTTAAAATTCCTCATATCTCTAGCACCTTTCTTCTTAACTCATCTAAAATTCTGAACACTCTCTCCTAGGATGGATACAAATAAGCCTATAATTTCATCAATACAACCCTATAGGAGTATTTCATCCTAAACTGCCCATTTCTAAAATAAAAGTGTAACTAAACTCGAGGTCATTCGTGCTCTTTCTCAATTATCATATAAATGTATCCCGAAAACACTTGCTCCTCCAAGGTGCCACTGTCCCCATACGGTCCCAACTGCAATCTGAACTCTGTAGCGTGGCCTTCAAGGTTCTCCAGGTTAAGTTCTGGCCCCCTTCTGCTCTGGGGACTTTTCTCTTGCAGCAGGTGCATCCTGAGTATTAAGATGGGGTTGTCACACTCCCAACAGGACAAGGAAGGGTGTGTGGAGACAGATAGTGGAAGCAGCCTTTACTCCATGCCCCGCCCCTGCCATTTTCCCTGATGGTGCAGCCCAGGTTTAATAGGATGAGTTTAGGGATAAGTCAGACTTGGACTAAATCTCTGTCCTGCCACTCATTAGCAAAACGATTTGGGGAGGAAAGAACACTGACTCAGCTATGAGTGCTACAAAGGGTTTCTAGATCAAAGACTCCGGCGAGAACTAAAGGAGAAAATGAATATAAAGAACTCTGTAAAATGCGTGACATAAAGCAAGCACTAAATAAAGGGCGGAGGGTGTTATTGCAAAAATGATCCCCTCCAGTTGTCAAAATCTTTCAATTTGGCAAGACCTAATTCGAATGTGCCCTCTAAGACTATTCCAGTGCAGTGGGAAGCCGTCTCTTTCCTTTCTAAACCCTTAGACTGCTAAATTGCATCTCTGGAGAGGATTTCTCCCATATAGCCTTTCCATATAATTATTTTAGTAGAATGATAAAAATGTCTTTTACTTACATGTATGCTGACTAGGACTCCAAGCACCTTATATACATTATCTCATCAAATCCTCACAATAACTCTCAGAGACTTGGACTTTATTATCTCCATTTTACAGATCAAGAAACTGATACACAGAGAGATAAAGTATCTTGCACCAGGTTGCACAGCTATTTAAAGATAACATTGGAGTTCAAAGATTGAAATAATGTGTCTGGACTGATACCTCATCTCCATTGATATTTCATCAGGATGAGACAGAGTGAGTCCTTATTTATTTATTTATTTTTTTAATACCAACAGCCTCCCTTGTCTCACACTAGTCCTGGTCCTGTAATCTTTTTGCACTAGAAAGGAAATGGGGTTTGAGATCACGAACTTGGCCTCAAATTCCATTTAGCCACTTAATAGTTACGCAACCTTGGGCAAGTCATTTAAGATTTCAGAGCCTCACTGAAAAGTGAACATTCTTAAAAGATGATGGGAATAACATATTTCAAATGCCTCCTAACATATAGATAGATAGATAGATAGATAGATAGATAGATAGATAGATACTCAATTAATTTATTTTATGAATACAGTCTAAAGGCTTTAGGGATCAAATTTCATGTGTTTTTCTTTTTCCTCTTAACCAGTCTCAGAAAGAATTCCAGATACTTCCTTGCACAAAAGAGCAAATACACACACACAGAGAGTATTTATTTTGTGGTCTGAATAAGTAAATTCATAAATAAATGCCTGTGTGATATAAGTAAACCTTTCTAGAACAAGATAGGAAATGGTCACATTTGGCTGAGTTTCTACCTAAAATCCTCATTAGTAAAACAGCACACGTTCTTCCATGTTGCAGTGACATTTCGAGTCTCCTTTAATATAACAAGTGATCTCTCCAACCCCGAGGCTGCCCTAGTTCAGGCGAGGTCCGGCTGAGGTTGACTTGCAGGCAGAGAGCACCACCTACTGAACTGTGATGTCCCGCGTTTCAAGAGGCAGGAATGTGAGCCAAGGCCACACAGGCAGCACTGAAACCCATGGTCAAACAGAGTTGAAGTGAAAGCGTCAGGATCCTGAGAAACACCTCTTGGAAGAGGGCATTTCCTTCTGCTCACATTACCCTCCTTCCTCAAAGGACCCCTGGATGGAGCACTCCATGGGCTCTGGGAGGAGAGGAGCCAGGGGCTCTCCTCTCAGCCTCCATTAGGGACCAGGTAGGAGTTTTCTGGAGTTGATTTTCCACACCATTTGGCCGCCTTTCACTAAGAAGAGTAACTTTCACACAAACACTATCAGAGGTCACAGAGTTTTTTTCCTGAGGTACACGGGCATTTATCCAAACCATTCCATTGCAGGATGGCTCAAGGAGGGGACAAGGTCATCAGAGTGTGGGCTTCTCTTCCCCATGTGCCAAGGGCAAACAACACAGGCTTTGACTCGCTTCCCTGCTTCTGTCTTCAGCATCTGCACATCAGTGGAGGAGAGGAGTGAAAGAACTCAGCGTCTGAGTTCCAGTCACACTGGGCTGGCTATCAGGGGATCTCTGAAGCCTCTGACACAGGTCCTGATGCATAGTAGATGTTTAGTAAGTGACTGGTACATAAATGGAGGCAATGTACTAGCTGTCTTCCATAGGAAGGGGGTCAGGAGGCACAGATCTCTTCTTTGCCCCATGCCCAGGGATGCAAACACCATGCAAATCCTCTTTGAGGACCACTCTGACGTCCTTTCAATATACCACACTCTGGTCCCAACTTCCTGCTCCACAGTCCATGAATCATGACCCTGATGAAAGCCCTATGTAATTCTTACAGACCCTAAGAGCAAAACTCTCAGGGGGAGCCTCAACGTGAGTCCATGTCATTGATATATTCCCAGTATCTAGAAAAAGAGTTAACACATAGTAAGTTCTCAATAAATCCTTAATATCAGTGTTTCACTTAAACTTTTTTAAAACCTTTTGATAGTGCAAAAGCAATACCTGTTCAATAGACTTATACTTTTAAAAACATTTTATTTGTTCTTTTTAGTTATACATGACAGTAGAATGTAATGTTTTTTTTTTTGGTCGGGGATAAACACAGGGGTGCTTAACTAATGAACCACATCCCCAGCCCTTTTTAATATTATGTAGAGAAAGGATCTCACAGAATTGCTTAGGGTCTCTCTAAATTGCTGAGGCTGACTTTGAACTCCCGAAACTCCTGCCTTACTTTTGACATATTATACACACATGGGGGTACAATGGGGTGGTATCCTGATAGATTCTTCACAAGATAATCATGTTGTAGTTTGAAAACGCATTGGGTACACTTAACCTGTTGAATATTTAGCTTACCAACACAGCATACTGTAGGCTATGGTTGCTTCCTCCTGTGGTGGCCTGGCTGACCGGGAGTGGCAATTCTCTGCCACTGCCCAGCATTGCCAGAGACCATTGCTAACCTTGGAAGAGATCAAAGCTGAATATGATTCTAGGCAAAAAAATCTCTCACAGGCTTCTCAGGGTGGTTTTATGAGGCTGCAAGCCCATTGTACAACAGGACAAACATCTGCAGTTGTAGAACAAGTGAAAGGACATCCTGGCAGAGGCAGCATTCTCAGAAGGAAAGTTGAGGGAAAGAGAGAGCAGAGAGATGGAGGAGAGCTGATGGAAGGACAGGCTGAGCGTCTGTCTCCTGAGCCCAACCACGGAGCCACATCTCTGAATGAAGTTTCCATTGGTGCTCAGCCTTCCCTGATCTCTTCCCCAAGGTCCTGCAGGAAGCCCCATTCTTGGGCGAGCCTCTAGTGGAGTATGGGGTACAGGCAGCTGTGTTCCCTTCTACCGGCCACCCCTGGCTAAGCTCTGCTTTCAGGCTGTCCCTGGTTCCTTCTGCCTTGTGGCACAAATGGTCTCTTCCCCTCTTGCTGGACAGCCTGCCTGCCTGACTCTTGCTCTTTCTCTGCTTTCCTCCCCCCGCGTCTCTCTTTTTCACTGTGTCCACTTACTGTGTGCTGTGTTTCCATGCCTCTTGGTCCGTCTTGCTCTTTGTATGTGTCCCGCTCTGTCTGTCCCTCTCTCCTCCTTTGTCTCTGTTGTTGGATCAGTTTCTTACTTTCCATCTGCCTGTCTTTCTCTGGCTCTTTTTTGTGTGCTTGTGTCTCTCTTTGTCTCTGTCTATCTCTGTGTGTATCCTTTATTCTCTGTCCATTGCTTTTTCTTTATGTAGATTCTAGCAGAATCTAACAAATAAAACTACAGTGTCTTTCCTTCCCATCCTCTGCTCATCCCTGATGAAGGTCCTGTTCACAGCTTTCTCTACGACTTATTTGAATTGTGGGATTTCAGAATCCTTCAGGTGACAGCAGCACTTTGGGGGCATGTGCATCCCCATCCTCTCAGCTCTGATAACCCTGTGAAGTCTGAATACCATATTCCGTAAGCATGCTCCCTCCTTTACTTCACCAGTTCCTCAGTGACTTGGAAACCCCCTCTATTGTGTATGCTGGCGTGCCCCCGAGCAGCCCAGGGAGTGGGCCTAAGAGAGAAGGCCATTAGGAAGATTGTGTCTGTGTGCCTCTCTGTGATGAAGTCCCTGCCTGGGTGTGCTGACAGATAACTGGCAGCTCTCCCTCCCTGGAACTCAGCTTACCAGATTGAGCAGCCCAGACAGCAGTTTAACCCGAGGGTCAGAGGGCAGCCAGGCGTTATCTACCAACTGGCTGCCTTCCCTCCGCCTCGCTGAGTTCCACCTTCCCTTATAGACTGTGACAGGAGGGGCCAAGCCGCAGGGTGACCCCCTAGGACTTAGAGATGTAAAGAGCCTTCTAACACCCCCCCCCCATTTTTGAATGAATGAAACTCAACACAGATTCCTTATTAATAAGATATACCAGAGGGTACATCCTGAGATGCTGGAGAGGAGAGTGACAGCACATCAATTTGGGATATGCACAAACACCCCCCCATCACACACACACACACACACACACACACACACACACACACACCAGTGTGCATATCAAAGCCATCTTATGAATCTTCAGTTGATTAAAGATGAGGATTGAAATGCATCTTAATAACGAGAAAATAACTTTTACAATCTAACATCTTGATTGTACTAGATTTCAAAGGGCAGCAAGATGTGTTGAAATGCACATATCTAATCACCAGTGGAATTAACAGATTTGCAAAAGTTATGCTTCAGAACATTATGTGTAGCTGTAACACAGCATAATCAAATTCCCATTTAATTTTATTAATGCTAAAATTCAGACTATTTGCACATTGCCATTCTTCCTAATGGTATTTTTGGGATTATTGAGAAAGCACATTTTTTAAATGTTTTCTGTCTCATAGATATTTTTAAATCAAGATCATATGCATTAGTATCTTATTATTTGATTAAACAAGAGCATTTCTACTCTGTCTTCTAACCCTGATCCCATAAACCCAGCTCAGTAATGGAAAGAGAGCTATGGGCTCCTTGCCAGGCACTTGGGACATGCATTCTCCGGGCTGCCCTCATTTCCCTTCCCTTTCTCTGCTCACCACTCCCAGTCTCACTGTCAGTGATGTTTACACATCACCCCATTGTTCTCACCTACTGCCATGGTTTTCCTCTGCCTCTGCAGCTGTCTGGACCCTGCGTCTAAGAAAGCACAAATTCTGGAATTTTTCTGCCATGCACCTGAGACTTCCATAGCACGGAATTCCATTCTGGCTGGCCCACATCAGATAAGGGAAGCTGCAGCTTCAAACAGAATTTGAATTTTAAAACAAGAGACCCACATGCTAAGAATTGTATCAGGAATTTAAAAGAAAGCAAAGGAGGGGGATTTGAGCCACAAGAGCTCAACACTACAATAGCGCTCTTATTTAATGTGCCCTAAAGTCAGGCATGTAGAAATCAACATATTCACCCACTTATTGTGACTGGGCTTAACATTCGGGTCAATGGTTATATGGGGTAAATAAAGGATTCTGAGAGAAGGAGGTAAAACAATAGAGTCTTTTCATAAAAGGAGGAAAGGACTGTTTTTATTTAAATTACCTAACAAGAGTTTATCGCACATAGAATAATCTCAATATGGTCAGTGCACCAAAAATGATTATTTTCCCTTTAATTAGAGAAGCATAGCATAGAATCAGAGGATTTGAGTGCAAGTCTTGTTTTTATCACATTTAGCTCTGAAACACTAGTCAAGGAGCTGAGCCTTTCTGAGCTTTAACTTAGGAGAGTTACAATCATAATGATCCCTATGTGAGGTGGTCAGCATAATTTAACTGATTCACTGAGAAGGGCAATGGATATCTCAGTGTTCTGTAAAATATAAAGAGCCAAGCAAATTATTAAGAAATAATAAACATAACTACTTATTAATGTGATTCTCTATATTTGGTCTTTTATTTTTACTTCTTAAAAAATTAGTACCTTGAAGCTGGATATGGTGATTCATGCCTATAATCCCAGTGATTCAGAAGGCTGAGGCAGGAGGATCCCATGTTCAAGAACATCCCAAGCCACTTAGTGAGACCCTGTATCCAAATAAAATAACTAGTGCTGGGAAAGTAGCTCCATGGTAAAGCACCCTGGGTTCAATACTTAGCCCTGCCCCCAACAAAAAAATTAATACACTGTCCAACAAGTAGCCTTCTTTTTCTGCATGCTGACTACTGGAGGCTTAATTTTCATCTGTGAGAATGGCTGCTTGGCAAATGAGTTTAAGCAGTGTTTTATTTATCAACAGGAAAAAAAAAAAAGGAACACCAGGAATATAAAAGGGCTTCAGAGTCATACAGGTCTGAGCCCCAATCCTGAGCCAGCCAGCCACTTGAAAGCTGTGACTTAGGATATTTTATGAAAATTTTAGTGTGCCCATTATCTCAAAAGGAAAAGAAGAGAAGGAAACTCACTGCTCTACTTGGGGGATTATATATAACAAAAGCAAAAGCAGGCTGTAAAATAATTGGTATTGGCCAAACCCCCATTTAGGTACAAGTTATCAGAAAACAAATTCAAGTTGGTTCAAGGGAATTTGTTGGCTGTGGTACTATTTCTTTTCATATATACATAAATATAGACACAGATGCACTTTCATCTATTTGCACCTATATCTGTAGATAGATATATGAAAAGGTAAAAAAATAGATGAGAGGAAGAGAAATAGAAAAGGACATGTAAAGATAGAAGGGGGGTCAATAGATCATATCTTGGATTTTATGCCATTACATTGAACTACAAGAAATCTGTGCTAAGATTAAAGGTCTCCTTAAGTTATACAACTTTGAAGGAGAGTCAATTCTCCCAAAAATGAAGGTAAATAAAATAACATATATTTACTTTTTACCACAAGGCAACCCAGCACCCATGTACTTGACATTTCGCTTTATATCATTTAAATGGCTTTCTTGCCTGACATGGATGACTGCAATCCACTCATTCACTTTCCAAAGAGAGACCATGCAAAGGTGCATCTATGTATTTCATCTTGACAAAGTCCACATTTCTTCTTTGTTAGGTCCAAATAGGAAACCTCATCTTTGGTGATCTGGGATAAGTACACATAAAAATCTCAAGTTAGAAAAAGGGTCAGAGCATGGAACCATGCTATTGAGAACTCCCAAAGGCTGCACCCAGGGCTTTCAGATGAGATCTTTATCAGACAATTGTTTACACCTTGATCCTGAGAAGGCTCATACATATCCATTTACCTCTATGAGTCCACCTGAGAAGGACAAGAGTTTCAGTCCCTCTTGGTGGGGGCATTACTTTGGCAAACCTTTCCATTTGGTTGAGTTACCAGGACAGAGCGATTTCTCTATAAGTGAAGAAATCAGAAGCAATCGCCTGTAGACTAACTCTGCTTGATTTCTAGAATCCTCTTTGTGTGTGTGTGTGTGTGTGTGTGTATGTGTGTGTGTATGTTTGTGTGTATGTGTGTGTGTATGTGTGTATGGTGCTGGGGGTTGAACCCATGGCCTTGTGTATGTGAGGCAAGCACTCTACTAACTAAGCTATATCCCCAGCCCCTCCAGAATCTTCTTATAAATCTGTTTTATATAGTTGCTGCCTCTCCACATTCATTTAAGGCTGACACAGTCAGTTGAAATGCAGTCGTATCCCATCACCCCTGGTCTAAGTTAAACCTACCTCCCCATGTGATTGTTTGCTACATGGCTTGCTTGTTCTTTAACACACTGACCCAAACCAACCCGTTGCACAGATGCTGATGCTAAAACCCATTGTCAACACTGGAGCCATACTCAGCCTTGAGGGATAGCTCCTATGGACCCTTATAAGGACTCAGTCCCCCGGGGCTTATTTCTTCTTGCTCCCCACCTGTTGGTTGAGCTTCTTCTGCCTCCAGACTCCCCCTCAGGCTCCCATCCTCTGGAATCTGTAAGTGATAAATTTCTTCTATTTCACTCATTTTGACTGAAACTGCTCATTGCATCTCATCCGAAGAATACTCTGAACCTAACTTTTCCTCTGGTTAGAACTCTCCTGAAGAGTAGTTCTTTGGTTTACAGTTGGTAGAAATATCTTAAAACCAAATTAGGAAAAAAACCAAAACAGCAAAAATTTTATGTTCTAATAAGTAATATCAAAATCATGTTGAATTTTTTTTACTTAAAGGATCCTATCTTTGCACGCTTGTCTCTTAGCAACAGAATTTGGTGCTCTCTGAATTCCTGCAATCTCGCACCCATGGACTTCCTTATTGTCATGTCTCAGAGCAACATGAAACACTGGAGGGGAGAGCTGGACTAGTTGGCTCATAATCTTTGGCTTTCTCTCCTCCCTGGCTCTCTCCAGTTGTCAGCCCTTCATAGACAGGAGGCACGCAGCAGCAGATAAAATTTGGTAAATAAATCAGCCTTCCTCCAGTTGTATAAGGCTTTCTGTGATGGCTCTTTAATGTGCCAGGATGGCTAGATAAAACTATATCTCTCAGAATTCCACCACTTGCATGTTTCCATTTGGGGTGGGTCATGAGGGTCACTCATAAGAGATTGGAAAGAATCCAGGACAGCCATTTTTCACCTCATAGGAATTGTTGTCCACCTGATGACCCACCTTGCTGGTTTGAGGGAGTAGCTGGTCCTGCAGTAACTTTCCCTTCCTGGTGGATCCACCTATTTTTTTTTCTTTCCCCCAACTCTTGAGACAGGTTAAGTCCATGGTGAGGGACCCAGATTCTGTGAAATGCCTTAGAGTAGAGGCAACAAGTACTGACATACATTTAAGTTCCCATGTTTAGGCTTGTAGGTTTCTGCTTGTCTTTGCTCTTCTACTATGTCTACTCTTCCATATTCTCTTCCTGTCCACCTGGTGAACCTAAGGCTCTGGCATTAGACACATAGGGTTTTATAGAGAACACCTAATCAGGTCCCACCATTGCATACTGTAATATTAATGAAATGTAAACAGTTATGAGTGTTCATCTTACTGACTCTGCTACTCTGGGCCGTGACACACTTTTTCATTCTAGTTTTATTTTAAATATGATCCCCTTTACTTAACTCTTGGTAAAATGTTCTGTAATGACTTCTGTAATTTAAAAAAAAAATATGTGGTTATCTGTCCCCCTCGCCTTCTTGCTTTTCATAGAAGAATGAACCAAAAATATAACCTGGGATCTATTCCCTCTTTCCTCAAGGAGCTGGCAGTTCTATTCCTCCATGCACCTGGAGAAGATGGCTGTGGTTAGCCAAAGTTTTTCCTCATTCCAGATCATCTGGTTCTTTGAATGGCACCATTCTGGGTGTTAGCACCAAAGCAACACTGAGTTTTACTAGACGTAATTGTCCCCAACAAGTAAGGTAGTGATGAACTCTCAGCTAATAGTTCTCTAATTTCCCCTGGTGATAGTAATATGAAAGTAATGAGAATCTCTAATTTCTACAACAGGTGTGTCCTCCTTTCTTCGGGGTTCCCACAATAAGGAGTACCAGTGCTCATCTCAGTCAATTTCATAACCATAAAAAAAGAGATTCAATTCTAACCATGGAACACAGCACATTTGAATTGGCTTTTCAAGCTCTTGATGACCAGTTGCACTTAATTAGTCTTATCAGGTGTGTAAATCAGCCCGATTCAATCTTGAGACCCAAGATGTCCAGCTGGTTGTTTGAAATGTTGTCTTCTACCATATAGGTTATATCCTCAATTCCCCACTCAGGTTCTATGCTTATAGTGTCTATGGTCTATTGATATGAAGTATAAATTGTTACTAAACAAGGAAACTATGAAGGAATCTATAGAAATGAAGGTATATGGAATAATTTTAAGGAGATGTTTTGTCTTATCCTTTGGCCAGGGACTGGCCTCAAATCTTATGTATTAGGTTGAAACTGCATCAAATTACTACCTTTGTAAATCATATATTGGCAATCTTGGATACTCATCTGATAGAAATTTCCTTAACTTGGTGTCTATAATTTGGATTTCAGATATTTATAAAGAAAACATGTTAAGAACTCAAAAGTCTTTGAAAAAGAAAACAATTATGAAGAACAAAAGCATTTGGCTACCAAACAGATGATTTCAAGAGAATAAAAATAATTTTTCTTTCCACAGACCAGAGCTAGTCATGAGGAAATTAAGAAAGTGTTTATTTCAGATTTTAAATGAATTGATTTAACCTCAAATTTTTTTTGAGAAACTCACCTTTTAGACTAAAGCATGTTCTCATCACACTTCCTAATAATGTAGCTGTCAAGGTGACCAAAGAGACAAGAATATTAAGATTCCAGCCACCCACACCTTTGCAACTCAAGTGAAGCTCACAATAATTATAGTTCTCTTTATTAGTTTAAATATACTTTAAAATGTGGATTTAGGTTTTGTTGTCTGTTTCTCTTCCATCAAAACTTCATAACCAACTCAGTGCTGCATATATTCTTCAAATAAAACATTGCTTCACTGTAAGGTAGTTACCTCTGAGGAAATATAGTGGATAGTAAGATGGATAGTAAGACCTTCTTGCAGCTCTGAGTTTTAACTATGACACCAGAAATGTGGTACATCTTAAACAGGTACAAACTGTTCAGTGGTCCACATTTTTCCTGTTAAGTTTTAAAAACTTACCCCATGGTATGGGCTGTTAAAAAATAAAAAGCCACTTATAGATATAACTGTCGTACTGGAGAGGCTCAGATATGGCCTGTGTCAATCAGTAACACAGGAGGAGGAGGCAAAGAAGAAAGCCATGCAGGCCCCTTTCTCAATTTAGCCAGGAGCCAGGCTATATAGGACAGGACACCTCCCTGGGGAGAGGCTGCTGAGAATGAGGCAGCATCTTAGGGTTCCAGCAAGGAGAGTTTTATGAAAATGCCCCAGAGCCCGGAGAACCAGAAGGAATATGTGAGCCTATGACACAGAAAAGCAGAGCAACCAGGGAGAATGCTGCATGTTTCTCCTTTTTGTAAATTTATGTTTTACTTGAAAAAAATGTGGGCTGAGAGAGAGAGAGCTCTTGCCTAGCATGCGTGAGGCATGATTCCCCAGCACCACATTAAAACAAACAAACAACAAACAACAAAAACTAAACAAGTAAAGATATTGTGTCCATCTACAACTAAAAATATTTTTTAAAAAAAGAAAAAATGTATTCCATAGGGTGGACTCTAAAAATACACACACACACACACACACAAAAAAAAAAAAAAAAAAAAAAAAAAAAAACAGTAGCCATTTGTATCTTCTACTATGGCAAGATTAAAATAAAAGAGGCGGGGGCTGAGATAATGAACACAAGGGATATGTGTTGGGTGGGTGTGACGAACAAGTTACATTAGGTGAAAGACTCTCATGGAGCATCAAAACCCATGTTCCCCCCCCACTTTTTTCCATCAACCATGGCCCTTCAAACAGAGTCCTTAGGATTAGCTTTCCTCCTATGTCTTAGATGATATCAAGGGCAAGCCTCATGATTATCCTAGCTGCCACTTCCCCATTATAAACTATTCTCCACTCATGTTATTTTCAAAAAGTCTGTTCAGTAACTGTCCTCTCCAATATGATAATCAACATTTTTAAAAGGTATCATAATTAAAGCCCCTAGCATGCAGCTGAGAAGGTGGGATGCAGCTGGCTGCTTTTCTGTACCTCCTCCAGCTCATGTCCTCTTTGCTTAAAGACAGTTCTGATTCCAATAGTCATTTATTTTTTTTTAGTTTTGTTGTTTTTAATTGGAACATGGTGGTAAGTGATGAAGGGCAAGAGTCCAGATACCAGAACAGTTCAATTTGGTTGCCACCCTTGTGACTTTGGTTTCCTCTGCCCAATTAAGGCAGAAGTTGAAAATGACTTTTTCCTAAATACTTACAGATAGTCCTCAGCCTTCTCTGGAGCCTCTCACCAGCTGTTCTGTCCTTTCTTCTGCCAGTTCCCTTACTGATGACACCCTTCCACTGCTCATGCAGACAACCTACCAGTTGCCTCTTTCACTTGGCCCACGATGGCTTCTGACAGTTGGAAGACTGCCATCCCCCTGCCTCAGTTCTCTTCTCTGCTGCACAAGTTGCTAAGGCTGACTCCAACCCGTCAGACTCAAGGACAAAGACTATGCCTGCCGATCTCAAGCTTTCCCTTTGTAGGTCTCTATAACCTCTCCCATAAACTTGAAGTAGATGATCAGTTATTATCTCTGCCCCATTTAGAAATCTTGGTAAGTTGATCTGGTACCTAGTTTTGGGATAGAAAGAAATTGGTACCCAATATCTTAGGGAATTGTAGAAATCAAGTCAGACAGCATCCTATTTTATCTGCCTGAGATATGCACTCACTTGAAACTGCAGATGGATATATTACCCAGACCTTACATCTTGGTTCATAAAATGAAATTTCATATCCTTTTAATATCTGAAAATATTTTTATTTCATGGTCCCTGTTGAGTAAGCATTTGGTTCAATATAAAGTTCTATCACATTTACTTTTAATGACCTAGTTATGGCATTTAAGCCCCTACAGGCCTGACTGCTAAAAATTAATATCCCTCCAAGTGCCCTCCAGTTATTTCGGGGAGCCCCTTAAACCAGTCTGTGTTCTGCAGCCTCCAGACCTCACTGGGCCTGCTCCCCGCTCCTCTCCCACCTGTCCACACCTGCTGTCCGTGAGGCCTCAGCCTGATTATTACTGTTCACCATGGAATCTAGACACAGGATGCCAGATGCTCTCGAAGCTTCCAGCACATGCTTGCCAACATCGCTCTTCTGAGCCGAAATCGAGGAACAACTTCTCTCAGACTGGAAGCTGACTATTTTGCCCACTGGCCTCCCCTAAACACATCTACCAGCTTTAAACATTTACCAATGCCAAATATCTTTCCACATCTTTAAAGTGTCCCTTCAGTTTCTCTCTCTCTGCTTTCTGCTGAGGGAGCTCTAATATAAGCTCCCTGACTGGAACAGTAACAGGACTGGGTGATTTGAAATTCTAATTTTGGCTTGGTGAAGTGGGCAACAGGCCTAAAAACAACTTGCACCCATGAGCATCTCAGGTTGCAATCATGTCCCTCACTAGTCGAGAGTCACTTCCCCTGCTTAATAGGAAACGTAAACCATCTCCTCACATTTTTTTTGTACCATATTAAGAGGAAGAGAGACCCAAAGCCTGCATGTGGATTTCTCATGTCTAGGTTCATGCAGACATTGACTCAGATTGAGTTTGATTTATAAAAACCAAATGTGGCTTCTATTATGCATTATTTTCTACGCAGTGTTCTAGAGAGGAATGTACTATTTCCAGACCCTTTTCATGGATGAAAAAGCTGAGGAATGGAGGGTCAATCATGCAGCTATCACAGGAACCGGTTGGGATTTGAACTTCTGGAACCAAGGTCTTCACCATTTTGTTCAATAGGTTCTTCAGTAATGACAGCTGTCCCTGGTCACCAGGGACAAAGCAATAACTAGGAAGATTTTTTTTTTTTTTTCTTTCAGCTCAGTGGCTAGTACAACCTCATTTTTCTGTTGCTTGAGAGAGATCTAATGTCTGCACATAATAATCTCAGTATATAAGAAATTAAGGTTTGACTTTGTTCAGGTTGAGTCCCATTGGGATTGAGATATTACTGCAGAAAACCTGCCCCAATACCCAGAGCTTATGGTGCTCCTCTCATTTTCTTGGTGTGGTTTGTTATTTTTGTTTTATTTTTTTTCCCAAGCTGAAGATGGCTTTGACCTATTAGAAATGCTGACCCAGTGAAATTTCAAATGACTACCAGCACAGAAATCAGATGAATCTCTGATTGGTTTCCAGTGAAAAATTGTTTTCAAATATTTAACCATCAAAATTTGTCTCCTTCTACACCCCTTTTCTTGTACTTAGACATCTAATAAGACTGATGTCTAACATCTTTTTTATCATTTGAAGGTTTGACCTCTAGTTGGGGTTGCTTAATCCTGAAGTCCAGTTAATGCTACTTCAAGCATCTTAACTAATCTAATCTTGTCCAAGTTAAAAAAAAAAAATGTTTAGTCCTGTTATGATTTAGATATGAGACGTCCCCCTAAAGCTCTTCTTAATGCAGGAATATTCAGAAGAAAATGATTAGATTGGGAGAATATGACCTAATCTAGTTTGGGTGATGATTATAGGTGAGTGCAGCATGGATGGAGGAGGTGGGTCACTGTAAGCATGCCCAGGAAGGGTGTCTTTTCCCCACCTTTCTGCATCCTGACCCTGTGATCAGTGCACCAACTTTCCTCCAGGGGGCCTTTCCCCAGTGATGTGCTCCCTCACCAATGGAGTCAGCCATCTATGTCCTGAGACCTCTGAAACCCCAAGCCCCAAATAAACTTTCCCTTCTCCAAGTTATTCTTATTGGGTATTTTGGTTACAGTGACCTAAATGTCCTCCTGTTTGACATTTTAGAGAGGTAGCATTGTTTTTCCTGCCATAAATAACGCCTTTGTCCCTCACGAAGAAGTTTGGGGAACACCCCTCTGCAGCAAAGGAACAGGTAACTCAGATAAAGGATATTCCCAGTTCTATCAGCCAATAGTAAGACTGCTTCAGTCTCCATTGCCTTCCCTGGAAGAGGATCTTCCACAGGAACTGCCATTGCATCCGGTTCTTTATCTACCAACTGGAGTTCAGAGACCTGTACCTCTTTTGCACCAGAGACCCTAGAGCACTGACCCTTCCCAGAGACTGTGTAGGGTATCTGGGCCCCAAGCAGGAGTATGGGAATCTGACTGGACAGTGTGCTATGCAGAGTACCAGGATCCAGAGACATGAATCAGGATTAGACTCATAGGAGAGTCAGTGTGTTTATGACTAAGGTGTCCTATGCTCTGCCCAGTGACACCTGTGAACCTGTGCTTTTGATCACCTACTTCTGCTCTCACTCATTTGGGGATTTTCCCCTCCGTTTTTGGCTGATACAACAGTGTCTTGGTTTAGAAATGACGTGTCCCCCAAAAGCTCATGTGTTAAGCAATAGTAGAATATTTAGAGGTAAAATGATTAGGTTATGACAGAATTAACCTAATCAATGGGCTTACCATAGCTAGGGTGTGGGAGGAGGAGGCAGGTTGTTGGGTTATGCCTTTGGGATATAGATCTTTAGTTTTTGGTGAGCAGAGTAGTCCCTCTCTGCTTCCTGATTGTCATGCCCCAAGCTATTCTCCTCTTCCACACCCTTCTGCCATGATGATCTGCCTCACCTCTGGCACAGAGCAACGGAGCCAGCAGTCTATGACCTAGGATCTCTGAAACTGTGAACACCAAATAAATTTTTCTTGTCGGCTGTTTGGTCACAGCAATGGAAAAGCTGACTAAAACAACTTACACCGTGTATTCCCCAGGGCAGTATGGCTCCCTCAAGAAATGGCAATAAAAGTTCTGAGTAGCTGAAATGAGTAGGCATGGAATTACCAAAGCAGTAATGGGAGATAGGCCCTGTTGAACATTTTAGAGATGATGGAGAAGCATTGAGGATTGCTGAATACCCCTGGTCTAGAAAAATACCTAATTCTCTCCTTTGTCTTTTATTGCAGTGTATTAAAACTGTGTGACTTTGGTTTGATGCTATACAAGAATAATAGATTATTTCATACCTGAGAAATGTATTTCTAATTTTTAACCACAGAATATATAATTATGAAAACAGATATGTGATGGTCAGGTTTATGTATCAGCCTGGTTTGGTTAGAGTCTCAGTTATTTAACCAAACACTACTAAGTACTTCTATGAAAGTTTGCAGGCTTGATTACAACTACACTCATTTGTCAGTTATGAGTAATCTAGATGGGCCACATGCAATTGGTTGAAAATCCTTGAGAACAGAGCTTGAGGAAGATGCAGGTTTGCCAATTAGCAGCAGAGTTTGTTCTTTCTGTTCTCTTTCCTTTCCACCCCACCTTTTCCTTTCCTCCTCTCACCCTACTCCTTCCTTTGATCTTACAGAAAAGTAACTTCTGAGGAGCAGGGCATGAACACGCTCCTTTCTATCTTCAATGGAAGCTCTTTATTAACTTACATGGAACTACTAGAAGGTTAATTTTACTATTTTGCCAGAGGGCTTTCCCAGCTCATCCCTGGGTCATTCTTCCAGGGTTGTCCCAGTGGCTCTCTGAAGGTCACACCCATACAATGACTGAGATTGCTACATGTAGTGACCAGCCTGCCCAATTAGGTAGTGGGAGCCATTCCTTGCAACAAAGCCCAGACACTCAGAGTATCCCACCTTAGTCACAGGCCTTGGGCCCCACCTTGGATCCTTCCTTCAAACAGCCTGCCTGGAGTTTGAGCCATATCACCTCAGTCTTAGGATGATGTTCGTACAATTCATTCTGACACTCATTTTTGCTCTTCAACATTTCTGCAAATAAGTCTTATGATTGAGTGTAGCTCATGGTTTTGGTTTGTCTGATTTTTGCACTTGTTTTCATCTGTTTTTCTGCACATCCCAATGTGTTTTACCCCATTCCCTCTCAGAAAAAAAAAAAAAAAAGCTGTTATCAAATTGACTCATTTGTATTCAAAAGTATCTCAGCATTGACACTTTCACAAAAGATAGAGGCTCACTAAGGAGGAGAGTCCCAGCATTCCCAGCAGCCCTGATATAAACTGTCACTGCCCAGGGAGTTACCCTGATAAGCTTATCCCTGCTCTGGGTCCCCACAGGTCCTCATTAACACCAGGAAACCTTGACCTCAGACCAACCCACAGGCTTGGGATTCCTCCATCTCACTACTTAGATTTGACAGGCCTCATTTCATTGCTCTGCATCAAATCACCGCCATACACCTCTTAATACAAGATTTATCTCAGAAGTCAGATTCAAATATCATGGTGAAATCTATCTTTGTCTTGCATCTTCTACCCCAGGCCTCTGACGGTGTGGGCTTAACCATGAAGTGTGTTGCTGCTTAAGCATCTTTACTTACTGTTATTTCTGTGCATATCTCACTTCTACTCCCATAATCAACTTGCTCTCTAAAGCTGTTTTAGACAGTCTTCATTCACTAGAGATAGCATGACCATATATATGACCTGAGGTCTAAACTAAAAGGAAAGTTATTAATAACCATTCCAGGAAAAAATATAGACATCAGGGTGATCATGGGTATCAGGGTATTAGTCAGAATTCTCTAGAGGAACAAAATCAACAGGAACAATAATTATAAAAGGGAGGCTTATTAGGTTGGCTTACACAACCAGAATCTGGATAGTCCTCCATGGCCATCTGTAAGTTAGAGAGCTGGAAGAACCAGTAGCTGTGATGTCCAAAGGTCTGAATCCCCAGAACAAGATGAATCAATGGTGCTACCATAGTCTGAGACTTAAGGTTTCTGGGGAATCACTGGCAGAGTCTGCTTTGGATGACTGAAGAAGCGAGAGTCTGATATCTTCAGATGATCGCAGCAGCAATCAAGAATGTGTTAAAGAACAATCAAACTTGCATCTGCTGCTGCTTCCTTGATCTTCCAACTTTTACTCCATCCAAGCCATCATCCTATTGGACAGTGCTGCCCACACTGAGGGAGAGTCTCCATTTCAGTTGGCTATCCCATATGCCATTCATTCCTAGATGCACCCTCACTGACACACCCATAAGTCTCTTAATCATTTGCATCTCCTAATCCAATCGAGTTGATTCAAATTAAACATTACACTAGGTAAACTCAATTCATGTATTCTCCCCAGTGTAAGCCACTTTGGGTAGGAAAAATTTTGCTTTTGGAAAACCCATCAACTCCTTAAGTTGGGTTATAATTGCTCTTGGATTAGGAGTTCATATTTAGTTCAAGGAGACTCATGCAGAAGTGTGGCTATGTAATAAATGGCATAGTCATTGCTGTCTGGGGGAAAGTAACATTAATTAATCATGTGAGTCAGAAAAGTAGGTACCTATCCCCTCTAGTTTTGCATATGAGGCAAATGAGGTACAGAGAGGTTAAATAATTTGTACAAGGTCATTCTGCTGAGAGGTTGTAGAATGAGGATGGCACCCACACTCCTGAGATCAGCCCACATATTCTGCATTTCCTCTTCCCATTCCCCAGGGATCCCTATTCTGAAGATTCTTTATTTCAGATGAGAGTGACAGGGTATGGGAAGCTTCCCACTTCTGTGGCTAGAACTCAGAAAAATAAGCATCTCTAAATATGCTAAATATAAACAATTATTAAAAGTTTAACATGAGCTCCTGCAGAGGTCGCAAATCATACCTATAAAGGCCAGTGAATAAATATTTTGGGTTGCTAGGGACATATTGTGTTTAGGCAACCATCAATTCTCCCATTGTTAGCATAAAGCAGCCAGGAGACTGTGCAAATGTGGCTGTGGTCCAATAAAACTTTATGCATAAAAGCTCTTACCATCTGACTAATTGAGAGACTAACTCTGAGGTTTCACAGTCTAGCATCCATCTCTCCAGGTCAGGACTTTAAAACAAAATTATCTTGAAAATGCCTTCGATGCTCACAGATGCCAGAGTTCTGAGGAGTCTGAACAACACCAAAAAATCTGAGGTATAGAAACTGTCACCTGCATTTCCTGCCCCTCCTTCCACATTGAGATAGAAATTTCAATACCAAAATAGGTTTGGCATGTGGGTAATAAGATTGTTTTTAATTTGTAACTGACTAAATAACAAAGTACCAAGGACTTTCGGGAACTCTGCTTGTTAATTTCAAATATTCCAACAACAACTTTCTGAAATAAGGCGTCAGTTCAGGAGAGCACAAGGCAGCTATTGCAGGGCTTAATGATTAAGTCACAAGTCCTGCAGACTAGTTATAACACTAACACGATATGAAAAGGTTTGGGGAATAAATCAGAAAACCAAGAAATGTGCTTTGCAGGAAGAATAAGATAATCAGTTTTCACATAGGCAAATGTAAAACAAACATATGAACCTCACACTCAAGAAGTTCTTGGTTCTGAAGTTGAGTTTCCCAATGGAATGGGAAGAGAAGGAACCAAGGAAGTTTGCTGCTTCTTCTGGGAAGTCGGGCAAGCACCAGTCTGTGAACAGGGACCCAAAGTGGAACACTGTAGTCCACACTTTGGTGCTTCCAAAGGCCACCTCCTTTTGTACTAAGAGTGGAACATCTGCAAGTGGGAGGGAGATGGTAGGTTCCTGTGCAATGGCCACAAGCTATCAGCAAATCTGGGTGAAACTTGCCTACAGAGTAGATGTATCTCTAGGTGAATTTGCTAATAAAAAAGAAGTTTTTAAAGTTTTCTTTTAAATCCTTTGTTAGATGAATTTAAAGAAAAGAACTTATATGCTCCTCAAAATGTTTCTGAAATATGGTTGTGACTTAATGACAGGGATATGTTCTAAGCACTGCTGGTCAGTTTCATCATTGCACTAACATTGTACAGTGCCCTTATACACACCTGGGTGGTCTAAGGTAAAGCACTCCATGTGGCCTCTTAATGCAATTAAGAGACACAGAAAACCCAAGTTGTATGAGGCTGCTGTGATTGCAACAAAGCATTCTCTTTTACAGTAATTGCTTTAATAAGAGAAGGGATATTTTCTGCAATAACAATGAAATGTATAGTAAATACATAAGCCAGTAACATTGTCACTATCATTCTCAAGTACTGTGGACTATACATAGGTCTAAGTGCTATATTTTTATGATTGGTAGTACAGGTTTATATCAGCATTACCCACACTCACAACGTGTTGTGCTATGACTTCATCATGGCTACCAGACATGGAAAATGTTCCTTAAACAGTGGGAACTTTTCAGCTCAATAATGATCTTATGAGACAACCATCATACATATATATGGCCTGTCATTGATGGAATATTGTCATGTGGTACACATCTGCAATTACTTTAGAAGTAAAAGACTTAATCAAAAATCAAAGTTGTTCCCATATCATTTTTCTGACTCCCTAGCTCTCCTCACCACAGGTAACTGCTCTCCTCACCACAGGTAACATTATAGATATCTCTAAACATACACTGGGATATGTATGTTCCTTAAAAAGAAAAAAAATGGCAGCAATATTTTTAAAAATTTTAACTTCCCTTTTTTAATATTTATTAGACCCACTCTCATATTGTTTTATATACAACAACTATTTTATTCCCCTTTATTGAATGTGTTCAATACATGAATGTATCATGATTTTTCTTCATGGACATTTGGGGTTTTTATAAATTTTTAACATCAAACTGTTGTTCTGTGAGTATCTTTGAATATATCTAAGTTCTTATATAATTTTTTTCAGTAGTATCAATTTTCTAGGAGTAAAATTGCCATGTCAGGGAGTATTTCTGTATTTAAAATTTAATAGATTTTTTTCCAGTTTTCCTCTGTAAAGATAGGCTAGTTTTTATTTCTATTTGAAAAGTATGGGAGTGTATTTTCCTATATCCTCTTCAAACTCCAAATGGATCTTTGCAAATCTTACATTTAATAAATGTTAAAACATAGCTTCAATTTATATTTCTCATGATAAGACATATTTTAGCAGCTCTTTATAAGATTAACAGCCCTATTACCCTTAGATACTTAATCTGATGATATTGATTACCAGATTCATGTCATATGGGAATGGAATTAATTATTGGCCTGTGGTATAAGTTGTAAATACTTATTTCCCAATTTTCATCTGTAGTTTTGCTTTTGGAACTTTATTTTTTTATGTCTAGCAATTTTTGACTATTATCCATTGGAATTTACCTAATGTTTCTGAATTTTCAGATTTTATTGTTCTTATAAATCCTTCTTTATTCTAATACCCTAAAAATACATTCTTTCATCTATACTTTAGCAATTCATTCTCTGATCAGAAATATATTCTTTATTAAATATAAAATTCCTATATACATTTGGGCTATTATCAGACTAATTTTCATACTTTTTCAATTATGATTTTACAATAATTTTTAAATATAGTAGGGCTAGTTCTCTTATATTCATTAATTTTTTTTTCTTTTGGAGACTGCTTTTTTTGTTCTACATGAAACTCTAGAATACTATTTTGAGAAGAACTCATAGTAACTGTATTTTCAGAATTATTGCAAATTTGAAGATGTTTGCTGTTGTGTTATACCATAATGTCAGTTTAGCTAGGTATAAAACACTATGATCACTTTTTACTTCTTAATAATTCTTTACTCACTGCCTCACCACAATTTCTAATACTATTAAAATATGTTCACATGTAATATGTACATTTATAACATGTCTACAAGTGATAAGGTTCATTTGTGTGTAAGAAGACTATTAATGTATAACTGATTATATAACACTTTGGGGAGACTTTCTGAAATGTCCTTTTTTAATTTTTAATATTCTAACAACTTTCCAAAATCAGGCTCCACCATCAGGAAGGCAAAATACTGGTACAGCAAGGTCATGCTGTGCCCTGCTACTGCACAACACTGTTGTATGTATGTGAAAGAGGGTTGGTAGGGCAAGAGAATAAAACCATTAGTCCACTCTCACTTTGTCCATGATGGGAGATTAACTAATTTTACCTGTGTTTCCAAAGGATACTTCTTAATCTTTGAAATGAAGTCAGTTGCTACAATGTATCTTCATCTACCATTCTGTCCTAATTATTTTCCAGGACCCAAATATCTCTGAAATTTATAAGTTCAAGCATTATTTTATGAAATTTTAACAAATAAGCTCTTCAATATTTCATTATCTTACCTTTTTAGATACACTAATAATATGAGTTGGCTCTTATTTATTCTTTAAATCTATTTTTCTTTCAGTTTATTTAAACATTTTGTTTTATTCAATTGAATTTAATGCTTATCTCAATCTGTCTTCATACTTCTTGTATTTTTTTTTAAAAAGCCTCCCTTTATGTTTTTGCAAGTACAGCCCTTACATTTTTTCGAGCTTTGTGACTTCATGCCACCACCAGGATGTGCCAGCTCAATATTTCACCTCTTTATATTACCTTGCTGTATCTTCCTGGAATGCCTATATCCCTCCTAGATAGGTATAAACTTTTTTTTAAAAAAATTAAATATAACAACATTATCAAAGTTTATTACTTTTATTTTCTCTTAATAGTAATGTGTCTTGTCAAAATTTTAATCTATTCTATGGCAGCATTCTCTTGGTGAGTGTTCTGACATTTAAAGGAACAAGAGGAGATATCATCCTTATACTGTCATTTTAAAATCACTGATATTTCTTTTTCTGACCTTTACACATTGATTATGTTGACAAATATTTGCGATAGACACTATGCTAGCTTCTGGAGAACTGATGACCAGAAACCCCAAATAAGACTCCTGATTTCATGGAGCATAAATTCTACCTCATGTTGCTCGTCAATTATTTCTGTGAAAAAGAAAATTGTTCACTTGTCAATATTAATTTGTATTAGGTTTCCATCTTTGTAACAAAATACCTGAGGTAATGAGCTTGCAAGGAGGGAAGGTTTATTTTGGCTCCCAGTTTCTTTTCAGGGTTGCCTGAGACCATTGCCATTGGGCCTGTGGAGAGGCAACATGTTGTGGCCAGAATACATGGACAGAAGAGGCGAGCTCACCTCATAGCACCTGGAATCAAAGAGAGACAGGAAGGTGCCCAGGTTCCAATATCTCCTTTGAGAGGATGTGCCACAGTCTCTGGCTGGGCACAAATCACGAGTCTCCACACAGCTTGTAGATTCAAACAGCAATTCTTTAATCTCGATCTCACACCGGCCATCTACAAACACGATCTGGGGGAATCCACGTTCTCTGCCCAAATCCACTTCTGCCCAAATCCACTACTCTGCCCAAATCCACTACTCTGCCCAAATCCACTCTCTGCCCAAAATCCACACTCTGCCCAAATCCACTCCGCATGGGCTTCTGTCTCCCAAAATATACTGTCTGACCCTAAGAACTCAAGAGGAACTCAGCAGCAGGATACGCCCTATTCTAAAGGGGGAACACCCTAATCTCCTATTATGCTAAACTGCCCTATTCTAAAGGGGGAACACCCTAAACACGGATCCTGCCCTGGTCCTTGAGCAAGGTCACCTTTCAGAAGTCCTTCCACTAGACAGCATGGGAGTAAGCTGGCAAGGAATTTGTCATACCTACTTGGCTGATGGCTCCCAGCATCTCCCCCCTTCTGATTAAACAACAAGTAATGTGGCTTAAGGACCGTGCCTGGTAGGTTGTCCAGTTCAACATATGGCTCTTACCCGTCATTGGAAAACTGACCTTTAGGCGTCAGCCTCCTGTCTTAGGTTGATACCACTGCAACTGGATCATACCCGTCACTGACTACTGGTCCAGCATACAGCCATACTTGTGGATAGGTCTATGCACCAGTCGGGGGGTGAGGTTCTTTGCCTCACCTCTGTTGGCCCCCAAATTTGGCCTTGGTGCCAGTAGGGGAGTGAGGTTAATGTGGCTTAAGGACCGTGCCTGGTAGGTTGTCCAATTCAACATATGGTTCTTACCCGTCATCGGAAAACTGACCTTTAGGCAACTGACCTTTAGGCGTCAGCCTCCTGTCTTAGGTTGATACCACTGCAATTGGATCATACCCGTCACTGACTGCCGGTCCAGCATATAGCCATTGGCCCCCAAATTTTAGACTATCACTAGCAGAAGGGAGGAGGATAGAGAAATGCCATGACACCAAGCCAATTGACAGTTCCTTTGGAAAACTTGCATCATTGGTGACACCATCAGCAAAGATATGCCAGCATTACCACAATTAACATGTGGTGCGCTCGCAAGGAAATAAAAATTGCATCACTGGTGACACCATCAGCAAATATATGCCAGCATTACCACAATTAGCTGCACTAAACGATAGTTACATAGTCCAGGCAAGTTCTGCAAGCGGTTCAAAGTGGAGGAATCTATCAATATGTCCATCTCCTCCCAAAGTCCGTTCCTCCCAAAGTAAGTTGGTTCCTTGATTGAGCATACTTGTTGAGTTATATTCATTGGGATGAAGATAGGAATTCTGGCAATGATGCTAAAAAGACATTATCCTGAAAAGAATTATTAAATATAATGAAAAGGAAAGGTGAAAGTAAACAAACAGATCTGTTAACCTACTTAAAAAACAATCCTTAACAGCTGTTTAACTGATTTAAATTAGTAAACAAGCAGATCTGTTAACCACCTTTAAAAACAATCCTTAACAGCTGTTTACCTAATTTAAATTAAGCCATTTAAATCATGTGAATAAAAAAATAATAATTTGGATCCATTTACTCATGAGCGCTCCTCATATACGAAATATGCACACACAGACATACAACACAAAACACAAATGTGCAAACAAACGTACAACACATAAGATAATAATAAAGGACTTGTAGCTTTACCTAGGTGAAATCTCCATTGCAATGTTTAAAAACTCCACAGTCAAAAAAATAAAACTGATCAGAAAAACATTAACCTAGGTTTGTATGAGCTCAAAAAATAAAAATAGAACCTTATGATGTGGAAAAATGCAATAATAAAATAGATATTGAAAAAAGCATCCTGGTTAATCACTGTTGCAGATGTAAGAATGGCCAAGCTGGAGTTCTGGATATCAGCTGTTATGGATTTGAGTCAAATCATCTTCTTTTCGATCTGTAGAAATCGTTTTGGTTAGTCTTTCTGGAATCCAAATCGGCTGCTGTTCTCCCTGTGGAAACACGCAAACAGAGCCCCGACTCCAGACAATTACTGGGTCAGGACCTTTCCATTGTCCTGTTAGAATATCTTTCCAAAGAACTTTAGGCTTATGCACATTTTTTTGGATACATATGCCTTTCCGCAGCACTAAGTCCTGATGAATCCAAATTTAAAAAGTTTAGAGTAAAAAGCGTTATTTTAAGTTTATCTTTGGAGGATATATACCCCTTTCCAATTCCCTCTTTTTGCTTTAATAAGTACGTTTTAATAGTTTGATGAGCTCTTTCAACTATGCCTTGTCCCTGTGGATTGTATGGAATTCCTGTTATATGAGTAATACCAAATGATGAGCAAAATTGTTTAAAAGAGGTAGAGGTATAGCCAGGACCGTTATCAGTTTTTAACTGTTTAGGAACGCCCACAGTGGCAAAATTTTGTAATCAATGAGCTATAACATCTTTAGTTTTTTCTCCGGCATGAAGGGAGCCCATCAAAAATCCAGAAGAGGTATCAACTGTAACATGTAAATATTTTAATTTTCCAAATTCTGGCAAGTGTGTGACGTCCATCTGCCAAATATGGTTAGGTATCAGTCCTCTAGGATTGACTCCAAGATTAACTTGTGGTAAAAAGGTCACACAATTTTGACATTGTTTTATTATATATCTGGCTTGTTCCTTAGTTATTTTAAAACGCTTTTGTAAAGTATTAGCATTAACATGGAATTTTTTATGAAAATTCGTAGCTTCTTCTAGTGTAGAGAAAATATGTATGTCATGTGTAGTTTTATCTGCTAAATCATTGCCCAAACTAAGGGCTCCAGGCAATCCTGTATGTGCTCTAATATGTCCTATAAAGAATGGATCTTTTCTGTCCCAGATTAGACTTTGTATAGTGGAAAACAAAGAGAAAACAGTAGAAGAAGGGGAAATCCTACCAGCATCTTCAAGAGATACTATAGCATTAACTACATACTGACTATCAGAAAATAAATTAAATACAGAATCTTTAAACATTAAAAAGGCTTGTAATACTGCATTAAGCTCTACCTTTTGAGCTGATTGTTTGGGTACTAAAAATGTAAAAGTTTGATCAGGGGTAACTACTGCTGCTGTACCATTATTTGACCCATCAGTGAATATATTTGGAGCATTCATGATAGGGGTTTTTCTTGTCATTTTTGGAAAAACTACAGGATGCTTAGACCAAAAAGACAACAAAGGATTAGATGGTAAGTGATTATCAAATGAAACATTAGATTTATACATGATTATTGCCCAAGTATTTAACTCATTGGCTAACTCATCAATTTGATCCATAGTATATGGAGTAATAATTTTATTGGGAGAAATTCCAAACACTCCCTTCGCTGCTTTTATTCCTTTGAGTATTAATTGTCCTACAGCCTCAGGATACCTAGTAAGAATAGTGTTAGGAGAATAAGATAAATGTATCCACAATAATGGACCTTCTTGCCAAAATACTCCTGTAGGAATATTTTTTGTTGGTAGTACAATAAATAATAAAGGCAAACTTATATCAATTCTATCCAAATGTATATTTTCCATATATGTTTCAATAATTTTCAATGCCTTTCTTGCTTTAGGAGTTAACATGCGAGGTGAGTTTGGATCTGATGGACCTTTTAGAATATCAAATAAAGGTCCCAACTCTCCTGTTGGTATGCCTAGATAAGGCCTTGTCCAATTTATGTCTCCCAATAACTTTTGAAAGTCGTTAAGTGACTTGAGTTGATCTACTCGTATTTGAATTTTTGGTGGACGGACCATGGTTGAGGATAATAGAACTCCTAAATAATTAATTGGAAAATTTAATTGTACTTTATCTATTGCTATCTCTAGATTATAATTTTTTAATAAGTTTGTAAGTGTGGCATAACATTCCAGCAATATGTTTTTATCTTTATGTGCCAATAATACATCATCCATATAGTGAAATATTTGTAGTTCAGGATTTTGATTTCTAAGTGGCTGGATTGCTTTATTAACATATATTTGACACATAGTTGGACTGTTAGCCATCCCTTGAGGGAGTACTTTCCATTCATATCTCTGATCAGGACCTTCATGATTTAATGCAGGGATAGTAAATGCAAAACGTGGACTATCCTCGGGATGAATTGGAATTGAAAAAAAAACAATCTTTAATATCTATGGCTAAAACATGCCAGGTTTTTGGCAAAGCAGACAATTGAGGGATCCCTGATTGAGCAGGTCCCATAATAACCATTACATTATTAATGGCTCTTAAATCTTGCAATAATCTCCATTTACCAGATTTCTTTTTAATGACAAAAATGGGAGTATTATGGGGAGATATGGAAGGTTGTATATGTCCTTCCGCTAGACAGCATGGGAGTAAGCTGGCAAGGAATTTGTCATACCTACTTGGCTGATGGCTCCCAGCAAGGATGCTCCTAGTAGTGCCACATCTGGTGATCAGACTTCTAACATATGACCCAAACAGACTTACCCAAACAGACTTACCCAAACAGACTTTACTTGAAATTTCTGATGATATTTTCCCTCTGCTTTCCTTATTGTCTTCTGTTCTCATGAGCCAATTACTATAACCCAGGAAAAGGACAAATCAGTTGGTATTATTTCCTAATTAAGAAAATGAAAGTGACTATGACTTCTACTCTTTCAGACCAAGTGAGGTCATCTTTGGGATCCTGTATAAATATTCTTCCTTACCAGTGATGTTAACATTCCACTTCCATTATCATAGAGTCATTATTAATACAAAGAAAATCATGTCGAATTTTTTTTTTTAATCCTCACTGCATTTGGCACAATGACTGTGTTAAAAACCTCGTATCACTCTTTGACCCTGTTCTCACCAAGGCACACATTTACTTTGAGATTTATTTCTAGATTTCTGATAACCAAGGCAGTGCTTTAGTATGTCTCACAGAATATAAACTATGGCACCATTACCACAAAGTATGGAGGCAGACTTTTAGAAGAACTGACTTTCCCTATTAAATGTATGCAATTGGCTGGACATGCTGGCAATTTATCGAAAAAATTAATAGGCCCTCTATGTGACATTAAATAGCCTTTTAACAACAGTGCACTTAGATCCCACACCAACTTCCACAAAATAAATAGCACTGAATTGCCTAACAATCAAATAAGGATTTGTCTTCCATTTCAATTTAAATTACTCTGAAAGATAAGCAAACCTAAAAAGCTAATGGAGGAATAAATCCCTATCTATTATGTTCTATTTGACACATATGTAACCCCAGTTGTCTTTGGGAAAATAAAGTCACATAATTTATTTTGTATTTTCCATACACCACTCATTAAAGCATCCTCAGTAAATAGCACTAAATGGAATACAATCAGGTTATAATATTGTCACAAGTGATCACAGAGGGAGAAGAACTGGATGTTTCCACAGAGAGACTAACCCTTTTTTTGTGCTCTGAAGGATGAAGAAGGGTCGGAGGGGGAATAAGAGTTGATATTTGGAGAGGGCAAGAAAGAAAACTAACTGAACTTGAATCAGATGGCTTGAAATGGCTCACATAACCTAGAACTTATTACCCATGGAAATGAATATATTCACAGAAGGAAATACACAAAGAGAAGGGTGGGATGTTTAATGGCCATTCTATCATGTTATGAAGTCAAGAGATGAAAGAATATAATGGTGAGATCCTCACAAAGTTATAAACACATGGAAGACATGAGGTCTACATTCTTTTCTCTTCCTCTTTATTCAGGGATTTAGGGAGAAAAGCAATAGAAAATGATGAAAATGGCTGTCAGGTGGATGAGAATTAACAGATAACAACATTTGAGCTGACCTGAGGGTGAGGAAGATCCTGTGGGACATAAGACCAACCATCATGATGGAGTAAGAGCGAAGAAGGGTCCAGAGGTGCTAATCATAGCAGTTGGAAGTACTGACCCACCTATTGGCCTACTCTTTCCCAGCAAGAGTTCTTCTCCACATTTTCTATGCTTCTGTACAGGTGTACAGTGGCCATATTGATGTTGAGACTGGCCGTAGAACTTAATCTGGCCAATGTGAAGTTAGTACATTTCCTATGCCCAATAGAAGACACAAGAATATTTAGTCAATCAGGTCTTACATTTTTCCTTTGGCCATGAGAATGGTACATCCCAAGGAATAAATCAAAAAGGGGCTGAACCATAGAATAACATGTGAAGCAGCTAAAGAAACCTGACAACATAAAATGAGGACTTTGTGTTTTTCTTAATGATTGAATATATAAAGCTAGGCTACCACTTCAGGATAGATTCTGGACTACAGATATGTAAGAAAGAAGCACAGCCAATTCAAAAGGAGAACTAGAGAGCTTTCTTATGACCCAAGAATGAGGCTACCAATGACATTAGTAAAAGTATTTTTGATACAAGGAAAAACAAAGAGGACTTCAGCATATTATAAAGTAGTTGGGAGGTATGGGCCTGGAGCCCATACCTCTTTATATTACCTTGCTATATCTTCCTGGAATATACAGCAAGGTGATATGGAGGTGAAATATAAATTCACAAGGTAATATAAAGAGGGGAAATAAAAATTTCACAGTACATGTGAAATTTTCTTGAGACTTGAAAATGAGCAAACTGAAGTGGTTAGTAAATGGAGTGATATTGGGTCCAAATCCATATTTCATACCTTTTTGTTTATTTGCCCCAGTGGTGGGAAAAATCTGTGGGCTGACAAGAATGATGCAAATTAGGTAGAAAAATTAAGATATTGGTAGATGAGGGGGTGCTGGGATTGTGCCTCAGCTGTAGAGTGCTCACCTAGCACATGGGAGGCCCTAGGTTCAATCCTCAGCACCACATAAAAATAAATAAATAGAATAAAGATATTTAAAAAAAGATATTGGTAGATGGGAATAGGAATGTAGTCCAACACCTGTGAGCTAGTGCATAGGCAGGTGGATCTTCCTTGGATGGGACAATGAAGGAGAGAAATGGAATGTCTTCTAGCTCTTAATGACAGCCCAGCTTAGATAAGTGATTAAAACACTTAATTCATAATGATCTCAATATGCCTAGTAGCATAATGGGAGTTGGCAGTAAGGCTTAGATTTTAGAATAAATATAAGATGGAGAATGCAAATGATTAGGTTCACTCTGGATTAGGATTTTTCTCATGATGAGTGAGCAAAGAGGCAACAAAGTTGAGCACATTTGCAAGAATGTATTTGCTTTCATCAATAGGTAGGCACCCTGTGCATATAAATTTAATAAAATAAAGACTAATTTGTGAAGAGATAGGGAGAGTTTAAGATAGAAACTGCTGATTGGTTAAGTACTGCAGTATAGGAAATTGAACCCAGGATCTGGGAAATCCAAGGGGTTATCTTGGGAGAATTACATGTTTCCATTGGTGATTTCAGATTCAATTCAGTTTCTGGAAATGGAGATGATAGCCCATGTGCTGAAGTTCTTAGTAAATAAGGAAAGGGACAAGGAGAATAGTAATGTTTGCAATGGGGAAGAAACAAGGAAGATAACAGGTATTGGGTGTGATAGAATGCCCACTATTTTGCTCTACTCTGAATTCTTAAGGAAATTCAGGAGTCTCCTAATTCTCTGTCCTAAACTGAAACAAATGTGACACATGGCTCTGCTCTCCTGGCCACTCACTACAGACAATAGCTGTGTCCTCAGGCCAGTCTTCTGTAAAATCATAATTGATTGGGAAATGACATCAATCTTACTTCTGCACCTCAAATCAGCTTCATACATTTTTGTACCCGAGTATAAGGTAGCTTGAGTAGTGGGAGCTTCCCAATTATCAGTGTGCTTAAAAATTAACTTAATTGCTGATTAAAATGCAGATTGCTAGGCTTCTGAAGGGCTGAGTACATGGGAGAATTGATAATGTTAACCAAAACCTCCAGTGACTCTGAACAGGAGTAGTTGGTCCACACTTTGATAAAGGCTACTGTTACAGAAGGAAACATGAACTTTGATTGAGGCTTCCACCAACCACTAATGCAGCATTTTGGTGGAGAGTACATTACCTTCCTGAAACCAGGTATTATATGCAACTGCCACTTATTGGTTAGAAACGGGTTATACTTCTTGTCACTGTGAGCTCCAAATAACAATTCTTATATTAGAGCTTCGTTTCTCTGTCATACCACAGAACAAAGGAAAGCAGTACAGGTTGATAGGGTAGCAAAAAGATTAGCAGGGTCCCCCAGCTCCTTCCATCCTCCTGCCCTACCATTCCAGTATTCCTCCCATCATTTCTAGAACTCTAGTCTTCATACGTAAACTGAATTCCAAAAGAATTAAAAGCAGAATAGATTAAAAATGATCATATACACAGCTCCCTTTCTTTTAACTAGTCTTTTTAAAGCCTCTACTGTTCATCTGTATTCATACAACTGGACAGAGGACCCTAGCCAGTTGCAAAGAAGGTGGGAACTAGAGGTATTATTTTAGGTAGCAATGTAGCTAGCCCAAAGTTCAAATTCTTTTACCAAAGAACAATGGAGACTAGATATTAGAAGACTCATCTTATTTGCGTTGTGGATAGACCTACTATGTTAGTTTGTTGTGGCTGCTATAACTAAATGCCACAGACTGGGTGGATCAAACAACAGAAACGTACTAGTACATAGTTCTGGAGGCTATAAGTCAGAGCATCATCCCTATCTCTGCATTCATGTCCCCATGTTGGTCTTCCTGTATGACTGTCTGTGCCTAAGTTTCCTTTTTTATGTCAGAACACTACCAATCATTGGATTGGGGACTGTTCTGATGACTTCACTTTCTAACTTAATCATCTTTAAGACCCTATTTCAAATAAGATCATATTCACTAAGTGTTAGGACTTCATTATGTTTGGAAGGGACATAACTTCATCCCTAATATCAAAGTTGTAATGTTTGTGAACCCTCAAAGCCCGATCCCTCTCCTATATGACCAGTTCTGCTCTCTCCACAAATAGCTTCTAGTCCATGTCAGTGCCTATAATCTCTAAAATCTGGTTCTCAGAACTAGAACCCCAGTGCCTACGTCTCCTGTTCCTGCTATAATCTTGGATTTGAATCAGCCCCGGATTGGCTTCTTATCCAGTTCCCTATCTGCTTTTCCAATACACCACCAAGTCCTTGACCATGCCAGGCCTCCTGCACTTATTAGCTGAAGATGGCTTCAGCTAAACTCTGACCACAAACTTGGTCTAATCAGATCTGCAACATACCTGTGGTCCAATGGCACTCCTGGCTGATATGTAGTGCTTTGTTCAGCTCAGAAAGAGAGCACAAGACTCTTGTTGCTAACCAGGCAGGATTTATTTATTTTTTTCACCCTTTGGCTCTTACTTCATAAAAATTTTGTTACCTATGGCTCCTCAAATTGGCTGCTGGGGTGGATTGTGCTGTTTTAAGCAGTAGAGAATGGCATCCGATGGGGATTAAGAAGCCTAGGCACTCCTAAGAAGCCTGTATCCAGCTTAGATTCACACAGTTTCTGGAATGAAGGGATTGAGAGGAACTCAGGGCAGCTGAGAGAATCTATGAAGAAAGAAGTAGCTCTAAATTAAATATTTTTCAAAGTTTTCCAGGAGGCATAGGTAGCTTGTTAAATATTAAGTCGAGAAATCTCCATCTGACTGTTAGAAGCGCATGGCAAGGGAGCAAACACAGTTTTTACAATCCCTGACATGGTGAGACAGGGAGAGGGGCCACAGAGCTGGGAAAATTCATTAGGAAAAAAACAGTGGCTTCCAGCAAAAGGTTCACAGATGCTGCCTTCTAATTAAATTTTTTTTTTTAATTTTAGAATACAATTTTACAGACTATACCTGCAAAAGAATGCCTCACACCACATGGCGCCTCCCAATGAACTGTGAAGGGAAAAGCCAGGGCAGCCTTCAATGCTCTGTGCCCTTGGATCTTCTACTTCCTGTTGCCAGAAACCAAAGAAGGGAGAATTTAAATTAAAATAAAACACTAGGAGTCCAGTATGCATTTCCAAGTTGTCTTGGCCAGGAAATGAGATTGTGCTTTTTAAGAAGGCAGGACTGAGTTTTATAGGCTGTTTCTTTTGCTTCTAAAAAATTAGGAAATTTAGAGGGACACTGATCCTTAATCCCAGAGAATTGTTGAGCATGGTGTGGTCAATGTCATCCAGAAAATGGTTGTTTGGGGAATAAGATCAAGAAGAAAAAGCATGACAAAGGCCTGTCATCTTGACCAGATTCACCTTTTCATTCAGTCCAGACATAACCTTAGTGGCCTAATGACCATAATCCAGTAGCCACTACTAGTTAATCAGAGTTAGGAACTTAGATTTAGCGTATTTCTCAGCTTTGTCTAGAGTATTAGTTTTACTGAGAAAGCAAGATCCTTAAACAGCTGGCTAGAACTTCTCATGGATAATCTAGGAGAGTTTAAAACAGAAATGATCCAAATTTCTTTCTTTTTTTTTTTTTTAAGTTTTAGTTGTAGATGGGCACAATACCTTTATTTTATTTATTTATGTGGTGCTGAGGATCAAACCCAGTGCCTCACACATGTGAGGCAAGCACTCTACCACTGAGCTACAATCCCAACCCCCAACTTCCTTTCTCTATGAAAAAAAATAAGAACAGGAGGATTCTTTTGGTATGAAGTTCCCTGTTCCCCAAAGTAAAACTGCCAATTTATTTTCACCCTGAATGCTTATTTGTGGTTATTGGAAACACACTTTAAATGGCTTGAGAATTGGCATTATCTGTGAAGAGAAAGACACCTTGATTTATTAGCCTCTCTCATGGGCATGGAGAAGATGAGTGGTCCATATATGAAGGTAGTCATTCCTAAATTTTGTGCAACATGGGGTAAATGGGAACTCAGATTTGGTTTTAGATTGAAGAACTCAGACTCAGTTCCCAAGTCAGAAACCTCTGACTTTTGGGTTGGTATCAGAGGCTGAGAACCTCTTATAAAAAAAACTCGATGAAGATACTTGTGAAGGAGCTGAATTCAAGAAAATTATGTTTTACTACTGCAGTCACTGACTTACCAACCTTGACTTATAGGGCCTAGGAATAGGGGGTGATGGAGAAGCATTTCTACTCTGGGTCATTTCTCAGGTTAAAGACTAATGGATGTTGGAACTCTATTATGTTAGTGTCATATTAGCTGGTGGCCCTGGAACCCCAGTGATGCCCTTTCTTATTTGCTCCTTTCAACCCATTTCTGACTATGAAATGGAGAAAATTGTACAACATTGTTTTTCCCATTTTTTAAAAAAATATTGTTGATGGACAAATCATTATATGTCCACATTTTATGTGTTATGGCTTGTTTTTTCAGGTGGAAGAACATCTTAGGTACAATAAGATAGTTTGGTATACTTATACTTTGTGTTATAGCTAAGCCAATTAGCATATGCATCATCTCAGTTACATATAGTTTATTTTTATGGTTGGCTATTTTGAAATGTATAACACATTATTATCAGCTATACTCACATTGCTGTGCAATAGACTTAATACCTATTCCTCATGCATACCTGAAAATTGGTATGCTTTGATCAAAAACTTCCCATTCCCTTTTTCTCCAGCCCCAAGCTGCTGATAACCATTGTTCTACCTTTACTTCTGTAAATTCAACTTTATTGGATTTCACATTTGTGTGAGATATTGCACTATTTATCTTTCTATTCCTGGCTTATTTTATTTCTGGTCCTAAATTTCCAGATTCATTTATGTTTTCACAAATGATAAGGATTTCCTTGCTTTTTCAGGTGGAAGAGCATTCCTTGTGTATATATATACCACATTTTCTTTATCCATTCATCTGTTTATGGACACATAGGTTTTTTTTTCTATATACTGGTCATTATGATAAATGACTCAATGGACATGGGAAAGCAGATATTCTCTTGCATGGTTTAGTTCATTTGGATATATACCCAGAAGAGAGATTACAGAATCCTATGGTGGTACTGTTTTTAGTTTAAGAAACCATCTTACTATTTTCCATAAAATTACACTAATTTGCATTCCTTTTACAAAGCTTATGTTCCCTTTCCATCTTCTACAGCTCATTTCAGTATATAAGTCTTTATCTGTATGGATAAATTTACATTAGTATTTATTATTGCTGTTGCTATTATAAAGTGGGTTGTTTTCTTTTGTTTTTAGATAGTTTATTATTAATATATCAAAGTGATATATTATGGGTGTGTTGATACTACACCCTCCAAATTTATTGTGTTTGACTATAAGTTCAAATAGTTTTTGATAAGGATTCAAGGTTATCTTTATATAATGTCATCAGTAAATAGACATTTTCATTACTTATCTTTTAGGATGCTTTTTATTTCTTTTTCCTTCCTAATTGCATTGGCTAGGACCTCTACTATTTTGAAAAGAAGTAGAAATAGTGGGTATTATTGATTCCCCCCACCCCAGTCTTTGAGGAATATCTTTTAATTTCTCATTGAAAACAATGTTCATGTAGGTTTCATTTGCCATATATTGCTGTCATTGTTTTGAGGTACATTCCCTCTGAACCTGATCAGTTGTCTTTAACATGAAATTGCATAGAAATTAATCAAATGCATTTACTGCCTGTATTGAAATAATTATGTAATCTTTCTCCTTTTTAATGTACTACATTTATGGATTTGCATAAGATGAACTATCTTTGTACCCCAGAGATAAATCTCACTTGATCATATGTAATGTTTTTTTTTATATGTTCCTGAATTTGATTTGCTGATATTTTATTGAAGATTTTGCCCGTATATCAATCAGGGAAATTGGTCTATACATTTTTTTTCTTTTTGTGTACTGTTTCATGTTCTTCCTTGGTTTTGGTACCAGGATAATGCTAACCTCATAAAATGACTTTGTATATATCCCCTTTACTGGAATTTTTTGGAATAGTTTGAGAATAACTAAGATTTCTTCTTTAAATGCCTGGTAGATTTCAGCTGTGAAACTGGTTCTGGACTTTTTAGAAGATTTTTTATTCCTGATTTAATACTCATTATTGATCTGTTAAGATTTTATATTCATGATTCAGTTTTCATAGGCTATATGTGTTTACTGAGAAGAATATGTACTCTAATGTTGGATGGTATGCTCTGTATATATCTGGTATGGCCATTTGGTCTAAATTATAATTAAAAATATAATATGATTAAAGACCTTTTATAAAAATTATCTGGTTGCAGTGAGGGAAATTAAATTTAAGAAAGTAGAAGTACAGAAACCAGGTATATGACAGTGATGCAGACAGAGTCTTAGTACTCAGAGCAGGAGGATAGAGGTGGAGATGGTGAAATGGTAGGAATGGGATGCATTTTAAAGGTGAAGTTCAAAGTCATTGCCAATGGATTGGATGTGGAAGTAGAAATATAAAGCGTATCTCACTATTCCAACACCCACATAGGCCTGACCTTCTAGAACTTTATGAACAATTCATTGGGTACCAGAGGAAACCAGGATGTTATGGATACTTCTAAGATGTCCCATTGCCCTGTGAATGGTACCTTTTTATAATTCTATTTCCTTGAGTACGGGCAAACATGTGCTTTTCTTCTAACCAATAGAATATGGAAAAAGTCCCATGCTTATGGAACCTTTGATAAGATTCCATGTGAGCAGACTGGAATGGGAGATCCTCCTACTGGCATGAAGAAACAAACAGCCATATTATGAAGAGTTCTTGGAGAGGCCCAGTAGGCAAGGAACTGTGAGCATACTCTAGAACCTGAGGCAGCATTCAGATGACAACCAGAAGATGGGTCTTTCGGTTTTACTGCCACAGGGAAGGAAGTTCTGCACAGAATGTGAATGAGGTAGGTGGGAGTAAATTTTTCTCCCATCTGCATTAAGAAGAAAAGGCAGTCTAGATAATACCTTAATGGCTTCCAGAAACCTGAGCAGAGGACCTAGGTAAGCCGTGCTTGAACTCCTATCTCAAGGAAACTGTCAGACAATAAACTGCCAGTGATAATTTGTTATACTACCAGAAATTATGCAAAATGATAAGCTTTAACCTTCAAAGGAGAGGATGGATCAATCTGTCCTAGTATGAGTCACAAAGTTTGGTCTCCTGGCCCAACCCAACACCACTGCATTCCATAAATTATATCAGGGCAGAGGGATGGGGATGAAATTATAAATCTAATTTAAAACAGTGTTTGAAGATCAATTTTCCTCACTGTGTACCAGAAAGAGTAGAGCTGTCATCTGGGCTCTGATGCCCCAGGAAGTCCCCGTGAACATAGGGAAACCTAGAAGAAAATAAGTGATGTCCACTGGAGATGTCTATCAGTTTCCTCAGTGCCCAGCACCCGACTGAAGAGGTAGGAGCCACACTTCCCCCATGAAGGCAGTGGTCTCTGTTCAAATTGTTACCTTATTACCTAGAGGTAATACCCAGGGGAGATGGAATCAAATGGAAGTATACATCATAAATGTGGATACCAAACTTTCTGAACAAACAGACAACCAGAGTCACATGGCTTATTAAATAAACTGTGCTTAAAGCAGTGTGAATAAGCTGTAATTTTATTTTTCTCTAATCATATTCATGTGAGAAAATATCTTTCTTCCATATCAAGCAATGATAGCTGAGACTGTCTCTTCATACTAGAAGAATCTCATTTGAGGTGTTAAAAATTGAATCCAATTTAACTCAACAGGTAAAGATCTTTTCAAACTCCTGTGTTTATCCTTCCTTCTTAACTTGATTCAGAGACTAGGATTCAACAGCAGGGAAGGAAGGCAAGGTCTGTTTTGGGATTTGCATTCACTTCTCACCCATTGTAGCCCTTTTGTCTCCTCCAACACTGGGAAAGGGGGAAGGAAATTGGAGGAAAACTAAAATGCTATTTGAATAAGTAGTTTTAAAAATAATTTGGAACCCATACTCTCTGCATTGGCAGCAACTTAATTGTTAGCTCTTTTTCATAGGCATAGAATCTTCATTGGCTGTTTGGAGAATGCCTCCATGATCTCTTTTACATAGTGTATCCTGAAGTATATTCTGTAGGTGGCTGCTGGCACACACCCTATGCTCTTGAGCTGCAGGATGCCCCAGAAGTATAGACTTCCTGGTAGCAGTCTACTCAAGAATCTTCTACCCCTTGATGCTTCAGAAGGTGGGCTTGCATTACATGACCCATAGCAAAACTGCATTCTGCACCCACCAAACTGCAAATGTAATTCCTCTCAGGCAGTTTCTGCTGGTTTCCTCATTTTCTTCTTCCCTTGATGGATCCAGAAATCTGTCTCTGTACTCACACAGCATGCTGAAGCTCTCAGGATTTCATGGCAGGTTCTCTATACTTCTCTATACTCTGCTTCAAGGCTGTACATAAGGACTCGTCATGTCCCCTGATCTGCCAGTACCTTTCTATGGGTGTAGAGCACAATGGTCTCCTCTCTAGAATGCAGCCACAAGCTCAGCTGATGGTTCTGGTTCCTCCTGCAATGCATTTTGGGAAAGAGGAAAAACACTCTCTCTTCCTCCCTCTTTTCCTAGAGGTTTCTGTTAAAGGACTTCATTTAATAAATCGGAGACTTAGTTTTGAAAGTTATTTTAAGGTCTTTATTTGCCTCTGGTCATCCTTGAATATAACTACAACTTAGGAGAATCAGTCACCAATGTATTAAACAGTCTCTTTTAAAATACTCCCTTCAAATGTTTCAATATTCACTCAACTTGGCAAGAAAAATAAAAACTTGCTTTCTGCACCCCACTGGGGAGGTGAGGAGAGACAGCCAGATTCTAGGCTGCCAGTCTTTCCTTAGAAATACAGTCTCATGAGAGACTGCATTTTTATACAAGGAACATGTAATAAATGCCACAGATGATAATTTTTAGGGTAGTCTACAAAGGACTTGAGAAGGGATAAATCTGTTGACTCTAGAATAAATTATTTCCTCTAAATTAATAGAAAATGCTAAGAATCACATATATAGCACATCAAACACTGGGCTACACAAATTAATTTGACTTTCTGATTTCACTTATGAAACAAAATATCAGGTAGGCAGCATCCATATCCTACCATTATAAATGTCAGTGAATAAAACTAATCTGAAAGTAATTTAAGTGGGAAATCAGTTAAGATAAAGTCTCAGATGTCACTTGTGCATGAAAATAGAAAGAAAATAACAAATATTCTGCTTTCTCACCTAGATAAGTGAAACATGAGCAGCACACGTTGTTAGATTCTGGGCTACTCATTAAACATTCAGAATTGGATGGCATGCGTGATATATATTTTGATGACAGTTAAAAGAAATACCAGCCAACATTCCTCAACAGAAGATTCTTTATTTTTAAATTTTACTAATTTACTGATCAAGCTAATATGTGTGTTTCAGTTTGTTTTGGCTTGATGCATTTTTCAGTAACAAGTTTTATATTTTTCCTGAGTGATCAGAAGTCAGGATCAAGTGAATACCCAGAGGCAAATCAGTGTACAAAAAAAAAAAAGTTTAAAAACTATCCTGTCACAAACTCAGATGTCTCTTTACTTTAATCCTGTCTTTAATTCTCTTTCACCATCTGCCCTTGAGGATTCCAAGGAAACTGCTCAGATCTACTTTTATTCATATTTCAGTGAAAACAAGCTTTGAAACCCTAAAGAATAAGAATCTAGCTCCTATATGTAATATTATATATGCACATATATGTAATTTTATGTTTCATATATAGTTTATATCAGTTATTTAAGTTTATTGCTTCGTGTTTTAGTAGACCAACCAGCCATTCTAAAAAGTCAACCCATGTTTTGAGGTACAGGGGACCTGCCTTTTATGAATAAAAGATCCAGAATTCAAGTGAGAACCCACACCTCTGGTGAGAGCAGGAGGCCCAGGCAATGTGAACATCTCAATGCTGAGTTTCTGCAGTCATCATGTGGCAGTGCCCACTAACTCCCCTATCCACTATCATGTGGCAGTGCCCACTAACTCCCCTATCCACTATCATGTGGCAGTGCCCACTAACTCCCCTATCCACTATCATGTGGAAGTGCCCACTAACTCCCCTGTCCACTAATCAGAGGGCTAGGCCCAGATTGCCCCTCTGGGAACCTGAGATGGGCCAAGAAGGCTCTACTTATCAGAGCCTCCACAACACAAGACAGGCCATATAGAGGTGACCAACTATTGATAGGAACATTCTTCTAAGTCAAGTCAACTATAGACCACGTCATTTCAAAATAAATTTTTTTTCTGGTAACAAAAGTTATATAATCTCACAGAAGAAAAATTTCAAGGTACCAAACAATTAGGAGCAAATAAACCTCGTAATTCTACTTGCTAGAAACCCCAGTGGTATATCAGAGATAACTAGTTCCAAGCAATTTTTTTCTTGCATACATAACCATAAAACTATATGACCATGTAATCATATCCTACATAGTATTATGTACAGTATTTGTATTAAAATGTTTCCAAATTATTTAAGTTTAGTGATGCATGATATTGTAAGAATAGAATATCATTTGATTCTTTACTCTCAACAAATATGTATTGAATACCGACTCTGTCAGGATATGTGCTAGTCCCTGGGAGTATAGAAATTTACAAGATATGTTTTCTTTTTATAAGTATCTTATACTTCCCTTACTAAACAGTAGTGAGGAAAATAACTGTCAATGATTCAAAAACACAAACATATAAGCAAAGAAGATTTCTACAATATGAGTAAGTGAAAACTGGAAACAGAAGTATCTGACACGAAAGAATTAATTTCTCTCTTCATTCATCTGTTTCAGTTCAAATGTCCTGGTTTGCTACTTTCAGCTATTAAAACATATTTAATAGTTATCATGTGGTAAAGATACTTTGGATTGTTAAAATATGTGATAGGGACATTGACATGGTTGGGGAAGTCAGGGACATTGACATAGTTGGGGAAGTCAGGGTGAGGAAAAGATCATTGTGCCAAGATAAAGACAATGGCTATTTTATCTGTCTGGGTGGCAATAAGGGTGAGTAGGTTCGGGCTTCAGAGACACCCTTCCAGCTACACTGAAGAAACTGGTGGCAGCCCAAGTGGAGTCAGGAGATGTATAACAAACCAGTTTCAGGGATTCATAAAAGATTGGTTCCAAGATGATTTGTGTAGAGTTGTCATGGAACAAACTAGAGGGGAAGGTATCATCTAGGATTGTGGATTTCTCAGACACAGAACTGCTGAAAATATAAAGGCAAGAGAGCTTAAAATAACAAACCAGGACATGTGAACTGAAGCAGAGGGATGAAGAGAGGAACTAATTTCTTAGTGTCAGATACTTCTGTTTCCAGTTTTTCACTTACTCATATTGTAGAAATCTTCTTTGCTTATCTGGTTAATGTCTTAAGGCATAGCACTTAAAATGGAAGAATCAAATGATACAGGCATTGTAAAGATTACAAAGATATGCTCTGTTTGCTCCAATAAAAAGCTATATTTCTTAAGCATATTTGGATATGCATAGCTTCTCCAGCATTTAGTTTTTTCTTCTAAGTAGATAATCCTAAATTGTTCTACTGTGCATTTCTTTGATTCATAATAAAGTTGCCTGAGACTGGGGGTTTTGTAATATTTTCAGTTAACTTATGTTCATGTCCCTTGCTCATGTTTCTTCCCTAAAATTTTGAAGTTTTCCTCATTAGGAAAATCAATTTACATATTATGCATACCAGTACAATGGAATTGTTGTGAAATAATTTTCCCTTATGATATCTGTCTTTTAGTTTCTTTATCTTCAAACACAACATGGTAATTATACAGTCAACTCTACTGGTGTTTTCCTACTTTTATTCCTATTCTTAGAGTACAACCTTCCATTTGGAAACTTTTCTTTAGAAATTATCTTTTCCTTAATGTTTAGATTTTCTTGTTCATTTTATTCAATCTGGAACTAATTCTGATGGTGGCTTGTTGTCAAAATCTAATATTTTTCCTACCACTTTTCTGCAATGGACATTTTGGGGGTTGTCTATTTAGCCCCATTTCCCTTCACTAGGGAACTTCCCATGCTGTTCTCGCACTCACCAAACCACAGGGCCACCTCAGTGTTTTCATATTCTTGTACAACCCTGCCCTCCCCAGGCCACAGCTAATCAATTAAGAAATGAGCAGTTGGCAATCAATTCCTGGGATTTTTCAAACTAAAACTGACAAGGTAAGCCATTCCCTATTTGGTTGAACCTTACAATGTAGAGCATGGGCCCATCAATAACTAAAAGAAGAAATAAAACCTTAGCACTTGTATAGCATCTTAAGTAAGGATAGATCAACCATGAGACAAACAGAAGTGAGGGTGGATCCCTGGCCCTGTGGACTACAGGTTCTGGTATTTGAATTTATCAGCTATTGAAAACGTCCTCAAACTCATGATTCAATCATATTTTTTTCTACTCTAGTTTAAGTTTAGATGAGTTCTCATTTTCAGAAGGATGTCTTCCTTGTTGTGAGCATATATGTGTTTTGACTTTATTTTAAAGTAATTTTTCCTTTTTTATTATGTATCATCAGGGTTGTTGTTCCTGTTTCTTAAGAAAATTCTTTCTTACATGTAATATTAATTTGTTTTGGCTTTACATGTGAATTTATTTTTGTAGTATATAGGAAAGCCTTTCTATTTAATGATTTGAGTTTGAATGAGGACTCTTTCAGCTGAGTCTGCTCAATCTGGAGGCAAGAGAACTGGACCATCCAATACTCTGCTGGTGTTTGACATCTCAAAATACTTTTTCACCTGATCATGTGGGTCCTCTACCTTCAGGATATGTGGCATCCCTCAGAGCCCTTCCGTTGAAAGAATCACCTGGGCATCTGTTTCTCTGCTCACCCATTGATCTTTGGTGATTTAACGCCCCTCATTTAATAAAACATTTGAGGGGATTCTCACCAAAATATTTGAATAGGAAAATGGACCAATAGTTTTGCTCATTAAAAAACTACCAAAAGACCTAAAAAGAGCATACTACAGGGATACAGCTACATCAATGTTCATAGCAGCACAATTCACAATAGCTAGACTGTAGAACCAACCTAGATGCCATGCCCTTCAGTAGATGAATGGATTAAAAAAGTGACATTTATACACAATGAAATATTACTCAGCACTAAAAAATAACAAAATCATGGCATTTGCAGGGAAATGGATGGCATTAGAGGATGCTAAGTGAAGTTAGCCAATCTGTAAAAAAAAAAAAAAAATGTCGAATGTCTTCTTTTATGTAAGGGGGGCTACTCAAAACAGAGCAGGGAGGAAGAGCATGAGAAGATTACCATTAAACAGGGACAAGAGGTGGGAGGGAATGGGAGAGAGAAGGGAAATTGCACGGAAATGGAAGGAGATCCACATTGTTATACAAAATTACATATAAGATGGTGTGAGGGGGAAGGAAAAAAAGAGAGAGAAATGCATTACAGTAGATGGGGTAGAGAGAGGTGATGGGAGAGGCAGGGAGGGGAGGGGAGAGGGGATAGGAAGAGGATAGGAAGGGCAGCAGAATACAACAGACACTAGTATGGCAGTATGTATAAACGTGGCTGCATAACCAATGTGATCCTGCAATCTGTACATGTGGAAAAATAAGAATTCATACCCCATTTGAATCAAATATATGATATATGATATGTCAAGATCATTGTAATGTTTTGAGCAACTAATAAAAAATTAATTGATTAATTTAAAAAAAACTAAGTTAGGTTTAAAAGACTTGTAGTAGTGTTAAATTTCATCACATTAAGCCCTTATCTGCAAAATAAGAGTAATACTTCCCTGCTCAAATTATGAGTTGTGTTAGGGATAATGAGATGATCAGGTGTAAGCTCTTTGCCAATTATACAGTGGTATATAAAGATGAATTGCTTGTAAAACATTCTCTTTGCTCAATGATTGACTGAGAGCAGATCACAGGAAGTATACCCTGGTTACAAACAGGACAATGGTTTTCAGAGCAGCAGCTGGGGCCTTGGCTAATTAAGATCCATGACATTCAATGTCAGGAAGGCACACTCTTGTGGCCACCATAACTATTGATGCTTTTAGTTTATCGCTATGATCCACTAGAATTAATTTTGTGGGGCTGTTTGGAAGTTTCAGGGGAGAGAGCAAACATAAAAAAAAACAAAAGTTCAAATCCCAAATGCTTTGCCAAGTAATGCCAAAGTTATGTTTAACTTCAATGAAAATGATTTTCATAGAAGTATTCCCAACCATTTCATGAACACTTCTTATGCAAAGTCAGTTGATTTTGTAATTGTGCTTCAAAAATATTGATATATCTTGGCACAAGAACCCAAGAATAGATATATCATCAAACACTGAATGGTTAAGCACTAGATTACAAAATATGATAAAATAAATACATTGGTTTGAATTAGGTTCCTTTTTTATATACCTTTCAAAAAATTTATTAACATGTATTACAAATATTGATGGAGCTCAGTGTGATATTTCCATATATGTATACGGCATGCATGGATAAAATTCAACTTCACTCCCCCAACTCCAACCCTTCCCAATCTCTAGTACTCACAATTCTACTTTCAGGTTAATTTTTCTTTAGCTTCTATATATGAAAGAATATGCATTACTTATCCTTCACACTTATTTCCCTTAACATAATGCCCTTGAGTTCCATCCATTTTGCTAAGAATGATAGGATTTTTTCTTATATTTGAGTAGTACTCCATTGCATATATACCATAATTTCTTTACCCATTCATCTGTTGATGTGCACCTATGTTGATTCTATATCTTAGCTATTATGAACAACTCTGCAATATACATAGGCATCCAGATGTCTCCTTGGTATGCTAGTTTCATTTCCTTTGGATATATATACCCCAAACTTGAAAAACTGGATAATAAACTACATCTAATTTAGATTTCTGAGAAAAATCTATATTGTTGTTCATAATGGCTGCACTAATTCTCATTCCCCTATTAGTGTACAAATATTCCACTTTCTCTGCATTATTATCAGGATTTTTTAAATGTTTTATAATACCTGTTGTAACTAGGATGTAATGATATTTCATGGTTTTGATTTGCATTTCCTTATTGACCAATGGTATCAGGCATGTTTTTCATATTTGTTGGTCATTTCTTTTTGAGAAGTGTCTATTCAATTCATTTGCCCATTTTTTTTATTATTTACCCTCTGTCACATGAATAATTAGCATATATTCTCTTCCATTCTGTTTTTTTTTTTTCCTTGTTGATTCTTCCTTTGCTTTGCAGAAGCTTTTAAGTTTGGTGTAATTCTGTTTATCAATTTTTGCTTTTTCATGTTCTTTTGAGTCCTATCCAGAAAACCATTGCTTCTACCAATGTCTTGAAGTGTTTCCCATAAGTTTTCTTCTCATATCAGAATTTCTTTAAGCAGTTTGAAAGATTCAAGTCTTATATTTAGCACTTGATCCATTTCAACTTGAATTTTTGTCCAGGGTGAGAGAGAAGGCTCAATTTTATTTTCTGCTTGTGGATATCCAGTTTGTTGAAGGGGCAGTCCTTTTACCACAATGTGGTGTTATTTAAGCACCTTTATCAAGAACCAGAGAGCTGTAGATATGCACATGTTTTACTTAGATCTCTGTCCTTTTCCACTGTTTTGTTTCTGTTTTTATGCCAATACTATGTTTTGGCTACTCTGGATCTGTATATCCTGAAATCAGGTATCGTGATGACTCTTACTTCGTTCATTTTGTTAAGATTGCTTTGGATATTCATGGTCTTGTGTGCTTCTGTATACATCTTAACATTGTTTTTCTTTGTTCTATGAGAATGTCATTAGCATTTTCACGAGAATTGAATTTGTAGATCCCTTCAGGTAGCATGGACATTTTAACAATACCTCCAATCCACGAATATGGGAGGTCTTTCCAACTTTATCTTTTCATCAGTGTTTTGAATGTTTTATTGTAGAGGTCTTTTATTCCCCCAATTAAATTTATTTCTAGGTGTTTTTTGTAGTTATTGCAAATGAAATTGATTTCATGATTTCTGTCTCAGCATATTAATTACTGACATTTAGACAAATCATTGGGTTTTTTTTTGTTTTGTTTTCTTGAGTATTTTTTTATTGTTATTGTTGTTGATGATTTTTGTATTTTACTTCACTGATTTCATTTATCAAGTCTAATGGTCTTTGTAGAATCTATTTTTTTCCTACATGTAATGTTATATCCAAACAATGATTTGACTTCTCTTGATATTAGTGTGTATTTTTTTTCTCTAGCTTTATTGCTCTGAATAAAACTTGCAGTTCTATATTGAGTAAAAATGGTGACAATGGATACTTTGTCTTATTCCTGATTTTAGAGAAATGCTTTCAGTATTTCCCTAGGCAATATGATATTACTGTGCATTTGTCATACATAGCCTTTATTATGTGGAAATATGATCCATCTATGTCTAATTTATTAGGAGATTTTATAATGAAGGGATGTTGAATTACATGAAATGCTTTCCCTGAATGTATTGAGATAATCATGATGTTTTATGCTTCATTCTGATGACAGGGAATATTGCATTTATTGATCTGTGTGTTTTGAAAATATCCTTGTCTCACTGAAATGAAACCAGCTTGGTCATGGTGAATGAACTTCTTGATGTGCTGTTGAAATTTTTTATATCTTGTTGAAATTTTTTGTATCTATGTTCATCAGAGATATTGGTCTTTGTTTTTCTTTTTTAGCTGTAGCCTTTATCTGGTTTGGATAACAGAGTAAATTCTGGCTTCATATAATAAGTTTGGAAGTTTTCCCTGCCTTTGAATTGTTTGGAATAATTTGAGAATTGGTGATAGTTCTTCAAAAGTTTACTAGAATTCAATAGTAAAACCATCTAAAGTTTACTTTCTTGAAGTATCTTTGTCTGGTTTTGATGTCATAGTTACAGTAAATTAATGGGGGAGTGTTTCTTTCTTTTCTAGTTCATGGAATAATTTAAAGAAGGTTGTTTTATTTAATTGTTTATTAGAACTCAGCTAAGGATTCATCTGGTTCTGAGCTTTCTTTGTTGGAAGGCTTTTAATTGTCTTTCAATCTCATTGCTTGGTATTGGTATATTTAAATTTTTCTGTATTCCCATGATTCAATGTGGGTAGGTCATATATGTCTAGAAATTTGTCAATACCATCTATATTTTCCAGTTTATTTGAAGAAAAAAATTTTAAAGAGTTTCTAATGATCCTCTGGATTTCAGAGGTATCTGTGGTAAAATCTTCTTTTTCATCATTTTTTTTTTATTTTGGGTCTTCTTTTTTTTTTAGTTTGGTTAAGGGTTTACCAATCTTGTTTTCAAAGACCAACTATCTGCATTAATCATTTTAATTGTATTATTCTCAATTGCATTAGTTTTGTCTCTGATCTCAATTATTCCCTGTCTTAAATTGATTCTGAAATTAGTTTGGTCTTGCTTTTCTAGGACCTTGAGGTATACCATTAGATTATTTAAGGCTCCTCCCACCTTTTCATATGGACACTCCATGCTATAAAGTTTCCTCTTAAAATGTTGTTCATACAATCTCAGAAATTTTGATATGTTGTATTTGTTTCTTCTCTTTGTCTCTATATATACCAAAAAATGTGAGATATATATATATATATATATATATATATATATATATATATAATCAAGGAAGAAAGCAATACACACACACACACACACACACACACACATTGCTTTCTCCCCTGATTGCTTCTGACTCATCCTTTATTTGAAAGCAAATTATTTAAGTACCAGGTATTAAAATATTTTATTTTTATCTTGTTATTGATTTCTAACATCATTTCATTATGAGGTAAAAGGAATTATGTTTACCTTTTTGCATTTACTATGACTTACTTTTTGTCCTAAAATATAGTTATTTTAGAGAATGTTTCATGTGCATGAGAAAGTGATTTTCATGATTGCTTGAAGAAATATTCTACAGATTTCCCTAGGTACATTCAATTGATGGTATTTTTTTTTTTATTTCTGAAAGTCTTAATTTATGTCTGGATGATTTATCTATTGGAAAGGTAGCTGTGCTGAAATCACATAATATTTTGTTAGGATCTATTTGAATCTATATTGACCAGGGTTTTTTAATGTAGGTAATTATACTAATGTTCAGGCATAAATACTTGTAATCATTCTATCTTGTTCTTCAGTGATTCCATGAATCAGCATGTATTCACTACCTCTTTTGGTCAATTTTGGCTTGAAGTCTACTTTTTCATATATGAGAGTAGCTACTCCTGCTTGCTTTGGTCTTCATTTACATGGTATACAAATTTCCTTCCTTTTCCTGTAGCCTGTAGATGTTTTCACCTGTTAGACTTTCTTATAAATGACACATTATAGGGCTTTGTTTTTTAATTCATTCATAAAAACTAAGTCTTTCAGAGTGTTTAGACCATGTGTATTCAACTAGATTTAGTGGTTGAATTCTTAAAATTTCTGCTCAACATTGAATATTTTTATTTCATCTTCAATTCTACAGGAGAGTTCTGCTAGATTTAACAATCTTGATTGTAACCCCTTATCCTTTAGGGCCTGGTTTACATCATTCCAAGCCCTCCTTGCTTTATTACACTCAAGGTTGAGAAATCAGAAGAAAATGTAACTGCCTTACATCTAAATATCATTTTTATTTGCAGCTTTAAAAATTCTATCCTTCTGTATATTAGAACTATTTTAATTGGAATGTGTCTCGGAGAGGGCCTTTTCTTATCTGTGTTTGGATTTACATATCATAACTAAGGTTTGGCTTATTTTCTGGTATTTCATTGAAAAAATTTTTCATTCTTTTAATTTGTATTTTGTTGTCTTCTTCTACACTAGTAATTCTTAGACACGGTCTTTTGGTGTTATACACCTAGGTTGGTTCCTTACTTTCCTTATTGTGAATTTATTGAATAGTCTGATTTATTTCAAGATTTATTGAAAAGTGAAAATCTTTTTTTTCTTTTGTTTTGGCACCTGAATCAGTGTTTAATTAAACAGTTTTATCACTCAGTCAGTACAAAACCTTAGTTTCCCAAATCAAAATAGGCCATGTAGACCTTGTTCCTTAAAAGGAAGAAAAAAGAGGAAGATAAAGCAGCTCAGCCTCAGTGCATGGGGTTATTTTTTAAAACTATTTTTATTTGTTTTTAGATATACATGACATTAGAGTGTATTTTGAAATATTATACATACTTCAGAGTACAACTCATTCCAAGGATCCCATTCTTGTAGTTGTACATAATGAGGAGTTATACGGTCATGTATTCATATACGCACAAAGGAAAGTTATGTCCAATTCATTCTACTGTCTTTCCTATTCCCATCCCTCCTCCCTTCCCTTCATTTCCATTTGTCTAATCCCTACCTACCCTCCCTTGTTGTGGGTTAGGATCCACATATCAGACAGAACATTTGGCCTTTGCTTTTATGGGATAGCTTATTTTATTTAGCATGATATTCTCCCGTTCCATCCATTTACCAGAAATTGCCATAATTTCATTCCTCTTTATTTCTATGTAATATTCCATTGTGTATATATACCACATTTTCTTTATCTATTCATCTTCTCAAGGGCACCTAGGTTGGTTCCTTAGTTTCCCTATTGTGAATTAAGCTACTATAACCATTAGTGTGGATTCCTCCTGTATTATACAGATTTTAAGGCTTTCCAGTACAAATGGAAGAGTGGGATTACTGGGTCAAATGGTTCCATTCCAAGTTATCTAAGGAATATCTACACTGCTTTCCATATGTTTGCACCAATTTGCTGTCCCACTAGCAATGTATGAGTGAGCCTTTTCTCCCCACATTCTCACCCACATTTATTGTTATTGTATTCTGACTAGAGTGAGATGGAATATCTGTGTAGTTTTAATTTGCATTTCTCTAACTGCTAGATATGTTGAACATTTTTTTCATATATTTGTTGACCATTCATAGTTCTTGTATGAAGTGCCTGTTCAATTCCTTTGCCAAATTATTGATTGGGTATTTCTTGTTTTGTTTTTTTGGTGTTTAGTTTTTTAGTTCTTTGTATATCCTGGATATTAATGCTCTAGCTGAGGTGCAGATGGCAAAGATTTTCTTCCATTTTTTAGGCTCTCTGTTCATGTTTTGATTGTTTCTTCTGCCATGAAAAAGCTTTTTAGTTTAACACTATCCCATTTATCAATTCTTGATTTTACTTCCTGTGCTTTAGAAGTCTATTGAGGAAGTCCTGAGGCAATGTGAGGGAGAGTTTGCCCTAATTTTTTTTCTAGTAGGTGCAGGGTCTCTGGTCTAATCCCAGTCTTTCATCCACTTTGAAAAAATAGTTCAATGTAAATCGACTACGTATAGATTTCCAGTTTATCTAGCACCATTTGTTGAAGAAGCTATTTTTCCTCTGATATATGTTTATGGCATCTTTGTCCAGTGCAAGATGACTATATTTATGTGGGTTTGTCTCTGTGTCTTCTGTTCTATTTATTTTCATGTTTAATTTGGAGCCCATACCATGCCATTTTTGTTGCTATAACACTGTAGTATAATTTAAGATCTGGTATTGTGATGCCTCTTTCTTCACTTTTCTTGCTAATGATTGTTTTGGCTATTCTGGGCTTCTTATTTTTCCAAATGAATTGTATGACTGCTTTTTCAATTTCTATGAAGAATGCCATTGGGATTTTAATAGGAATTGCTTTAAATCCAAATAGCACTTTTGGTAGTGTGGCCATTTTGACAATATTAATTTTTACCTGTACAAGAACATGAGAGATTTTTTCCATTTTCTGAGTTCTTCTTCAATTTCTTCCTTTAGTGTTCTGAAGTTTTCTTTGTAGAGTTCTTTCACCTCTTTTCTTAGATTGATTCCAGTATTTTTTTGAGGTTATTGTAAATGGGATAGTTTTCCTGATTTTTCTTTCAGCTGATTCATCCTTGGTATGTAGAAATGTGATTTGAGTATTAATTTTACATCCATTTACTTTCCTGATTTCATTTCAGGTCAAGATGATTTCTTGTGGAGATTTTGAATATAGAATCATGTCATCAGCTAATAGGGAGAGTTTGAGCTCTTCTCTATCTAGATCCCTTTATTTTTGTTCTTTTATCTAATTTCTCTGACTAGGGTTTCAAGGACTATATTGAATTGGAATGGTAAAAGAGACCATCCCTGTCTTATTCTAGTTTTTTGAGGGAATGTATTAAATTTTTCTCCATTTAGAATGATGTTGGCCTTGGATTTAGCATATATAGCTTTTGCAATGTTGAGATATGTTCTTATTATCCCTAGGTTTTCTTATGTTTTGAACATAAATGCGTGTTGAATTTTGGTTTTGTTTTTTTTTCTGAATCTACTGAGATCATTATTTAGTTCTTTAAGTCTACTGATCTGATAAATTATATTTATTCATTTCTGAATGTTAAACCAATATTGCATCCCTGGAATGAAATTCACTTGATCATGGTGAACTAATTTTTCAGTGTTTCTGCATGCAATTTGTCTTATAAAGAATTTTGTATCTATGTTCATCAGGGATATTGGTCTGAAGTTTTCTTTCCTTGGTGTGTCTTTGTCTGGTTTTGCTATCAGGTTGATACTAGCTTCATTGAATGAATTTGGAAGCATCATTAAATAATTTTAGGAGTATTGGTACAAGTTGTTCTTTGAAGGTCTGGTAGAACTTGGCTGAGTTCCATCAGGTCCTGGGCTTGTTGTTGTTGTTGTTGGTAGGCTTTTGATGGTGTCTTTAATTTCATTTCTTAAAATTGATCTCTTTAAATTTTCTATGTCCTTCTGATGCAATTTGGGTAGGTCATATATTTCTAGAAATTTTTCAATGTCTTCATGATTTTCTGTTTTATTGGAGTACAGATTTTCAAAGTAGTTTCTGAATATCATCTCTATTTCAGTAGTATCCATGTTGATATTTCCTTTTTCATTACAAATTTTAGTGAATAGACTTCTGTCTTTTTTCTTTGTTACCTTGGCTAAGGGTTTATCATTTTATTTATTTTGTCAAAGAGTAAAATTTTTGTTTTGTTGATTTTAATTGTTTTTGTTGTTGTTGCTATTTGCAATTTCATTGATTTTGACTCTGATTTTAACTATTTCCTGTCTTGTACTGCTTTTTGGTGTTGATTTGTTCTTTGTCTAGGACTGTGAATTGTAATGTTATTACATTTGTGACTTTCTATTCTTTTAACTAATGTACTCAGTTCAATGAACTCTCTTATAACTGCCTTCATAGTGTCCCAAAGATTTAATTATTGCTATTCTCATTTACCTCTAAGTATATTTTTATTTTGTCCCTGATTTCTTCAAATATGCATTAGTTTTCAATAGTGTATTATTTAGTCTCCAGGTAGCTTGTATTTTTTTAATGTTATAGTTGATTTCAAATTTCATTCCATTATGATCTGATACAATGCAAGATATTGTGTCTTTTTTTTTTTTTTTTTTTGGTATTTGCTAAGAGTTGCTTTGTGGCCTAAGATATGGTATATTTTAGAGAAAGATCTTTTTGCTGCTGAGAAGAAAGTTTATTCAGTCATAGATGGATGAAATATTGTATGTATGTCTGTTAAGTCTAAATTATTAATTGTATGTTTTAGTTATATAGACTTTTTTTTTTTGAGGATCTATCCAGTGATGAGAGAGGCATGTTAAAGTCTCCCAGTATTATTGTGTTGTGTTCTATTTGATTCTTGAAATTGAGAAGGGTTTGTTTGATGTAAGTAGGTGCTCCACTAGGCATAAATATTTATGATTATTATGTCTTGTTGATGTGTAATTCCCTTAAGCAGTATGCAATGACCTTCTTGGTCCCTTCTGATTAATTTTAACTTCAAATACACTTTATCTGATATGAAGATAAAAAACCCCTGCTTGTTTATGAAATGCATGTGAGTGATATGTATTTTTTCATCCTTTTACCTTCAGCCTGTGAATTTCTTTGTTTATGCGGTGGTGTCTTGGAAAGAGCATAATATTGGGTCTTGTTTTCTAATCCAATCGGCTAGCCCATATTTTTGATTAAGGAATTTAGGCCATTTATATTCAAAGTTTTTATTGACATGACTTTCACTCACTGTCATTTTGATTCATTTCTGGTTTTTAATTTGAATTAGTTTCTCATCGATTGACTGTTATTCTAGTGTAGTTTCCCTTTGCCTATTTTCACTTTTGTCTGTCATTTTTTCATGAAATATCTTATTGACTAGGTTTTGTAGTGTTTTAGTCAGCTATTTTGCTGCTGTGATTAAAAACCTGAAAAACTGTAGAGAAGGAAAAGTTTATTTGAAGGCTCACAGTTTCAGAAGTCTCAGTCCACAGAAATCCAGTGCCATTCCTTAGGGCTCCAGATGAGGCTGAACATCACAGGGGAAGGGTGTGGTGGAGGGAGGTAGCTTGCATGATCATCAGGAAGCAGAGAGAGAAAGGTCTCCACTTTCCAAATACACATACATACCCCAAAGCCATGCCCCAAATTCCCAACTTCTTTACCCACACCTCACCACTTCAGTGGTAACTATCAGGGGATTAATTCACAGATTGAGTTAAAAATATCACAAACCAATCATTTCTTCTCTGAACCTTTTTTCATTATCTTACATTTGAGCTTTTGGGAGACATCTCACATCCAAACCATAACATGTACTCCAAGTTTCTAATTGTGAATTCTTTTAACTTGTGTTTATCATAGGACATTTTCATTTCATCCTCAATTCTGAAGTTTAATTTTTCTGGGTATGCTAGGCTGGCAACCAGTTTACTTCAGGGCTTGGTATATATTCTTCTAAGACCTCCTATCTTTGAGCGTTTGTACTGAGAAATCAGCTGAGATCCAGATTGGTTTCTCCAAAAAGGCCATCTTTCTCTGGTAGAAGTTAAAATCCTTATTCTATGTGTTAGGTGTGTTCATAATAATGTGCCTTGCTGTGGGTCTGTTGTAATTTTCTATAATTGGAGTCCTATAAGCCTCCTGTACTTAGTTTTCTATTTTATTCTTAAAGTTTGGGAAGTTTTCTGATTTCAGTTGCAAAGATTGTACATTCTTTTGATCTGTATCTCTTAGTTTTCATCTGTCCTGATAAATCTTATGTTTGGTCTAGTCATGTTATTCCACATTTCTTGAAAGTTCTGTTTATATTCTCTTAATATTTTTTCTCTATTGTCAGCTTTCTTTCTTTTAATTTTTAATTTTTTTGTTTGTTTTAGTTATACATGACAGTAGAATGCATTTAGGCACTTTGAACTACCATTTGACCTAGCTATCCTACTCCTCAGTCTACACCCAAATAATGTAAAATCAGCATAGTACAGTGATGTGACCACATCAATGTTTATAGCAACTCAATTCACAATAGCTAATCTATGGAACCAACCTAGGTACTCTTCAATAGACAAATTATAAAGAAAATATGGTATATATAATTAATGGAACATTACTCAGCTTTAAAGGATAATGAAATTAGGGCATTTGCTGGTAAATGGATAGAGTTGGAGCATATCATGCTAAGTGAGATAACCCAATCCCCCCCAAACATGCTAATTCACAGTAAGGGGGGATAGGGGAGGAAAGAATAGGGTCAACTTTATTTTCAAAATTATATATTTTGTCTTCACTGCCTGAAACTCTGTCTTTCAAGTGTTCTATTCTGCTGGTGATGCTTTCCAATGAATTTTTAATTTTTTTATTTATTCCTTCATGTCAAGGATTTCCAAATGATTCTTCTTTGGGATCTCTATCTCCTTATTGAAATGATCTATCACTTCTTGTATTTTCTCTGATTTCATTTTTTACAACATCTTTTATTTTGTACATAAGTTTAACCATGAACATCCTAAATTCCATCTCTGACATTTTCTAGACTGCGGTGTTAATGAAGTCTATTGTTGAGGTATTCTGTGTTGTTTGCAATGGTTTGTTCCATTGCTTTTTCATATTATTATGTGTATGCCCTTATATCTGAATGGATTTGATGTTGTAGAGTTTCTTTTACCTTACGATTTTATACTGTCCTTCTATGTCACCAGTACTTCACAGATTGGGAGAAGGCCAATGATAGCAGCATTCTATGCAAACAATATAAAGCAGTAGATTGATTCTTAGTTCTTATTTTGATATTTAGTGTTAATTGGTAAAGTATGTAAAAATAGTAGGATCCCCAATTTCCATCAGTAAAACCAGTAAATAATCATGCATTATGTCTGGATTAAAACCAAATAAGTGTTGTCTATGACTTCTACCATATAAATTATTGCTATGACATTGGTGGAAGGAGCAGATGTTATATACATCAATTAGTTTAAGAGGTGTCAAGGATAGAGTTGAGTATGAGGAAAGAAGTAGAGAAATGAGGGTAGAAAAGTGTTTGCAATTTCAGTGGTTGAATAGGGCAGAAGCAGTCATAACTTAGAATATATTGTTAATGTGAAAGGGGAAGAAAAATAGAATATAAAGAAGAAGAGAGAATAAAATTTGAAAGTCAACAACAGAAAAGATAAAGAGAGATAGAGTAGTGGCAAGGATGATACAAAATAATATCAAAATATATCAGTCAAAAATTCTAACTCTCAAAATCCAGGGAATGCAAAAATAATACCTTGAAGAAAGAAAAGGAATTTTTTTAAAAAAGTCTCTTGCAATGAAATCTACAGAAAGCAGTATGGAGATTCCCTAGAAAACATGCACTGGAACCATCACTTGACCCAGTTATCCAATTCCTTGGTCTATACACAAGGGAATTAAAAACAGCATACTACAGTGACAGAGCCACATCCATATTTACAGTAATTTAACTCACAAAATCCAAGCTATAGAAACAATCTAGGTAACCTTAAGCTGATGGATGGATAAAGAAAATGTGGTATATATACACAATGGAATATTATTCAGCCATAAAGAACAAAATTATGACATTTGCTGGCAAATGGATGGAACTGGAGAATATCATGCTAAGTGAAATAAGCCAATCCCAAAAAACCAATGTCTCAATGTTCTCTCTGATTTGTGGATGCTAAACCACAACAAGGGAGGGGGGGAGGGGAAGAATAAGTTCATTTATTAGACAAAGGGAAGGAAGAGGGAAAGGGAATAGGAAAGACATTAGAATTAATTGGCCATAGTCATAACTTTTCTAGCCTTGTATTGGTATACATGACCAGGTAACTCCACATCGCACATAACTAAAAAAGTGGGAAACAGAATAGAATAAGGTATACTCTATATACACATATTCTGCCAAAATACATTCTATTGTCATGTATAACTAAAAAATTAAAAAATTAGAAAATAATATTATAAATGTTAATTAGGAGAAAAGGCTAGAAATTAGAGAAAAACAAATATGTATATGTGTAGGAGTCTTTGAATCAATCAGTACCTGTTCAAATAAAATGAAAACCCAATATATAAAAACAAAAACAAAAAGCAATACAGAACAACAGCAATCAAAATCTTAATGAAATGCTAAGATATTTCATAGTTGTTCCCACTATGGACAAATTTTACCTCTCACACATCAGATATAAATACTAGGGTATATAAAGAACTCAAAAAGCTAAGCACCAAAAAAACAAATAACCCAGTCAACAAATGGGCCAAGGACCTGAACAGACACTTCTCAGAAGAGAATATACAATCAATAAACAAATATATGAAAAAGTGTTCATCATCACTAGCAATTAGAGAAATGCAAATCAAAACTACTCTAAGATATCATCTGATTCCAGTCAGAATGGCAGCTATTATAAAGACAAACAATAAGTGTTGGTGAGGATGTGGGGGGAAAGGTACACTCATACATTGCTGATGGACTGCAAATTGGTGTTTTCCATATGGAAAGCAGTATGGGATTCCTTGGAAATCTGGGAATGGAATAACCATTTGACTCAGCTATCCCTCTCCTTGGTCTATACCCAAAGAACTTAAAAACAGCATACTAGAGGGACACAGCCACATCAATGTTTATAGCAGCACAATTCACAATAGCTAAACTGTGGAACCAACCTAGATGCCCTTCAGTGGATGAATGGATAAAAAAAATGTGACATATATACACAATGGAATATTACTCAGCAATAAAAGAGAATAAAATCATGGTATTTGCAGGTAAATGGATGGCGTTGGAGGAGATAATGCTAAGTGAAGTTAGCCAACCCCCCAAAAAACAAATGCCGAATGTTTTCTCTGATATAAGGAGGCTGACACATAATGGGGTAAAGGAGAGGGAGCATGGGAGGAATAGATGAATTCTAGATAGGTCAGAGAGGTGGGAGGAAAACGGACGGGCAGGGGATTAGCAAGGATGGTGGAATGGGATAGACATCATTATCCAAAGTAAATATATGAAGACATGAATTGGTGTCAACATACTGTATATACATACAGAGATATGAAAAATTGTGCTGTATAAGTGCAAGAAGAATTGTAATGCATTCCACTGTCATTTATTTTTTTTTAAATCAACAAGAAATAGACAGTATACATATGCCCGGTCTGTGCCCAACTGATTTTATTTCTTTTTGAAGTATGAACTAAGCATTGAACTATGGGCCGTGGGCTGTTGGGTACTTCTTTTTTATTGTGTGGCTCACTGAGATAAAGGTTGGGTTTTAAGATAGCCCAATTTTCCTTCTTGGGAGATTAGTGTGGGTGGGTCAGTCTGCAGGCCAGGTATGAAGCAGCAGGCTGGGCCAGGCGGGCCTGGCAGTGAAGTGGCATACTAGGAAAGCTGGGTTGTGGGCAGGCAGCAAAGCCACAGGCCTAATAGGTGGAGCAGTGGGCCAGGTCAGGGGCCAGGGGGTCGGTATACTGGGATCTGGGAGCCTGGAGGGCCCTTGCAGGTGTTGGACTAGTGCTGAACTTGGTGGGCTTTGGGGACATGGGGACTTGTGGATACTGGACTGGGGAGGGAGCCAGGGACCCACCAAGTGCTGGTCCTGGGGTCCCCCAGGAACCCAGTGGGTGCTGGACCACCTGCCTGGGCAAGTGGTCCAGCAAGCCAAATGCCCTCACACCCACACTTCCAACCTCCCAACCCACTATAGCCAGCCCTGACAGTCCCCACGAGCTGCACGACTCCAGCCTCTCTAACCTGTGTTCCCTGAGGGATGTGCTCCCAGTTTCTGACTTTCCACAGGTGTGTTGTTAGGCTCAGCCAAGTCCTAGCTAGGTCCTGGGATGGCTCCTAGATCAGTTCTGTGCTAGTCATATTCTCTTAACATCTTTTCTGTATTGTTGATTTTATTTTCAAGATTATATACTTTGAAGCCTGAGAATCTGTCTTCCATGTGGCTTAATCTATTGGTGATGCTTTCAACTGAATTATTTAAATTTATTGAGTCTTTTGTTTCCTGGATTTATATTTGGTTCCTTTTCATTGAAATGATATTTCTCTTTCTGTATTTTCTCTTAGTCCATCCCTTGTATCTTTCAGTTCATTTTAGGATCTGTTCTGAAAGATCAAAGAAAGTCTTATTGACTTACCTCTAAATGTGTCCTACCATTTTTGCAGAGAACTTCAGTCCTCATTTTCTGCTACATTATCCAAATTTCAAGTCCCTTCAAGTCTCAAACTGTCCAGTATTAAGTTTGAGTGCTTACTGTATCACCCATTTTTCTGGTGAGCTGTTACTTCACCACCTTTTTTTGGACTGTGGAGGAGTTGAGGGTTCCTACTTAGATTCACTCTGCCATCTTTCAAATCTGTACATCTGTATCTTTTAATTGGAAAATGTATTATGTTTACATTCAAGATTATTTCCAGGTAAGGATCTTTTCCTTGACATTAATTTTATTCTGGTCATTTTGAAAATTCTTTATTCTTCCTCTCTTGTTCATCTTTGTGCTGTCCTGATTTATTATACTGATGTTGGGGTTTTTTTCCTATATAATTTATGTATGTTTTCCTCTGGTGGGATTTATACTTTCAAATGTTTTCAGGGTGCTAGTTCTTCCTCGTTTACTTCTGAATGTAGTTCTCCCGTGAGCACATATTGTAAGCCTGGTCTGATGGTCAGGAATTCTCTCCATTTTTGTTTGTCTCAAATGTACATTATATCCCCATTTATAAAGGACAGCCTTGCTGGATGTGGTATACTTTTTTGGCAGTTATTGTTTCAGAAATTGGACTGTGTCATTCTATTCTCTCTATAGGGTTTCTGCTGTGAAATCTGCTATTAGTTTATAGAGATACCCATAAATGTCATTTGACTCTTTTTTTTTTTCTCACAGGTTTTAGAATTTTTTCTTATGCTTTTGAAAGTTTAGACTACTTATGCCACAGTGAGATCTTTTCTAGTCTTTTCTATTTGAGGTCCTATAAGCCTCCTATATATGAGTGTCCACATTATTGCCATGATTGAGGGAATATTCTGTTGAATAGGATTTCCATTCAATTAACTTTTTTCTCCTCACCTTTGTCTATTCCAAACATATGGATATTTATTTTGATACGTGATTCCAATATCTTAAATGCTGTCTTCTTGTTTTTCTTTCTTATTTTTTCTTTTGTCTGAGATATTTCAAAAGATCTGTTTTCAACTTCATTTATTTCTTCTGATTGATGTAGAGGATTATTGATGCTTTCAGCTGTTTTGTGTTGTTTTTTAATTTGACTTGTTGAGCTCTTCCTTTCCAAGATTTCTATTTGGTTCCTTTTCAAAATCTCAATCTCTTTACTGGATTTCTAATCAAATTCTGCATTACTAAATAGTAACTCTATTGGACCATGTTGATTTCACAATTCTTTTTAACTGTGTATCCATATTTTTGATAATTAATTAATTTTAATTATTTATCAGCATTTCAACCATATCAATTTCTTTGGGATATTTTGCTAAAGAATTATGGTGTTGTCTTGGAAGCATCATATATTCTTTTTTATGTTTCTTGTGCTCCTATGTTGAGAATTGAGCATATGGTAGATAAAGTTTTTCTATAATTTTATGGAGTGATCTTCATAATATAAAGATCTCTAGAAGAGACAGTCTTGGGGTGCCATGCAAGAGTGGGGGTCATTCTAGTAACTCAGGCAGGTGTGGTGCAAACAGCAGTAGGTGTGGGAACTCACTGTGTTGTTGTTCTTTTATTGGGATTGATGGCCTTTGTCAGGTTATGGAGTTTACTTGGGCACTGTTTACTTGGGCACTTTGTCAGATGATAGGGTTTATTTTGTCAGGTGATGTCAGGTTACTTGGGAACTCATTCTCCTACTACAAAGAGCCTCTGGCACTGGATATCATAGCATTTGTGAGAGGCCTGAAACATTTGTCCTCTGAACAGTGAATGTATGCTGTTGGCTCTGATACTGCACGGGGCAAGTTTGTGGCGAGAATTGCAGCACACCCTCTGTGATGCACACACCCATCTTGACAGGTATGCATGGTCAGACAAGGTGTGGGTGTAGCCCCAGAACTGCAATAGACAAGATAGTAGCAGGAACTATAGTGTACTTCTCTGCTAGTAATAGTGCATACCTAAGAGTAGAACTCCAGCTAGCACCAGGTAAGTTTTTTCTGTACTTCTTTGGCCTTGTATACCTGAGGTCAGGCCATGAGCTAGGGTTTAGTTTTTCCCACCCCACCCCAACTCCTTTATTAGCTCAGGGACAGAACAATAGCTAGATATATGGAGTTTCTGGGTGTCCCTCAGAACACCACTATGGGCAAGGAGGGAGCAGGATCCATGGTTTCCTATGCATACCTTGTCAGTAACAGGTGCTAGAGCATGGTGCAGAGGTAGGAGTAGCAGAAATAGCAAGGGCACCTGCCTTTATTCCTGACATTGGCACAAGTCCACACACAGTGGGCCACATACTTTGTCTCAGAAGCAAGTGCCCTGATCTTGTTCTCAAGAGTGGCATGCTCTGTTATCCTCCACCTTGCAACAGACTATCCCCTATATTGCTCAGTATCCAGTGGGCTTACTGACTAGTCACTCTGTTGGACGATGTTGAATTGTCAAGGCAGCTGCTTCCCAAGACAGTATACCAGGTTATCTATGTAGTTCCAGAGATGAGAATATACAGGGATTTCTGATCCATTGATCTATCCAAGCTCACTGGATCATTTCCCAAGATGGCTCTTGGCTACAGCACCCTGGGAGGTCACTGGAAGGTGATGTGAGATCTATTTCCAAATCAAGAACACTGGGCAGATTTCAGGTTACTCTTCTAGGTGGACTGCAAGACTGTGATAATTGTGATACTTTCCAGCAGCTATGCTTGCCAATATCTGTGCTGATGAAATTTTCCAGGACACTCTCATTAACCCTTATACCTCACTCTCCCTTTGTTATGGAGAAGATGCTAGGTAATTTTGTTTCTTTGTATGCTGTTGTCCCAGGTCTCTGAATCTTACAAGGTTTGTCTCAGTGATTTCTAATGTTCTCCCACTATGGTAGCCTCAAAATGCAGTTATACATTAATTATAGCTCAGTGTATGAGTAAGTGCTGGACGCTTCTGTTCTACTATGTTGGATCCAGATCCCTTCTTATAAATTCTCTACTCAATAGAAATGTTAAATATTTACATTTTAGGTATGCAAAAGAAAATGTTGGAGAAATGAGAGGAAAAAAGTAAAGTAGACCTTTTGAAATCAGTTGTAGAGAAATTCATGAATAATATTTCAATAAAATTAAGAGTTCACATTGCCTTATCTTCAAAACACTGAAATAAAAAACAATTGCTTCAGATGGAGCTATACATTTGTTGCTAGTATTGGCATAGCAATATAGCAGGACCCCATTGGTTTACCTGCAACGTGTTATAACTCAGAATATGTAACAGAAATCCTGAGTTAACTTTGCCTGAAACTTTGAGTCATACATGTTATGACTAAACAGAAGTACTAAAGAAGAGTAGGGAAGAATACAGAGAACTGAAAATGGTTTGACCTCCCGACATTCTCCCAGATTGCCATCTTTCTGGCAATGAAAAGTGCAATCAGGGTATGGTCATTTCAACCTCCTCACTCAAAAGGAAGAGTGAGTCAAAACAGTAGCAAAATGGTTCCAATATGGTAATGATATTCTACATGAAGAGTCTCAAACAAGGACTCATTTGTCACAAGTCAAATTTAGAGAAGACTAAACCTTTTATTTTCTTTTTTTATTGATGACAACAGTTCCTTCTTCCTGAAGGCTCTGATTTAAGTTCTGTCTCTGCTTTCCACAGAAAGACCTTGTGTAGAGAATTTTCCCTTAAAAAGTAAAGGAAAAATCGAAGCCATATAACTTAATTTCCTCCTAATAAATTTTCAATATTTGAAAATTAAAACAAAAGAAAAGAGTAAATTTAAAAAATAAGAAAGGAAAAAGGCTGCCTTTTAAAACTTCTAGTATTTATATCACTTTGTTTTTCATTCACACGAGGGAAATAACAAGAGGTCCTCTGATGAATGTTGCAGATCGCCATGGTTACGGTTCAGAGATGCAGCAAAAAGCAATTATGGTGGAACAGAAGAAAGAAATGCACCTCTTTGTCAGAATTTCATAACAGCTGTAATAACACTAGCGCACCCAAATGAATGTAAAATAACTGAAATATTGTGGCATGTTAAATGCCAGCACATTAAAAAATTGTATTTCAATGTCACATTATTTAAAACGACAGGAAGCATTAATTCCAGCTGCACCAAGGAGCTTGTTAGGAGATACAGGGTGGGGGTGGATGTAAACCAGCATGCACACAGGGAGAGGATTTCAACAAAAATATGAAAATACAATACTTTTAGAAGAGAAAAAGGAATGTACAAGACCAAATTTAACCTTATACTCTGAATTAGTTCCTTTATGTATAATAGAGCTTAGATTTCCTACATCCTGACAAAGCTACTTTAACATTGGGACAATCTCCTAACCCTTTCCTTACAGTGCAAGCTCCAAATATTTAATTAAAAGTTCTCCTAATATGGAATGTTAGCCCACTTTACAATAGAACAAAATTGGGAAATGATGATCAGATTATGGTGTGTACTTCAATCTTATGAGCTGAATTTGAACATGGGCAGGTAAGTTTAGAGATGCTATTAGTTATGCAGTGAGAAAATTTTCTCATTCAGCTTGGATAGTTCAAACATTCTAGCTTTGAAATGTTGGTGACAGAAGATAGAATTTCTAACAATCACAAAATGCCATTTGTCTATTCAATGTCCTACAAATACAATTTCCCCTGGAGTAAAAATAAGAAACAGACAAGAGCTCTGTCAAACACAAAGAAGGTACCTTTATTCCTCTACCTTTCAGTTTGCTGCTTCCTCAAACCACAACTTATGCTCATTTTGTGGCTCTAATTCTAAGAAAACAGACTCAAAATGGACATTGAACAGTGGCTTACAGGTTTATGGCCAATATGATGGTAGCTCTCAAAAGGCCAATGATTCCAGATATTCCTGTGGTTGCTCACACTTAACTGGGCTAGAAGATGAACAACTGTTAATATCAGCATGAAATAATGTTCACCAAGGAGAAAACATAGCTCTTAACAGCTACTGTTTCCATAATGATTTATAATTTAGAAGGTACTTCTATAAGCTTTATCAAGGTTCTTATAACAACTCTGAGATGATGCTAGGGAAAGTGTCAGAAGTCCTCTCTTAGCAAATGACACAACTAAGGCTCAGATTCAACCATCATATGTGTCATCAGGACCCATGGCTCCCCACTGCCAATATCCTGTGACTTCATTTTACATTCCAGGAGGCCACAGCTCACTGTTGCACATACAAAGAAAGCCCCGTCCCTTCAGCAGAATGACACCCAAGTCAATTGAAATTTCAAATTTCCTTATGCTCTTCTTTGGATAAGTTGCTGTATAACAAGCAAGAATTACTGACTTAAAATAACCATTCTATTTGGCAAAGGGATTCTGTAGGCCAGAAATTCCATGAGGACACAATGGCGGTAACTACTTTTTTGTTCCTTGGTGTCTGGAGCCCTACCTTTGAGGACTTCAGTGTAGGATTTGAATTTTCAGAAGGCTGCTTAATTTGAATGACTGACATTTGGGCTTCAGTGACAAAAAAACATGATTCTTTATGTACTATGATTTCTTCACAGCATGGTAGTCTTATTTTCCCTATATAGCAGCTCAGGACCCCAGGCCCAAGCATTTCAATAAATTAGAAATTGTCCCACATCTTATGATTCAGCCTCTCAACTCACACCATACTGTACTGATCCAAGGATAATCACTCATAGTTATTGTATAGGAAAGTATCCCTATCTTCTCAATGGGAAGAAACTACAATTCAATACAGTACCTACAGCACTACACCTCTGTGATTTTGCTTATTTTGTCTTGAGGAACCAAATTTTAAAGCTACTATATCCATTAGTCAAAATCCACTTACTCATCTTTAGTTATATGGCTTTAACAACAACGATGACAACAAAAATGATAAAGAGAAATACAAGATCAGAATCAGATTGTATTTGATAATTTAAGATAATTACACTTGCTTCAAACACAAGTAGAATTATTTCTGAAGGGCATATAGATATATGGAGAAATTATAGAGCATGCCAGTTAGTATTAATGCTACTATAGGTACACAGGGCTGAAGACGAGCAGATGTTACTCTAAGTTGGTTACTTTTATTCACCACTAAATGTCTCCTTACCCATTTTAATGGGGAGGACTTCAACAGGCCTTCCATACATCCACTAAACTTCAAGGAAGTAAATGTCTTATTATCTACTTTTCATAGAGAATGACCAATGGGAGATCTCCTGAATCAAGGCATTAAACTGATTTTTTTTAGTTCTTCCAAGACAACTTTTTGCCTTGGCCCTAGAGTCAACTTTGAAGACTACACATTAATACTCAACCACCTTACTTTTGAAATTCAGGCAAAGATTATCTCCTATGGAACAAAAATATGTAAATGTTGTAAACATTTGTAAACAAAAAATATGTAAATGTTGCATTGAAACACAGAGAAAGGCACAACTGATAAGAGTTTGATGCTTTTTCACAGAGAATACATATGTGGAACCAGCTCAGATCTAAAAAAAATGGAACTTGATAATATTCTGTGCTCTGGTCACTCCTATTCTCCAAGTGCTCACATATCATGTACTTTAAAGTTTGTATTCTTTACAGACTATTATGTGTATAAGAATCATCTAAATTGTCACTACAATTCCTTGGCATCCTCGAAATTTGATGTGTCTTACTTTTCACACCTTATCAAAATGGAGTGATTACTGAACATGGGTCCAAGGCTGGCATTACAATTCAGTACAGTACCTACAGCACTATATCGCTGTTATTTTGCTTATTTTGTCTTTTAAATCCACATGCTATCAACATATTTAAAAATCTATGTAGTGGTAGGAACAAAATTGCAGAGCTGAGGAGCTTGTCCCATGAAAATTCTAATTGTCTGTATGCCCTTGAGGTTAAGATAATTTTAAGAGAATTTTTGTCTCTTAAAATTCTCTTTAGTAAAGTTGGCATGATCCCCAGGCTTATTTCTACCACCCAAACCCTCTGCCTTTTAAGCCATTCATACTGATTTTAAGTTACCGTACTTCTGGGTCATTCTTTAAAAAAAGAAGGAGTTAAACCTCCTATAAGCCAACTCTAGTCAAAAGAGACTATCATCCTGGAAAAGAAAACCCAACAGGAAAGTTAGGATATTTATAAATTGCAACATTTATAATGTGATAATTTTCCTATATACTAAGTAGACAAGTGTCAGTCTTCTTTAGGATGATTACAATTTTTTTTTTAAATCCTATAATGTAAGCCAACATGGCAGTGTCAAAATAATGTTGAATGGGTTACTCCTTGGGGTAGTTTCCCTCCTGCTTGTAGCAGAATAGACTGGAGAGAGGAAGCAATTTGAGCAACCACTACCGTGGCATCTGCTGGGGCCAGAGATGTGATTGTCAAGGTTTCCTTTGTGTGACAGGCTGTGGAGTTTCAACAGGGAGAAGACTGGATTTCAAAACAAAGGTTTCGTTTCAGAGTGGGGGTGCCTCATCACTTCATCATTGGCTGTGTGCTCATGTCAGATAAGTGGGCTTGCAAAGCACCTTAATTAGAATTGAGGATTATGCTGGGCAAGAATCCACTGGACAGCAGGCCTCTCTGTGGGGACAGAAAGCACAGCCTCAATAAATACTGGGCAGACGTGAGGATTTTTACTGAGGAAATGAACTTTAAGTAGCACAGGCTTCTCCTGAGTCTTCTGCATACTTTCACAGTCTATTAATAATTTTCTCTTATTGAATATCTGAAAGGAAAAGAATATTTTCCCCCAAATATTTCAAAGATCTCAGAAGACTGACAGCACAAGTATCCATGTATCTTGTGACTTCAGAGATAATAAGTTAAAGCCATGATTAAAAAAAAAAAATTGTTAGTTAGCTGCAAATATGGGGGTTGCCAGTTTCTAAGGTTCTTATTTGAAATTTCCTACAAATCTTGATTCATCTCCCTTTTTAGCACTGTAGTTAATTATTAATGGATTTTTTTCTGCCATGTCCCTCTGCCTCACCAAAATATACTCTCTACAAATGAAGGAACATGCCTCTCTAGTTGTCTAAGATATTTCCAGCACCCAGAACATTTTTCATCTTTGAGAATTGTTCTTTATGATTTTAAATTTTTATTCTAATTTATTATATATGACAGCAGAATGCATTACAATTCATATTACATATATAGAGCACAATTTTTCATATCTTTGCTTGTATACAAAGTATATTTACACCGTTCCTGTCTTCTTCATACATGTACTTAGGGTGGTTATAATGTCTATCTTATTCCATCATCTTTTTTTTTCATACCCTCTTTCCCCCTCCCTTCCCCTCCAACCCCTCTGCCCTATCTAGAGTTTGTCTATTTCTCCCATGCTCTCCCTCCCAACCCCACTAAGAATAATCCTCCTTATATCAGAGAAAACATTCGGCATTTGTTTTGGGGGGATTGGCTAACTTCACTTAGCATTATCTTCTCCAACTCCATTCATTTACCTACAAATGTCATTGTTCTTTTTACAGAAAAAGAGAACCAGAACCACTCCATATTTCAATAACTAAGACTTTATTTATACTGGTTGGTACCTTCCCTACAGGTATAAAATCCTTATTTACTTGTGTTGTGGTTAACTGAGCAAAAACGTATTTATAGGGACAATGCCTGCAGATGATCTATTGAGGGAATTTCCTGAATAAACAAGAATATGCAGTTGACTCCTTGTTTTAGGACTACTCCCCAAAATACCTTTATAAACTTCCCACTAGATTCCAAACACGTTACAAATCTGTTTGGAAGCCTCATTCTGGAATTGATCCACAAAACTTTCCAAGGTCTTCATTTATGGGTTTGTGGTTGCTTTGGGGTAACAATTACTGAATGAAGTGAAAGTTGGGAAAGAAACCATAAATTAAGTAGGATTCCCAACACCAATGATGGTTTGAAGAAGTACGTTGAGTCCCAACACTGGGGTGCTTGGTCCTGACTTACTGTAAGTTTGAGAAGAGAGCTGGAATTGCCTGATGGTGTGCTGGCTCCATGTCACAGGGCTTCTCCCTGCTCTGGCTTGGTGTAGGTAATCCTGAGAGGGGAAGGGCTCCTTAGAGAAGCATCAGAGTGTCTGAGGTTGGTGGGTTTGCACATTCTGCCCCCTCCTCCTCCCATTTTATAACTTATAATCATTATTTCCCTTGCTTATACCTAAGTCTGGACATAAAGCTGTGCAGGGCAATACCATTCTGTAAGGAGCTCTAGGGCCCACAGCAGACCCTGGTATAGAAGAGCTCTCAGTGACATTTGGTGGGTAGGTGAATTCCATAGGAAGCAGGGGCCTGATCACTCTTATAGAGAGAAGCTAAATCTCAGAGGGAAAGGTCACTTCATCTTAGGATAAAAATAAATTCTATTTATAATAGGTATCCTCAAAATATATAAGCTTGTCTAAAATCTAAAAAATTTTGGCAATTTTGTCTGTTTTCTCCATTCTTAGAATGAACCACATTACCACACCTTAGAGTATATAACCATCTCACTTGAGGGGTGGAGAGAGCTATGACCTTCATGGCTATGGGTCACTATGGCTTCTTACTTCCATGAAAAAAGTAAAAACAAAAACAAACAAACAAACAAAAAGGCTATGACTCAATCCTTATGCAAATAACTGAGTTGGAAAAAAACTCTTCTTGCCTCAAGCTTGCAACATTTAACTGCCTGGCCAAGGTTGACTGTTTAAGCAAAGATAATTATTTACTTATCACTGAACTTCAAGTCTCCTTCCAAAAACAGTTTAAGAAAGCATATAGCAATCTGCCACCTCGGGTCCATAATCCCCCTTTTGAAAAGGGCTGGTGCAAGAACTGAAGTGGGAGGTCCCTGAAAACCACTCCTATTGATTTTACAGGGTCAACTTGGTGGGCTTTTAGCCAAAGGGCATTATGGACACGAGCATCAAACTCTTCTAAAAATGTTCCTCATTCTTATCTAACACTACCTTAGCCTTCTTTGGCTAAAAAGATGAAGAATTTGGGTAATGTTAATTGGCGGGTCAACTTAAGTTTTTATTTCTGGGTAAAATAATGTCGCTAGAAAACATTTTTAAACTATGCTAATATTTTGCTAATACTACAATGTTAATATTGTGAGGCTTAAAACACCAGAGAACATCCACATCTCATCATATCTAATTGTTCCAGAGTTTTAAAAATAACATTCATAATTATCATTTTTGACCATCTTCAATGCACAGCTCTTATTGTATTTCTTACAAAGAAAATTTCAGTTCTGTGCCTGAAGCCATGTGATGGTGTCCATTTAAACACTTACTATAAACAGCAATTATGTATGTTCATCCCTCACCAGTAGTCTTGAAAGGAAAATGGGGCAGAGTATGTCAGACAAAATCAAATTTATTTAAAATAAAAAAGAGGGAGGATACTAAAATCATCCTGGCTATTCACTTTCTAGATGAGAAAATGGATTTGCTCCTATAACCAACAGAAAGTCATTTTTAAAATACTAACCATACATATAATCCAAATCCCACCTAACCCTGTAGGTAACTCGGTATCCCAGGGAGCCAGGAAGTATGTGATTGTTATAAAACTTTCTTCTTTAAACTTTCAAGAAATACAAAATTTTGTTAAATTCTGAAAAATGAGAGGGGAAGTATAGGGAGAGAGTGATTAATGTGAAAATAAGAAATTGACAATGAGACAAGTATTGATAACTGACACGACATAGAGATTATCTTCCTTCTCAGCCATGAAGGGGGCTTGGTGTAACTAAGCCAGTGGAGGACATCTTGCTCATGAGGTTGTTGTTTGGATCCCTTACTGATGACAGAACTGAAACAGATGCTACAGAGCTATACCCCACCCCAAACCTCAGCTCTCTCCAATGTAGAATATACCAGTGTTGCTCTACCCCAAACATCTACACCACGCTTCTTCCCAAGAGTTTTGTTAAGCAAGTAAGTGAGGTAGACCAGAAGTTCTGGAATTTTAACATCACCTGCAGAACTCCTATTCAATGAGGGATAAAAATTGGATTACAAATACCTCAGCTTCCTCACTCTTCTGCCAGATTCTTTATCAAGATGGATCTCCAGTTACTTGCAAGGCTAACATGATCGTTAATGCATTTTGTTATCTTCCTTCTCTGTTCCCTGTTCTCATTTCCCCATTACCCTATTGGTGCTCTTGGGAAACTACTTGTTCCTGGTCTCAGGATCTATTTGTGGGAGAACTGAGTTTAAGAGAATGAACCTAGCCAAAAATAACCACCACAGATCATATTCAGATTCTTTTATAAAACCTCACTTTCTAGGTGAGTTATTTAAGTTTACTCAAGTAGCTAAGGCAATGATAACACATTGATTTAACTTCCTCTACTATCAGCTCTTTAGCCAACTTTTAAGATATAATTATCTAAATCAGTCTATGGTGTTGGTCTCTTATGCTCTCCTACTCTCTGATGGTTAATTGAGGGCTAGGAAATATAGCCAAATATTTATATATTTATTTGCATTAAAATATGCATGTGTTTGAAAAAATATGATATCTGAATTCAAAGAAATGGCAAGACTTGTAAGAATTACTTAAAAAAGAAAAAAAAAACAAGAAAAACCAGAACATCCTTGTCTTTGATCCAAAAATCTTAGAGGCAAGAAAAAAATCCTAATGGATAGCATACAAATAGACTAAGGAACTCACTATCTTGCTGTCTCTAAGATGTGATCCCACAAGTCACTTTTGATCCCTAGGATGGCAAAAATTGCTGTCAAACATGACCTTCTTTTTTTTTTAACTAATTCATAGGAAAAAATGTTATTGGGTAGCATTTTATAAGTTTCACATTCTTTATTTTTTTAAATATCTTTGGCACCTTCTATTATCCATCCTAGACTTAAGAATAGCATGTATTCTTTTTTAGCATGTTTATATAACCAATAAGTTTTATACATTTCTTTCTTGAAAGAAAAATGTTGGATACATGTGAGCCACTATTTGACATTGAACTATAATGGAAAAAAGAAGGCTGCTAATCATATGGATTATTTGTATTGGTGATGTGATGCAAGATATTAAATAGGAAAATTTATAAATGTGAAAGGCTATATTAAATAGTAATAACAGCTGGAGAATATAAGTTAGGGTAACATAGAGAATGACTAAAATTGTAAGTAATTTAAATTGGGTTATCAGGAAATGCAATGAAGAGACAATGTTGAAATTAACAACTGAATTATTAGAAAAAGACCAGACCTTTTATATACAGATGATAGAACAATTGAAAAAGAACTAAAGTGTTACTGAACTTGATGTGTTCTATTAATGTCACAAAAATTTCAATTTCTGAAGCATGATGTACAATGGTGTCAGTTCAAGTGGTGTGTGTTTACTGAGTCATGGTATTTTAAAAATTAGACAAATTATAAGGATTTAGACTTTTGGGAAAGAAAATATTCTGTTTATTGACTCTAATTCCATAGTTCCCAAGCTATGTGCTAACAAGGCTGTGGTGGGTGTGAGGGACAATAAATCACATGGGAAATTTCAAAATTTCAAGGAAAATAACCATACTCAACAACGCTTAGGAATCATGCAAGTTCCTGGTCAAGATAGTTCACCATTTCAAAATGGAATCAAGCTACATTCATTTTGGTGGGGAGAGTCCTCAAAAAATGGAACTGTTGTAGAACCCAGGAAAACCACACCTGGGTATATACCCAAAGGAAATGCAATTAGCATGGAGAAGTGACACCTGGGTTTACTGCAGCAGTATTCACAATTATCAAAATATGGACTCAAACTAAATGCCCACTAGTGGACAATTAGAGAAAGAAAATGTAGTATATACACACTAGAATATTATTCAGTCATGGGAAAGCATGAACTCCTGTCATTTGTGCAAAATATGGCTGGACTGGAGAATGTTAAGTAAAATTAGCCTTGAGAGAAAAATACTGCCTGATATCATTCATTGTTGAATCTATAAAAGTTGATCTAATAGAAATTTAGAGTAGACTAGTGGTTACCAGTGACTTGAAAGAGAAAGAGGTAAAGTGGCAGGGAAAGGTTGATCAATAGATGTAAGATCACAGTTTAGATAGGAGTAAATTCTGGTATACTATTGCATAGAAGGGTGAACAGTTATTAATGTATTATATAAGTCAGAGTATTTAAAAATTTTTTTTGTACCAGGGATTGAAACCAGGGGTGCTTAAACACTGAGCCACATTACCAGCCCTTTTTAGTTTTATTTTGAGACAGGGCCTTGCTAAATTGCTTGAGACCTAGCTAAATTGCTGAGGCTGGCTTTGAACTTGCAACCCTCAGAGGAAGATTTTTAATGTATTCACTATAAGGAAATGATAGAATTTTAAGGAAATGAATATGTTAATTATCCTGATTCAATTATTAGCCAACGTATACATAAATCAAAACGTCACATTGAACCTCATAAACATGTACAAATACTGTCAGTCAAAAATTAGGAAAATGATTTGAAGGCTTGATACATAAAAAAGAACTAGTACCTGCTGATGAGTAGAAAAGTTATCTCTTGCACTGCTCCTTACAGTCTATCTCCTCCTCCCACTTTGGAAACCTGCTTTGTTCTCTTGTGACCTCTCCATGGTATTTAAATACTTTTAGATTTCGCACCTGATCTTCAACACATTCTCTTGACCTCACTTTCCTTGCAGTTTTCCCTGTTCCTCACATCCCCTTCTTAAAGCTCTTACAGTTGGCCCTTATCATTCTCTGTACTCACTCCTCAGCCCCATGGCTCCCACCCAACCAACCCATCACCCCACTGCAATCTCCAGGTCACAGAGACATACTTGATTTCTTAGGGATTCCTTCATTATTGACTGCCCTGTCCTTTTTAAGAAACTCTTCTACCCTCATATTTCATTACTTTAAATACCTCTGATTTTCTTCCTGTGTCTCTGTTCTAATTTCATTTTTTTGCACAATGTATTTCTCTGAGGCCCATCCATGAAGCATGGTGTTCTCCAGGTTACCCACCTGGTCATCCTTCTCATCTCATTTTCTGCCTTCTTGTCTATGCTAGTCATTGTTTTATGTCCCCAGCCAGGACCTTATTCCTGCCAGGTGTAGAGTTCTATTTACTTGTTGCACTGTACTCCCAATCAGTGGGTCCATAGTTAAATTCACTTTCTTCTCCCATCTCATATACCCCAAATCCAGCCTACTTCCTATGTCCTCCAAGTTAGTAAAAGTTGTCACTATGCATCTAGTGCCCCATCCCTCTGAGGTTCCCCCAGGCAAAAGGCTACTGCTAAAATGAAAATAGCATCATGCACTCCTACATTCTTCATTACCCAGGAGGAGGTTCTGAATCCCTAACCTGTTTCCAAGGCCAATTGTGACCTGCCCTGTTTGGATTCGTGCTGAGCCTTCACCCTTGTGCTAATCAGCTTTGTATCTCATCACCAGATCACTAACAATAACAACTCAGAGAAGGAAAGTTTACATTGGCTCATGGTTTCCGAGGTTGAGTCTATGGTGGCAGATTCCATTGCTCTTGGTCTTAGATGAGGCACAATATCACAGCATGACAGAAGGGAATGGTAGGGGAGCAGTCCTCCATTCATGATGGTCAGGAAGCAGAGAGAGGGAGGGAAAGGGGGAACAGGAAAGAGGAATCATTTCGGGGTTTGCCTTCAGTGACCCACCTCCTCAAACCATGCCCCAAGTGCCTACATTTACCACTACATCCAAATGAGTGTGGACTGATTAGGTTCTGACCACCATATCCTAATCATTTCACCTCTGAATATTCCTGGACTTACACAGGAGCTTTGGGAGGATACTTCATATCCAAATCATAATACTCCTTTATAACTAGTCAGAAAACATTTTGATCTCTCCCACTTCCCTTTCTTCTTTCCCTTTCTCTCCTCCCTACCTCTCCCTCCTCCTCTCTTACCTCTCCTGCCTCTTCTTGTCAACCCCTTCTCCTCCTCACCTGCTTTAACTCCCCTCTCCTTCCCCCAGTTTCTTTCCTCCTCTCCCCTCCTATTTGTATATATTCTTCATTTCTACTGGTAATATTTTTCTTTTTCTTTTTCTTTTTTCTTTCTTTCTTTCTTTTTTTGTCTTTAATTCCTATCCACCTGCCATGTCTCAGCTTAAAGTCACTGCTTTTCATAAGCCTTCTCTGGCCAATCAAAACTTCTTTGATATTGCAGTTTCCACTTTAAACTATTTTCATTAGAGCTGTACAGTATTTGGGTTCATTCCAACAAACACATACCTGCATGGAAACCCATTTCAGCTCATGATCCCCCCCTTTTCCCTTCCCCTTTTCTTCCCATCCTCTCTCCCTCTCCCATTTGCCCTCTTCTACTTTACTAGACTTTCTTTAGATCATCTGTTAATTTGTATTTGATTGGCTCTTTGTTATTCTATCCTTGCCACCAGCTCTTCTGTATTTTACTTTAGCTTCTGCGTATGAGAGAGAACATTCAACGTTTGAGTTTGACTTTCACAAATCCCCTTTTGTTGTTTGTTTTCATGTAGGCAGAGACTCTTGCTTGCTCTTTCATCTAATCACCCCACTGAGCATGGTACACAGCAGTGACATATCATTTAATCAAGAGGAAATGCTTACCATGTGCCTGACACACTCCTAAAATTCTAACAGCAAGCCCTTGCTAAAGTTACTGGTGTTGTCTCCATTTACAGAAGGACAAACTGAAGCAGGGAGTATAGTGAGTAAGCAAGAAATCAAGGATCAAATCTAGAAGAGTCCAGAGACCATACTCTTCCCATTATTGGTTGACTGAAGAAAGAGAATAAATGAAAATATAGGGGACTGGATCCAATGTAGAACATCTAACTTGATTTCTTTGTGGCACATAGCTTTGAAGTGCTAGAGCTAGGGATTCAGCCTGAATCTTCAGACTCCAAATTTTATGCATTTAGTGACTGATCCACCCAGCCTCTTATATTTTTAATTGTTTTAAAAGCAAATGCATTTTTGCTCTCTGTGGGCACAGTTTTAATAAGCCTGTTTAAATATTCATAATTCAAGTGCAAATTCCCCTGCTGCAGCCTTCTGTGATTCGCAGACTTCAGTGCATGGCCTCTGCTCTTGGTGGTGAGGACCCAGTGAACTGACCCGCCCGGTGCTTATCCCACTTCCTGTATGATCAGACGCTCAGAACAGACTGCTGAGCCAAGAGGTTAGCATAATCTGTCATAGCTTCCAAAATATTAATTGGATAGTAATATTTTTGCTCTATAGGCAGCTGGTTCATAACCTCACTGGGAAAGTACTAAATGGTGATAAAAAGTGTCTCAATTCTAGGAAAAATAATGTTTTAGAAATGTCTCAGGAGTTAACTGAGCTGGTCATTTTTACTTTCTTTTTTCCTTGATTCTCCCAAATTCACATTCATTGAGCATCATTAAACCTACGATAAGATGTTCATATCCAAACCTGTGATTCTCTGGCATTTCTGACTTCCATATCCCCATCAAATTCAAAAGCTAAATTCAGGTTGTGTGTGTGTGTGTGTGTGTGTGTGTGTGTGTGTGTATTTTTAACCAAAATCTTCCTTAATTATCTGATGTTTAGAAAGAAATTATATTAAAGTTTATATTCTCTGTGCCTGAATTAATGTCACTTATATAATTGTTTTCTGAATGAATGCACAATTTCTTCTAAAGTATTTGGCTAATTTATATGTGTATGCATTCAACAAAAGAAGAAATACTCATCACTTTTAAGGTCCTCGTTTCTGCCACCAGTCACATGGGCACAGAGGCATTCATAACTACCCTTTTCCATTATCCATTCTGCATTCCCTTTGTGTTCAGTAAAAGCCTCTCAGATAATCCTGGTTCTTTGTCTGATGGGGTGACCTGCATATTGTCACCCCTTCATTGTATTCTCGTTTCTTTGAAGCAGGTATCAAATATTTGGTTTGGAGCACAAACTTTTCCAACATGATTTCCATATCTGTTTGCATAGCAGACAAGAAGAAAGCATGCTCCTCTTTGTGAAAAACAAATGAAATTCAAAATACTTGTGTAATCAAGCATATACATTTTATTATGTTCCCACATCTTGGATAAGCTCTTCTTTTCCTTGGCTAGTTTGTTTTTCTTTGCTGCACCCCATTTCAATTATCAAAGTTTCTGTATTACCTTCTTTTTCTTTTTTCATCCAGTCCTGTGGTTCAGACACCCTTTGCATATTGATTTACACATTTTTATCTACATTCCTTATGTGTCCACATAGCACAAACTCATTTATATAACTTGACTACAAACTATCTCTCTTCTATATTCATCATCTTAGCAAGTGAATATTCCTTGGAGACACAATCCCAGAAATTAGGTAACCAAATGAAACACGAGACAGCACATATTCTGTGAGTCCGCAGAGGGATTTTGACAAGAGCAAGCAGGGAAGTCAAATCCATCCCCAGCCTAAGTGCTTATCCTATTAAGAGCACAGAGCCGTGCCTTCCATTATTGGGGCTGCCCAGTATAACCCACCTGTCCCCACACCACTCATACTTCTAGATCAACAGGCAGAGAAGGGGTTCACTGAACCCTCCAGGGTGATTGATCCTGGTTATCAACTATAAATCAAGCTGATACTACACAGTGAATGTGAGAGGAGGCTGACTGGAGTTAAAGAGATACCCAAAGAGTATGACGAAAATCAGTTGAAAATTACAACAACCCAAATCAGGCAGGATTAGTAATAGTTCAGATATTTCAGGAAGCGAAATGCAGGGCACCCCATCAATAAAAGAACCAAGAGTATCAGAGAGGTTTTTACTGAGCACAAAGAAAATGTAGAATGGATAAAGAAGAAGGTAGTTATAAATATCTGCTTCGACCATAGTATTCATAGCTACCAGAATACTGGTGACTATATTATTTTACTTAATATGTTTGCAAAAAGTCAAGTATTTTTGCTTTCTCCCCTCATTTCCTTATGTAACATAAGATGTATTGATGATAGTTAACTATGATATCCTGTAACTTAGATATTTTAATACAAAGGAGAAGCATGACCATCCCCAGCTGTGCTGCATTCTCCAGGGAGAGCAGCAGCATGCTTTCCTTTGGAGGCAGGATAGTAGCAGTATTGGCTGGAAGCATAGCTTTGCTATAGTCACTGTTGGAGAATAAGTATGGTTTCAAGTTTTTATGGGTGCCAGGTGATCAAGAAGTGGACTATGTGGTTTTTATGTCTTATTTTGGCATTGCAACAATTTTCAGTTATTCCAGCATTAATCTTATGTTGCTGTGAAGGTATTTTGTGAATGTGATTGAACTTCATAATCAGTTGACTGAAAAGCAGGAGAGAGTATCCTTAGGAATCTGTCTCTTAGGTATTATAAATCTTGGTGAGCCTGTTTCAGTTATATGAAAGGTTTTCAAATGCAGAGCTGAGGCTCCCTGGAGAGAAGTACTCCTGCCCACTGAGGAGACTGAGGAGAGGTTCTGAACTTGCCAGTCTTGTCAATCTGCTGCTCCTGATGGCCTGCCCAGTGAACTCTACACTCTCCTAGCCAGCGCCCCCTGGCAATACATTTCTTAATATAGATCTTCTCACTGTAGTTTAAATAAAATTCTTACTTCTTACTATAGTAAGAAGTAGTAGTAATCTAGACCAAATATTTGGTCTCAGGGCCAGAGTTTTACCTTCTTAAAACTGAGAACCCTCAACAGCTCTTGTCTATATACAATATATTAATAAATAAACCCTACTGGAAATGAAAGTATTTAAAATATACATGTCAAGTAGCCCAGTCAATAAATGGGCAAAGGAACTGAACTGTCACTTCATAGAAGAAATATGATCAGTCAACAAATATATGAAAAAATGCTCATCATCTCTAGCAATTAGAGAAATGCAAATCAAAACTACTCTAAGATGTCATCTCACTCCAGTCAGAATGGCAGCTATTAGGAAGACAAACAACAATAAATGTTATCGAGGATGTGGGGGGAAAGGTACACTCATACATTGCTAGTGTCTGTGCAAATTGGTGCAACCACTATGGAAAACAGTATGGAGATTCCTCAGAAAACTTGGAATGGAACCAGCATTTGACCTAGTTATCCTACTCCTCGGGTTAATACCCAAGGACTTAAAATTAGCATACTATAGTTACACAACCAGATCATATTTTTATTGATTTTTTTAAAAAGTAAATGACAGCAGATCACATTACAATTCTTATTACACATATACAGCATAATTTCTCATATCTCTGGTTGAAATATAAAGTATGTTGACACCAATTCATATCTTTATACATGTACTTTGGATAATGATGTCTATCACAGCCCAATGCACAATAATTAAACTATGGAATCAACCTAGATGCCCTTCAACAGATGGATAAAGAAAATGTGGTATATATGCTCAGTGTAATATTACTCAGTCATAAAGAAGACTGACATTATCATATTTTCTGGTAAAAATGGAACTGGAGAATATCTTGCTAAGTGAAATAAGCCATTCTGAAAAAACCAAAAGGCCAAATGTTTTCTCTGATATATAGATCTAACTCACAATGCAGGGGGTGGGGGTGTGTTGGGAAGATTAGAAGTACTTCGGATTAGACAAAAGGGAATAAAGGGAAGTGAGGGGGAATGGGAACAGGAAAGATAGTAGAATGAATCTGCTATTACTATCCTATGTGCCTATAAAATTACACAACCAATGTTATTCTATATCATGTACAATCAGAGAAATGAGAAGTTCTACTCCAAATATATATAATATGTCAAAATACATTTTACTATCATGTAAAAGTAATAAGAACAAATAAAAATCTACTAAAAATAAAAAAATAAAATACACATGTTAAAATAGCATGTTTAATGATGATTCCTATATTTTTCAGATAATTGGTACAGAATGTAATATTGCAATTTTTGTAGACCTTTAACATCTAAGCAGAATATAGGCATGTCTTATCTCTGTTTTTAAAATGTTATATGGCTTTTGTTCAAGTGTATAGAGGTTTAACCTTACCAAGAAATGTAGTTAAAAAAGGGGGGGAAATATTTTAATATCCTGTTTGAAATATTGGTACCAAAACTCAACAAATGATAGTTTAATTTTAAAGGTGAGTCACAATGTGGTATCTGAAACTACATAAATTAACAGTAAAATCCATTACTTTGGCTTTCAATTTAAATTGATTTTTACCCATCCATGAATTTATAATACCTTGCTTTGGTCTTTTGGGGAAAAATATTAGTTTGACATATTAGATAAGCATTTCAAATCTTGATACGTTTTATGTATAATTAAAAATCATCTTCATTTAATAGTTCCACAGATCTCTTCAGAGATGCATTCCATTCACAATGGAAGATACAAGTTTTCTAAAATTCCAATTGCCTCTTAAAAGTTTATATTTTACTTTTACAAAAAATAATGTCAGCTGTTTACCTTTAAGTGACAGGCTAATTTTGTTTTTCTTTCATGAAAATGTAGGCCAAAGAGCCAAAACTGAATAGTTTTATTTAGTCAGCTGTTCTTTCAAGTAAACATGGTTTTCTAGGAAACATTGGATAGTTCAGCTAGCAACAGAAATAATTATATAAGTGGGGTTTTGTTGTTGTTGCAATATCACTATTATCTTCTAGAATGAAACAGAAGTGCTTCATGTGAACTTCCCAGTTTGCTAAAAGAAGGAGTCATATTTGATAAGATTAATAATTATCATTGCTCTCTCAAGGGCATTAGTAATTGAAATTGCTTTTTATTTCCCTGCTGGTATGTGGAAGTAAGGAAACAATGTTTGGGGCTATTGTACTGATTCCTATTAAAACTGATGTGCCTTATGTCTCATTGTTTTTATGCAATCAATATAAATGTCAACACAATGCAATAGACAAGGAATATCTTAGCATCATTATGACAATAAATGTGACATTATGGATGCCCTAAAAGGGTCTCAGGGAGCCTCACAGCATTCAAAGTCTATACTTTGAAAAATAGATATGCCTGTTTATAGTTCTCCACCCCCAGCCACTGTATATTTTTTTGAGCATTATAGTTATACATAGTTGGATTCATTTTGACAAAAATCTTATGTGCCTGGAATTTGACACATTTCAGTTTCCTTTCCCCACCTCTTTCCCTCCCATTCTTCATCTATTTTCCTTTCTCTATTATTCTATTTTTTTGCTCATTTATTTTTGATTGATGCCTTGTGCATATACATAAATGTCCCAGTGGCATATTTACATATGCACATAGCATGATCCTTTCTCTGTACCACGCAATCTCCTTAGACTGCACTAATCTTCCTATTGTCTTTACAGTACTCAATATCACCCCTTTTCCTCCTGATCTTACTCTGGCTTCTGCATATGAGAGAAAACATTTCACCAGAGTCTGGCTTATTTCACTTAGCATGACATTCTTCATTTTCATTCATTTGCTGACAAATGGTATAATTTCATTCTTCTTGAAAAATTCATTCATTCTTAATCTATTAAGATATTTATGGCCATCTGGACTGGTTCCATAATTTGGCTATTGTAAATGGTGTTGCTATAAACATTAATGTGACTGCATCAATGTAGTGTGCTGATTTTAGTTCTTTTGAATAAATACCAAGGAGTGGGATTGTTGAGTCATACAGTGTTTCCATTCCTAGTTTTCTGAGGAATTTCCATTCTTCTTTCCAATTTGGTTGAACTAATTTCCAGTTCCACCAACAATGTATGAGTGTACCTTTCCCCACATCCTCACCAGCATTTATTATTATTCATATTCCTGTTAATTGCCTTTCTGACCAAAGTGAGATGAGATCTCAATGTAATTTTTATTTACATTTATCTGTTTGGTAGAGACGCTGAACATTTTATTTTCATATATTTGTTGGCCACTTGTATTCTTTCTTTCTTAGAAATGTCTGTTTAATTATTTTTACCATTTATTGATTGGGTTATTTTATTGATGTTCAGTTTTCTGAGTCTATATATTTTGGATATTAATCCCCTGTTAGAGTAGCTGGCAAAGATTTTCTCCCATTCTGTATGCTCTTTCTTCATACTCTCTTAGATAATTTTCTTTGCTGTGCCATGGATTTTTAATTTGATGCTATTCCATCTATGGATTTTTGGTTTTATTTCTTGAGCTTTAGGGGTCCTGTTAAGGAAATCAGTGCCTAAACCAATAGGCAGTTGCATAGTTTCTGGTCTAATTTTTAAGTCTGATCCACTTTGATTTGACTCTCCTGCACAGTGAGAGATAGGGATCCAATTTCATTCTTCTACATACAGATATTCAGTTTTCCCAGCACAATTTGTTAAAAGGCTATCTTTTTTCCAACATAGTTTTGGTGATTTTGTCAAATGTCAAATGACTGTATTTGAGTTTGTCTCTGTGTATTCTGTTCCATTATCTTCATGTCTATTTTTATGTCAATACCATGCTGGTTTTGTTACTCATGACTCCATAGTATAATTTGAGATTAAGCATTGTGATGTTTCCCTTATTGCTCTTTCTTTTTTTTTAATTTTTTAATTGTAGTTGTATACAATACCTTTATTTTATTTGTTTATTTTTATGTGGTGCTGAGGATCGAACCCGGGGCCTCGCAAATGCTAGGCTAGCACTCTACCGCTGAGCCACGACCCCAGCCCCTCCCTTATTGCTCTTTCTGCTCAGGATTGCTTTGGCTATTGTGGGTTTCTTACTCTTTCAAAAGAATTTAACAACGTGGGTTTTTTTTTTCTAGTTCTATGAAAGATTTTATTGGTTTTGTCATGGAGATTCCCTGTGGTAGTAGGGCCATTTTGACAATATTCTGCCTTTGTAAACAAATGGGGGTCTTTTCATCTTCTAAGGTAGTCTTTAATTTCTTTCTTTAGTGTTCTATAATTTTCATTGCACAGATCTTTCACCTTTCTGGCTAGATTTATTCCCAACTTCATTTGTTTGTTTGTTTTTGAGATTATTGTGGTTGGGAAGGTTTCCCTGATTTCTTTCTCAGCAGAATCACTGTTGGAGTATAGGAAAGTTATTGACTTATGATGTTGATCTTCTCTATGTCCCTTTATTGAATTCATTTATCAGCTCTAGAAGTTCTTCTGTTGGAATTTTTTGAAGTCTTCTGAATGGAGGAACAGGTCATCAACAGAGATAATTTAACTTCCTCCTCTCCTATTTATATCCCTTTAGTTTTCTTCTCTTGCCTTATTTCTTTGACTAGAGTTCTACAAATTATACTGAATGAAAGTGGTGAACATGAACATCCTTGTCTTTTTCCTGATTTTTGGAAGAAATTTTATCAGTTTTCCTCTGTTCAGTATGATGTTGGCTTGGGTTTGCTGTATATAGCCTTCATAATGTTGAGGTAAGTTCCTTCTGTTCCTAGTTTCTCCAGTGTTTTTACATGAATGTCATCCAATTTAACTTGAATTCCATGGAAAATTGAGCCCTTCAGAATCAGGGTGAGCAGTAACATGTCATGCTGTTTACATTCTCTAATGTACAGAAATCTGGGTGTCTCCCAACCGTCTCTCCATTATTGATCATAAATAATGTATTCTATGGAATAGTTTTGATAGGTTTCATCTGTATACTTGTGCTGGACTAGATAGTGTATTTGTCTGCTTTCTGATGCTAGTAACATACCAATACAGTGGGGAGGTTACAAAGACGGGACATTTAGACTCATGGTGGTGGAGGTGAAGGTTGACGGCTGCTTCTTTGTGAGGCCCTTCTTGCTGGAAGAGTCTCACGGCAAAGGAAAGCATCTGATGACAAGGAATGTGGATGTGTGTGTCTTATGGTTTCTTTCCCCCATATCCTTATAAAGTCATTGGGATTTTATCATAGTCCTAATCACCTCTAAAAGCCCCACCTCTAAATACCATAGTCAGATTAAATTTCACCGTCTTAATACCTTGAAATGGGGATTGAATTTGAACACATGAAACCTTGGGAGATAGAGTCAAATTTTATCCATATCATAGGAAATAGTGTATTAGTCAGGGTTTGTCAGAGAAAGGGTTTTATGTATATGTGAGAGAGACTGTTAATGGTTTAGAGGTGATATCCTCTAAGAGCTCATGTGTGAGACAATGCAAGGAGGTTTGGAAGATAAATGATTGATTTTAGCCTTAAACTGATCAGTGATTAACTGAATAGTAACTCGAGGCAGGTAGGGTTTGGAGGAAGTGGTTCGTTGAGGCATAGCTATGAGGTAGATATTTTATATCTGGAGAGTGGAGTCTCTCTCTGCTTCTTAATCACCATGTGAGCTGCTTCTCCCTGCCACACTCTCCCACCGTGATGTTCAGCCTCACCTAGAGCCTAAAGGAATGGAGCCGACCTTCTACGGACTAAGAACTCTGAAACCATGAGCCCACAAATAATCTTTTCCTCCTAAAATTGTTCTGGTCAGATCTTTTAGTCACTGCAATGGAATATCTGACTAAAACAGAGACAGAACAAGAGACAGGTGTTTGTTTTGTTTTGTTTTTAAATAAGTGGTTAATATGATTATGGAGGCTGGCAAACCCAATATTTGCATGCTGATCCATCATACTATAGATCAGAAAGAGCTAAAGTTCAAGTGTGAAAGCCCTCTGCTGGCCTTCTCTTTTCAAAGAAGGAAGTCTTTTTTTCTAGTTAGGCCTTCAAGTGATTAGATAAGGCCCACTCTGTTTTTATCAAAGTCCACCAATTTAAATGTTAGCTTTATCCAAAAACATTCTCATAGAAATATCCAGAAGAATATTTGACTGTATATCAGGGAACTGTGGCCTAATCAAATTTACATAAGATTAACCATCACAAATTGATCTTTGTCAGAACCTCTGAACGTGATCCTAGTTGGAAATAAGAGTCTTTGAACATATACTTAGTTAAACTAAAGTCATACTGGAGTCGAGTGGGCTTTTTGTAAAAGGCAACTAGTGTCCTTATAGGAAAAGAAGGAACACAGAGAATAAATACAGAAGGAATATCCTGTGTTGAAGGAGGCAGTGATGTGTCTATAAGCCAAGGAATGCCCAAGGTTGCCAACATACCAGAAGCTAAGTGAAAAATAGAAGAGATTCCTCCAGAGAGCCCTCAGAAAGAGGATGGCTCTTCCAGTATCTTGATTTCAGACCTCAAACCCCTCAGATCTGCGAGGGAATGAACTTTCCTTGTTTTACACCACCTAGTTGGAAGTGATTCACCGTGGCAGCCCTAGGAAATGAATATGCTTGCCCTTTTACCATATGCTATAAATTGTAAAAGGTATGAGCAAAAATCTCTTCTCGGGTGACAATTCATAAAGAATCAGGATTTCTCTGAAAAGGGTGGAGGGACAGGGATAAGACCCCTGATCCGAACTTGCTCAGTGACCCGGGGTGTGAAGAGAGAGAGAGAAAAGCTGGGGATTGAGCACAGAGCCTGGCAGAAGAGAGAGGACAGCCGCGTGTGGTATTGAATGGAACCAGCTGGAGATAGCCACAAAAATGAAGGACGCCAGTCAAGGGCACGGGGTGGAAGGTCAGGCGTGTTTCAGTCAGTTTCCTTTTTGATACAGGTATCTACCCTGGAGAGCTTTTCAGAAAGATATCTGAGAGTCACTCAGAGGGTCCCAATGTTGCCTCCTGCAAAATTAGGAGTAAGAAAGGGAAGAGAAAAGAGAGCCCGAGGGGTTGAGGGAAGAGCCAGACCTGCTGTCGCTCGGGAAGGGAAAAGAAAGTGTCAGATCGCAGCTGGTAAATAAGATGTTACAGCGAAGCTTGAAAAGCCGGGTTCTTTCTCCTTTATAAAGGCTCTACCTGCATAACATGAAGGGGCTCAGTGACAGACACATTAAAACACCATTAAACTGTGAAATAGAACACAGTGTGAAAATAGATTTAACCTTCACAGCGTATCGATCTCTACCCCGCGCCGTGCCCAAGTTCTTGGACAACTGTTTTATAATAGGTTTTACTTATTTTCCTGTTGCTATTCTGACTTCCTCAGAGGAGGGTGTTATTTCTAAAAGCTCCTGACAGCTGAGAGAAGCAGGCTTGCCTCTCAGGGAGCGCCTGGCCTTGGAATGCTCCTGCCAGCTGCTCCACAAACAGAAATCCGTTTTGTGAAAGTGAGGGATGATTGTGTGGTGGCCATAGGGATGACAGACGCCCACGCACGAGGAGGAGAGCATTGCCAGGTTTGGGGGAGGGGGGGGAAGGAGAGTGGGATGAGCCCCCCCCGTACCACTGCAGATAACCGCAGGCGTTGGGTGTCTAAGCCTCTTGTGACTTCATCTGAGCACCCAGGGACACGGCCACACTGCTACCCTGTAAGATGGCTCTTAGGCTTTATTTTGTTTCCTTCAATGTGTGCATATACACAATCAAATCTTTTTTATTCCAAGGAATCGGAGATTCAGATCTCTATCACAAAAAGGTCAAGGAGCTGTGATTCTCCAAATGATTTTCTGAAGACGTTTTTAACCCACACAGCATACTCACAAAAAGGAACAAAGATGGCCTAATCACTTACTTTTCATGGAAGCATTTATAATTAATTCTGCAGTGTCTTAGAGGATGAAGCAAATTTGAAGATGCATTTGTACATCAGAGCAAATGAGAGTTCAAGCCTCCATTGTAAGTGGGAATTTTATTACTTTCTTTTCAATCATCTTATTTACAAAATGAGTACATAAGGAACAGCCCCTTCCTACATTGCAGTGGAATCAGAGAAAAATTATAATAATGGAAACAGTGTTTAGAGGAGCATTCAGTAAACCAGAGGACTTGCAGTGTTGGCTGTGAAAAGCCAAAGAGACCCAGACTCCTTGGTGTTTTGTGCAGCTCAGAAGGCTGCACAGGAGTATGCCATCAGAGGCAGACAAGGTGCCCACGTGGACACTCACATTGCAGCTTACAAGGATGTTTCCCTAGTCATATTTCTTATAATTCATCTTTTTTTTAATGTTTGGTTTTTTTTAGTAATAGTTGAACACAATACCTTTATTTTACTTATTTATTAAGGGTCTTGCATGTACAAGGTGAGCACTCTACCACTGAGCCACAACCCCAGCACCATCTTATAATTCATCATATGAGGGATTCAAATATGTTTGATAAACTGGCTGCAGTATGCACACACATAATCCAGCTACTCAGAACCTGAGGCAGGAAGATTACAAGTTTGAGGTCAGCATCAGCCACTTAGGTAGACCCTAAACAGTTTAATGAGATTGTCTCAAAATACGAAAAGGGTTGGAGATATAGGTCAGTAGTAAAGTGCCTCTAGGTTCAATCCTTAGTTTGTTCCCCACCTAACCTTTCATACATATATATAAGATTACTTTCCATATGAAAACTCTTTTAGAGGAAATATAAATTAGTATAGCCATCCTGAAAAACATGCAGATTCCTCAAAAAACTAAAAGTAGAGCTATGATGTGATCCAGCAGTTTTACTGTTGTGATCTGAAAGAAATGATATCACAATATTTGCACTCTTGTTCATTGTGGCACAGTAGCAAAGAAATGGAATTAACTAAGGTGTCCGTCAATAGACAAATGCATAAAGAAAATGCTATGTATGTTATTTGTGTATGTATACATGCATGTATATATACAAACACACATATGAAGGAATATGATTCAACTGTAAATGGTATGAAACCCTATTATTTGCAGCAACATGGATGAAACTGGAGGTCATTATGTTAAGTGAAATAAGCCAGGCACAGAAAGACCAATGACATGTTACCACTCGTTTGTGAAACTTAAAACAGATCACATAGAATAGTGGTTTCCAGAGACCAAAGAGCAGGGTAGGGCAAGGAAAGGTGTTAGAGAAACCAAAACAAAGGAGGAATAATTCTGTATTTCTATGGCCCAATAGAGTTACTGCAATCTGTGATATATTTCAAAATAACTGTAAGAGTATGAAATTTCCTAACTCATGGCATGATTAGGATGTTTTAGGAGATGGAAGTGCTTATTACCCTGAGTTGATCATTACACATTATACATATATCAAATTAGTCTGCGCCTAATCAAAGTATACAAATATTTTGTCTTAATAAAAATCAAGAGAAAACAAAACCCTCTTTGTAAAAGGGGATAAAAATTTTCTTTTTAGCTTGTCAACAAATCTGTCCTAGACTAGGACCTGCCACACGTTGAATGGTGAAAAACTGAATTCACTTTAAGTTTAGAAACATGATAGAGTTACTCTATTCAGTTATTTAGATTTTTTGTGTAAATAACAACTAATGAAATTAAAAATGTAATAATAGCTCTAATAAGGAAAGGGAGAAAAAGTGGCTCTTTTAGAGCTTGATTACCTAAATAGAAAATTCAGTATGGTCTAATACTAAGTGATTAAAATAAAGTTTGTATTCTTGCTGGCTAAATGTATGTAGTATAACCACTGGGCACAGTGGCCTATGCCTGTAATCCCAGTGGTTCGGGAGGCAGAAGTAGGAGAATTGCAAGTTTGAGGACAGTTCAGCAACTTAGACACTGTCACAAAAAAAAAACAAAGAGAACTAGGGATGAAGCTCAGTAACAAAGCACCTGTAGGTTCAATCCCCAGTGCCCACTCTCCCCCCACAAAAAAAAACCCATATGTAAATACTTCCTATGTTACAAATATACATATTAATATATGCATAAATATATGTACATATATACATATTATAAATATGTCTACTTCTAAAATAGAAAAAGAAAATAAATCCTGCCCTTCCCAAAAGGTTGCATTCAGTTGCAACCAAAAATGTTAATGGGACTGAACCCCACAGAAAACAGGTAGAATCTTCCTGAATAAAACAATAAGGTATTGTATCATGTCATATGTTGAGAGAACTGATATTGTGAAGACAGCAAATTGTCTCCAAGGAAGTTCCATTTGGATGTTTAGAGTGTGAAAAGAATCTTACCAAAGTTTACATAAAAGAAAAAACTTGGATTGTATAGAGGGGACCAGGGGAGGGGTAGGGCAGTAGGAATGGGAAGGACAGTAGAATGTGACAGACATCGTTACCCTATATACATGTATGATTACACTACTGGTGTGACTACTGGTGTGGCTCAGCACCATATACAGCCAGAGGAATCAGAAGTTTTTTCAGCTTTCAAATCTGTATAAGCTGCACTGGGATTGTAGCTCAGTGGTGGAGCACTTGCCTAGAATGTGTGAGGCACTAGGTTTGAACCTCAGCACCACATAAAATAAATAAGTAAGTAAATAAATAAATAAAGGTACTGTGTCCACCTAAAACTGAAAATATTTTTAAAAAACTGTATAAGCTAAATGAACTTCTTATTTTTATATTTTACAATGCATTAGATATTTTGTTACAGCAACAGGAAACAAACTAACACACAGGGGAGGGTCTATAGAAAACAACTATCATTCTGTAATCAGTGTATACTAACTAGTATTCAGTTTATTGTTGAGTTGTTTCATCAAAGAATATACCACTTAAATTTTCCCCAAACTTTTAAAAACTTTTCTATGTGTGTTTGTGCATTATAATGATATACAACAGTGGAATTCATTGTTCCATAATTGTACATGCACATCCCCATTGTGTCTATATACGACATTTTCTTTACCCATTTTTCCACTGATGGACATCTAGGTTGGTTCCACAGTTTGGCTTTTGTGAATTGTGCTACTATAAGCATGGGTATGCAAGATCACCCTAGTATGATGACTTTAATTCTCCAGGATAGTTATTGAAGAGTGGTGTAACTGGGTCATATCCTGGTCACATGCCTAGTCTTTTGAGTAACCTCTATATGTGTTTCTGTAGTGGTTATACTAATTTACAATCCTACCAACAGTATAAAACTGTTCCTTCTTTTCCACATCCTCATCAGCATTTATTATTATTGTTTATATTCTTGATGACTGAAATTCTGATTGGTGTGAGATGAAATTTCAGTGTAGTTTTGACTTGCATTTCCCTAAGTTTCAATAATGTTGAATGTTTTCATATACTGCAAGCCATTTTTTCTTCTTTTGATAAGTATCCATTTAGTTCATTTGCCATTTATTAATTGTGGGATTTGGATTTGGGGTGATAAGGTTTTTTTTTGAGTTTTTTATATATTCTGCATATTAATCTGCCAGAAGACTATCTAGCAAAGTTTTTCTTTCACTCTGTTCTCCCCTCACATTCTTAATGGTTTGATTCTATTTACTGAGCTTTAAGAGTTCTACTGAGAAGTTTGTTGCTTATGTTTATGAGTTGGAGTGTTGAGCCTATGGTTTCTTCTAGCATTTGCAAAGTTTCTGGTCTAATTCCTAGGTCTGTGATCCATTTGAGGTTGACATTTGTGCAGGGTGAGAGATAAGGATCTAGTCTCATCCTTCTACAAATGAATAATCAGTTTTCCTAGCACCATTTGTTAAAAGGGCTCTCTTTTCTCCATCATATATATTTTTGGGTGCCAGTATGATACTTTATCTAATACATTTTCCTTATGTCCTTTAATTTAAATTTTTTTTTCTCCAAAAATGTGTTTATTGTTAAATTAAAATCTAGTTACTCTATAGCTTTTATTGTTCTTTTAAAAGTAATATTCTTTCTATTTACTTTTCTGAATGATATTCCCAGTGCAAAAGATTGCTTTTCATTTTTAAACTTTATTTTAAGTGGAGAATATTAAATATTGGATTAGGGAGTGCTTTTTAAAGCATAATGCCAAAGCAGGATGCATAAGGAACACGTTCGTTTGCCAAGCACACCTGTCAAAGTCAAAAGATAAATGACAATTTGGGAAAAAATATTTGCTTACATATATGACATAAAAAGGGCTAGCATTCTAAATATATAAAACATTATTACAAAGCAAAAAGAAAATTATTCAAATACAAGAAATACCACCAAGAAATAACTAAAAAGAAGAAATAGAAATACCCAGGAAACATGAATAATATTAAGTCTTTTATGCAAAGACCTGCAAATGAGATCAAAGCACATTAGTATTATCAAATGTGTTCACTGGGATTCTTGCTTTAGTGACAGAGACCCAACACAGTGTAAACTGTTTGAAAAGAAAACCTTTGGATCAGTTAACTGGTGTAGCTAGAAGTGGCTCTTGTTTCAGCATGGTGATTAACAATCCCACCGTAACTCATAGAGATTTCCTTCTAACAGGGTAACTTAAACACATACGATTTCACACTCTTGGTTATTTGGTGGAAACAACCAGTGCATGTGTGAAGACGAGCACCACAAAGGAAATCGGCTGAGAGGGTGTTTTTAAAGTTTCCCACGTTTTCTAAAATCACAAATCATTATAAACAAACAAAACCTGTAAACAGAGAGGATCTGGTACGAATTCAAATGTTTCCAAGGATATACTTGGTCTCCTTGTAATTTTCTTTAGGACCCCAGCGGCAACAAGACCTCATTACGCTGAAAGTCACCTCCCAAGCCACTCATGGGAACTTGTGGGCGAGAGTGGCTTGTTGTAGACATTATATCATGGTCCTTGGAGAGGGAGAGGGAGAGAGAGAGAGAGCGGGCGAGCGAGCGCACTTGCACAAAGAAGAAACAATTCCATTTGGAGGGGAAATGTGAGCCTTGGAGAGGTGTAAGATGGAGAAGAGAAAGGGACAGCTGATCTCAACTCTGCCAGAACTAGGCTCTCAGTGAACAATGTGGTGTGTGCTGAAGGTTAGTCACAAACACAATCTCAAGCATCTGTGAGGCACACGAACTTTTATTTTTTTCCCCCATCTCTAAATTGATAGGTTGGCAGGTGTTGAGTCCTGTGTCCTTTAGAAATCCCACTGCATAGCTCAGATATTTCATACAGCCAGAGAGAGGCAATAAATAGCACAAAGGTCATGGTAGCCTCTATGAAGCAAAAACATTTTATTTTATGAAAAACACAAAATACAAAGAAATTTGAGCCTACAAAAAGATATGAAGACTGTAGAGAGCCCATAATGAAATTCTGAATTCCCACAGAATTTTTCAGAAAAGTCAAATTCCTTTGATGGCAGGTCTGCCATCTTCCAGACTTAAATGCATTCAAATGGTAAATGGCACTTGAGTTCTACATGGAGAAATGAGGTTCAGGAAAGTTGCCCTGGTCATATGATTATATAGCTCCTTCTCTGGATTCAGGGACATATGAGCACAGAGAGAAATGTATGGATAAGGAACTACTCAGAGCCTGTCGTGTCATGAAATGACAGGAACCCTGAAAACATCTTCTCCACATTTGTTTTGCTCTGGACTCAGTGTTTCATAGAAGGTGTCCCTACTGCATCCATATCAAGAAATTTAATACTAAATGACAGCACCAGATAAGTTAGGAAGTACTGAATATTACTTTTAATTGTCCTATTTAAAAGGCAGAACTAGATTGTACTTGATTTCTGTTTTCATTCATGCCTAGCAACACGACTTGGCACACAGCCACCTGTCATAAGTCTTGACTAGTTTATTGAATAAATTTTAATGAATGAAATAGACTAGGCAATGCTTGCATTTTGGGATGTTTCTTTCCATTCAACCTAACATCTTTACCATATGGCCATCTGCAAGCCTCCACATTTAAACATATTTAGAGGCAAGGAGGCCACAGTCCAAGAAGGGCTAGAGTGGGCAAACACATTCCTCTGATGGAGTGGAGGGGGATACCAGTACCACCAGAAAGGTTCTAAAAGATACACAAACTTGAAAGCAGTAAAGATCATGCATGGTAGTGGGGATAAAAAATGTTTTGTAAAGAGGTATGATAACAAGAAAAGCATTAGAAAATGGATCAGATGGCCACTGTGAGAGAAAGAAGAGAATGGACTTTTCCAGATTGAGGCAGGGATTATGTACTTAGAATTGAAGAGCAGTGGACTTTGCTGGAGATCAGCTATATTTGGAAGCTAGTGTTATACAGGACTGGAAAGTTAGATTGGGGTCAACTACTTCCCATATAGTCTAGCATGCTCCACTCACTGGAAAAAGTTGCTCACATATATTGTTATTGTTTACTTATTGCTATAATTCCTGACTGGCAAGAATCTGTGAGTGTATTCATTTGTCTGTCTCAATCTCCTTTTAGGAAGGGTCCCTTACCCTATGCCTCTACCAGAGAGAAAACTATGAAGGGAATGGTGGTGGAGGGGATTAGAATAATAACTCTAGTTCTTCTGGCTGACTTTGGGGGGAAAAGAGATCTAGTTTCTATGACACATGTTGGGGAAGAGGACTATAACTCACTTCAAGGGAGAAAAAGAAGCAGGTCAGAGAATCCATTCTGGACCCTTGATATGTCCTTTAGTTCACAATACTCTGTATGCAAAACCATCATCCTTTAGTATATTTTTTCCTGAGCCTTAGAACATGGGCCCCCATGGTACAAGGACATACTTCTTAATTATAATGTTTGCACTTAGAACCTGACTTCATGCCCCACTCCTCTCACAGGGTCATCCATCCTGAGGATATTGTCCAGTCGATTGAAGAACAAGAAGTTTTGATTTTTTTTTTTAAACATCGATGTTTGATTTGGATTTTATTTCCTTTTTGTATATACTGAGACCTCTAGAAACTTCACATTTTGTCAGGAGCATACCAATGGAAAAAAGAAATCCACTTGCAGTTGAAAGCTTGTATTTTAATGTTCAGATGGCTGCCTGGAATTAGATGGTCATCCCTAGATCTAAAGAGTCTTTGAAAATAATGAAAGCCTGAGATCTCCAGTACTAAAATAGTTGGAGTTTGGGCATGTGATGGAAAAAAGTGAAAGGCATTGTGAGTTTACTTCCTACAGATCTCTGGACAGGAATGCATGAGCATCAGTGTAGAATTAAAAAGAAAAAGGAAAAAAAAAAAAAAGGTGGGGAGTAGAGCCCATTGAAAATGGAAAAACAATTAAAAATATATTGAAAGTGGAAAGAAAAAGAGAAATCATTCCTAATTAATTCTGGTGCCCTACTCAACCCCAGTCTCTTTGTAATCCTACTGGGAACATCTTTATTGATCTGGGGGTCCTGAAGCAGGCTTCTGATGCTTATCTCAGCATAAAAACAGGCTCTTGTGATGAGCAGTGATTTAATTACATGACAATCACCGTTAACAATGCATGGCGAATACCAAGAAATATGCAGAGCAAGACTGGCAGTGATAAATGTAAAGAGGTGGCATTGACTTTCAGTAAAGTTTCTGGCTAAAACTCAACTGACTTTTCTCTCATAGGAAACAATATTCAGTGACCTATAATGTCTGAGAACTGACTTCATTGGCTCATGTTTAGGTAATAAGTTTAATTTTAAAATATTTTAATATATTAGGACCCTTTCTAAAACCTGGGAAATATATCTAGCACTAAGCTATTCCACAAAATTGTGAGATCTCTAAAAGGCAAGAACTTCTTGTCAACTGTTCAAGATTTCACTCAAGGCTGATGCTATAATCAGTCCTGAAAAATTAAGAAAGAAACTCATAGAAATTGGATGTACTCTCATGATCAAACCTTTTTAGAATAAAATTCCAAATGACATCAGAAGTATTATAATACCTTGACTTTTACATAGGCTGAAGTACATATTTAAGTCTAGGTATATTGAAAATAAATGTCTCTCTTTATCACTAGATGATTAAGATTAGTAAATTGATTCCTACCTTAGAAGGATTATGCCATGTTAATTGACATTGTTTAAAAATATTTGAGCAGATAAATATGTGAGCAAGGAACACAGATTGTGCTTAATTTGTGTCACTTAAAACCTAGTTTACTGAACATTGTAGAGTGAACTTTGTTACAAGGACAGAAGTTGAGAACCTAGTATACAAGAGAATAAATTCATACTAAGAGTAAGGAAAGAGCCATCTCAGACAAGAGCTATGTGGATATATGTAGATGACTAGAAAATGCTGGTGTTCCATGGATAGCACTGAACTAGAGGCCCCCCTATTGCCATCAGTGGCCCTTGAAAGGCTTCAGCTAGGAGATGGTGGGATTTAAAAAGGGCCTGGATGAGAACAGGGATATTCACAAGTAGTTCATAGAGGTACACAACCAATGTGGTCCCAGCTGATAAAGCTGGAGGTCCCTTGAAAATGTCAATGAGATTACTGAAGAGAGTCAAGACCTTAGATGTAAGGGTCAATAGCACAAGGCCAGTCTGGGGATTCAAAGCCCAGGTCTTTGACTTACCAGTGTGTGGCCTTGAACAATGTCCCTAACCTATCTGTAACATAGAGGATTATAGAGCTAAATAATGATTTTTCAGCTTCATTGAAGTATAATTGACAAAGGTTGTATCTATTGAAAGTGTACAAGATGATATTTTGGTATTGATGTACAAATGCACTACAGTCATTACCAAATCTGGGTAATTGGTTTCTCCACAACATCACATAATTGCCTGTTGTATTTGCAGTGATGAAATATTTAAGATCTACTTTCTTAACAAATTTTAAATATACGTCATTATTAACTACAGGCACCAATGCTGCCCATTGTCTCCATAACTGACTCATGTTATTACTGAAAATTTGTATACCCTATGAGTAGCACATCTTCTCCACCTCTAAAGCCCCACTAACCACACACACCTACCACCTCCATCCCTCTACACTGTTTCTATCAGGTTTTTTGTTTGATTGGTGTTGGAATAACTTTCATTTGCAGCTAGCAGCTGTGAGCAGCTTGGAGTGCTTGAAGAATATACACTCCTTCAGTCCTGATAGGAATGCCTCCAGGATGGGGTGTTGTGCTCTAGCGAGCCATTAGTGAAACCACATCCTTAGCACTTGTGGTTAGCATTGCCAAGCTACCAGGCCAGGAAACCAATAGTCAGGAGCTTCAGAGCATGAAACCCCTAACTTAGAAAGCCCCCTCCCCTAGGGACAAAGACCCTTCCTGATGATACCAATATTTAGAGCATCCTCATAGTGTGGTTACATTAGGCATAAGATGATTGGCTTATTGATATTATCTTGCTTAATGTATGATTGATGGGCCCGCCCCACCTGAACCCTATAACAGTTGTATACATTCCAAAAATAAATGGGCTGCTGGATGTTGACTGCCTGCCATTGTCACCATCGAGCTTCTCACCAACCCCACCCCACCCCCACCCCCGTGTCTTGTGTTGACTCCGTGTCTTGTGTTGACTCCGTGTCTCTGCCTCTCGCAACTGAGGTAGCCGATTGACTAATTGACCACATCAGGTTGTTTTTTTGTTTTTGTTTTTGTTTGTTTAGATTCTGCCTATTTAAAAAATCATGCAGTATTTTGTGTCCTGCTTGTTTCACTTAGCTTAATGTTCTCAAGGCTAATTCGTGTTATGATAAAAGACAGGATTTCGTTCTTTTATGGATGAATAGTATTCCATTTCTTTATCTGTTTATCTGACAGAATGTATATAGATTGTTTCCATATCTCCCCCAGCCCTTGGTTCTAGGGATTGAACCCAGGACCTTGAACATGCCAAAAATGAACCTACCTAAATTTTCAAATAAAATTTAACTTCTTCCTTTTCAATTTGTATCTGTTTAATTTATTCCCTATTCTTACCTAATTGATTTGCTAGAAACTTTCAGTTATAATTTGCATAGATTGGCAGAAAGGACATCCTTGTTTTCCACAGAAGGCTTTTTAAAATATGAGGTTAGCCAAGTATTATATTTTGCCTGCATTTTTTTGAAATACATTCCTTATCCTCTTATATCTAGTTTACTGAAAGTTTTTATACCAAGATGTTCAGTTTACTGAATTTCCTTATCTCTTAAAATAATATATTTTTTTATTCTTTTAATGGGATGTACCAGATATTTAAATTCATATATGTCAAACCATCCTTGCATCCCAGGAACAATTTTTCTCCCACCAATTTTTCATAGTGTTTCAACATTTTTATGTGCTGCTGAACTCAGTTTTTCAGTACTTCTTTTGAGGTTTTTTTGAATTTCTGTTATTCAGGAATATTGGCATATAACTTTTCTTATCTGGATTTAGTTGGAATAATGCTGGCCTCACAAGATGAATTTGGAAGTATTCTCATTTTTTTTTTCAATTCTTTGGAAGAATTTGGTAAGCATTTCTTTAAGTGTTTCATTGATTTCTGCAGTAAAGCCCTTAGATCCTGGACTTTTCTTATATCATTGATTCAACCTCTTGTTTTTCTGTGTACATATTTGGATTTTCTATTTCTTCCTAAAGGAATATTGATAGGTTGTAGGTTTCTAGGAATTGATTTTATCTGGGATATCCAGTTTGTTAGTATATAATAGCTCATACTAGTATTTGTGAGTCTTTGAATTTCTATTTGTTTTAATGTCTCCTCTATCATAACTGAAGTTTTTTTGAGATTTCTGTATTTTGTTCTAAATTATTTGTCAATTATTTTATAAATTCGTAATTTATTTTATTTATATTCATAATATTTTTTTTAATCAATCTTTTTTTTTCTTTTTGCACTTATTTCATTGATTTCTTTTCTGATCTTTACTCATTCCTTCCCTCTAACTTAGTCTTTTTTCTTTTTTGCTTTTCTTTCCCTAATTGTTTAGCTATAATTTTAGGTTGTTCCTTTAAAATATTTGTTCTCTTTAAATGTAGATATTTTTTGTTATAAACTTGCCTATTAGAACAAATTTTTCTACATCCCTTAAGTTTTGGCATGTTTGTTTCCATTTAAGTTGTCACTAGATACTTAATTACCCCTTTGAACTTTTTCTATGACCCTGTTGCTCAGGAGTATCTTGTTTAATTTTCCTGTATTTGTGATTTTTTTCAGTTTTTTTCTCCTGTTATTAAAAATACAGTGACTAGAGAAGATATGTGATATGATTTAATATTCTCAAATTTAAAGATTTTGTGGCCTATGTGGATCTTGGAGAATTCCAGGTATGCTTGAAAGTAATGTGTTATTATTAGAGAATATGTTCCTTATATGTCTGCTAGATCTTTGTTGTCTAAAGTATGGTTCAAGTTCAGTGTTTGTTAATCTGTTTTTAAGAGTGAAGTGTTGATTTCCTCAAATATTATTTTGTTGTCTATAGTCCCTTTGGATTTACTAATATTTGCTTTATGGGCTCCAATGTTTGGAACATATATATTTACAATTGTTATATTCTTGTAATGAGTTAACTCCTATGTCATTCTATGACAATCTATCTTCTTATTCGTTTTTATTTAAAGTTATATATTTGTCTTATATGTGTACAGCTACTCTTGCAGTCTTTTGGCTATTTTTTTTAATGGAATGCATTTTCCTTTTCTTCATATCACACTGTGTGCTCTTAAAGCTGAAGTGATTCTCTTGTAGGCAGCTTGTAGTTGTTGATTTGTTTGTTTGTTTGTTTTTTTAATCTGTTGAGCCTGACTTTGACTACAAATTCTACTTCATATTTACATTCAAAGTTCACTGTTAATAGGTAAGGACTTTTCTGTTTTTCCTTTCTGCTAATTGTTTTCTGGATCTTTTGTATATCTTTGGTGCTTTCTTCCTCACTTCATATATTCCTTTGACATTTTTATGGTTTAATATATGCTTTGGTTCCTTTCTCTTTATTATTTGTGTGTTAACCTTATATTTTTGCTTTATGAATGTCATTTAGTTTATCTGAAATATCCTACAGTTATAACTATCTTATGATGCTGACAGCTTTACTTGTATACACTCTAATTTATTCCCCTACCCACATATTCTATTTTTGATAACATAATGTGTATATTTTCTATTATGTACCTCAACTTATTGATGAAAGTCTCATCGTATGCAGGAAGTCTTTGCCACTTTAAAGGTTATCACTGTCTTTGATTTTGATAATTTGATTATAGTAGGTCTTGGTAAAGTTGTATTTGGGTTGAACCTGATGAAAATTTGTAAAATTCACAGATGTAAATGCTCATATCTGTCTAAGATACAGGAAACTTTTCGGTCATTTTCAGTCATTTGAGCATCCTGTTCTTTTTTTTCTCATTCTTCTGAAACTTCTATGTGAGTGTTAAGTTTTATGGATTGTGTCCCATAAATCCCTTGAGATTCTGTATAATTTTTCTTTTTCCCCCCTTGTTTTAATCATCTTTTCTTAATTCCTTAGGATAATTTTATTAATTCAGTTGAAATATGATAATCACACAGAATAGTGAATTTTATTGTGTTATATTCAAACATTCATATAACATAGTTTGATCAAATTTCATTCCACATTACCTCTACTTACCATTCCCTCCTTCCTCCCCATGATGCCTTCCTTTACCCTGGTAGTCTTCCTCCTGCTTTCATTATGTACTTTAAAAATATATATATTAGTTTTAGGTGGACACAATATCTTTATTTTTTTAATTTTTATGTGGTGCTGAGAATCAAACCCAGTACCTCATGCATGCTAGGTGAGTGAGCTACCACTTAAGCCACATCCCCAACCCTGTACTTTTTATTTCTTTTTATCCTAACTTTTATGTATGAGGGCAAACATTTGATACTTGTCCTTGTGAGTCTGGTTTATTTTATTAAACACAATACTCTGCAGATCCATGTATTTTCCTGCAAAAATGTAATTTTATTGTTCTTTATGGAAAAATAAAACTTCAGTGGATATATGTACCACATTTTCTTTATCTAGTCATCTGTTGATGACTAGGCTGATTCCATAACTCGCTTATTGTGAATTATGCTGTAATTAACATGGGTATGTAGGTAGTAACATACGCCGATTTAAATTTTTTAGATAAATAAGAAGAAGTTATATATCTGGGTCATAGGTAGTGTCCCATTTTTGTGTTTTTTGAGGAATCTCCATACTGATTGCCACAGTGGCTGTACTAACTTACATTTCTATCAATATTTTAAAGTTCCTTTTTCTCCACATCACTGCCAGCATTTATTGTTTGTATATTTGATGATTGCTATGCTGACCAGAATTAAATGAAATCTCAATGCATTTTGATTTGCAATTCCATAATGACTAAAATTGTTGAACATTTTTTCTTTCTTTTTTTAAGAGAGAGAGAGAGAGAGAGAGAGAGAGAGAGAGAAATAATTTTTTTAATACTTATTGTTTAGTTTTCGGCAGACACAACATCTTTATTTTTTATTTGTATGTGGTGCTGACGATCCAACTCAGCACCATGCGCGCTTGCCAGGCGAGCGCGCTACTGCTTGAGCCACATCCCCAGTCCCACTGAACATTTTTTTCATATCATTTTTTGCCATTTGTAATTCTTTGGAGAAGTGTCTATTTATTTGTTAATTTGGGGTTATTTGTGTTACTTGCTCATTTGTGTGTGTGTACATGTGTGTGTGTTGAGTTTTTAGAGTTCTTTATATATTCTAGATATTATCTGTTGGAAAAGAAGCAGAAAACATTTTCTTCTATTTTGTAGGTGATTCCTTTATATTGTTGTTTCCTTTTAAGGTTTTTTTTTTTTTTTTTAAATTATACTATTCTCTTTATCAATTCTCTTTTTTTTTTTCCCTAAGAAATAGGGATCCTATCGGTAAATCATCGCCTGTGCCCTTACCTACTGGTTATTTCAAAATGACCTGTCCTCAAGCACACTGAGTTTCTTCTACTATTGATGCTTCTGATTATGTTTTTCATTTCATTTTTTTCAGCCCTTGAGTTTGCTTGGTTCCTTATGTATTTGTTTCTCTGTTGAATTTCTAATTTTGCTCGTGTGTTTTCCTTATTTCATTGAATCTCCTAGCTACACTATCTTGGAGTTCTTTGACCTCCCTTAAAATAATTGTTTTTAATTTTCCATCAGGCCATTTACAGATCTCCATTTCTTTGGGACCAATTACTAGAAAATTGTTTTATTTGATGCTGTCTTGATTTTGTGTGTTTTTATTTGCTGTTGTTTTCACATTTTTCACTGCAGTGCTTTAGTGTCTGTACGTATGATGAAGCAGTCACTCTGCAGAACTTCACAGACTGGATTTGGAAAGATTTTTGTTTTACATCTGTGGAATGAGAGGGCCACAGCTGGGTAAGTTGCAGAAATCTCAGCTCCGATGAGGGTACAGCACTGTGGACACTGTGAAGCCCTGCCCAAAGCAGCTGGTGTTGGCAAAGATTAAAGGCATATTAAAAACATGAGTTTAGGTTTCTGTGGTGATGGTGAGGGCTGTCAGGGTCTTAGGTGGTGAAGAGCCCCACTGATACATCTTTCCCCTTATGGGGGAAGCCATCACTAGATCTATCCCTTTTGGTGTCAGATTCACTTGATGGGCACACTGGCAGTGACAGTGACAGTATTGTGTGATGTACAGTGCCTGTGAAGCAGCTGAGTAACCAGGGTTATACATGGAAGAACCACAACTCTGGAGTCTTGTGTTGTTGCCTTAGAGAAATCAAGAAAGAAAAACATCTGTGGCCCCAAAGACCATGGGTATTACCCAAGACCTAAACATAGAAGGTATCATAATAATTTGTAGTTTTTCAATGTGCTTAAACAGCTTAACTCAATACCCCAATACACTTTTTAACTGCATGAAAATGTTAAATTCTATATACATGAAAATACCAGTTCGGCAGATCAGAAAACCAAGGCCCAGAGAAATTAATTGAGTTAAGATTACCCAGCTAAGAAGTTAACTTTTCTCTCTTCATTCAGCATTAAAAATCCTCTACAAATGTGAGTCCAGTTAAATTTATGTCCTAAATGATACTAAGTAGGATAAGTAGTTTCCTACATTGGAACTTTTGTTCATTGAGTGCTACAATGCAAAACTGATTTCCATGTGGGCACTCACATTTAAGACCAATAATAACTACAAATGGTCCTTCATGACAATAAGATAAACATATTAAAACATGAAGAATTCCTCAGGCGAACATTTCTCATTAGCCTGACCTGTTGTCTATTTGCTGAAAAGCATATGTGCATTCCCAAATGTATGCACACAATGTCTCCTTAGAAGAGTTCTGTGTAGCTTGTGTAGCTTGCTGATATCACTAGAGTCCAGAGTCAGAAAGAAATCCTGCTAGTCAGTTTAAGCGAAGACTCAGGTCTGTAACTCAGTTTAATTGGCATTTATATTATGCAGTTTCTAGCTTTGTGGTTTCTAGTTCCAACATAAATATTTCCTAGTGAGTTAAAGTAATGCAACTTTGTGTTTAACATGTAAGTTTACTATTAAGATGATCAATGACTTCAATCCACTCATGGCCCGAATCCAGAAAGAAAATTCTCTAAACCAATCTATTTAAATTACTTGAATATTTAATTTTTAGCCCCCCAAACAGCTTGTTCAGAAAGAATGATGTGATTATGGTTGCCAACTTGTGATTTCCTGAAATAGCAGGAGATACGTATAACATGGATAATTGAAGTCCAGAATTGGAAAAAATATAAACTGAAACTGTATCTAATGGTCAATTTGAACATCTACTTTTATTGAACATTGAGAGAGCATTGTTACGGAATAAAATGGACTAATCCAATGCTAAGATCTCTGTAGATGCCAACATTTTGGGCACCATGCCAATATTAATGGCTTCATTCTAAATATATCATCCTAGTAGTTAGTGGAGAAACTGAGGGTAAGGTGTCTTAGAAGTTTGGATTCAATGCCTCAATAATGAATTGTAACATCAGGAGTGAGAGCTTTGAAGTCTGGCTTTTCTTCAGCTGAGATGAGCCTCCTGACCAGGACCAACTATGTAAAACCACTTCCCTCTCTGTTACATTTGCACTTGGATTATCCTCCTTCCAACCTTCACCCAGACTAATCTTGAGACTCTCTAATGGACTTTAAATATAGTGACTATCTTTGAGATAAATAAATGCCCATGACTCTACCAAGGTCTTTCAAGTACTACCCCTACAAATGTTTTAAATTTGAATTTAACAAGGGCTAATACATATTGAGAACCTGGAATATTTGATTCCCAATTGGATATTCTTTACATCATCATATGATGCATTTCATCCTCCAATAAGCATATTTTACCATAATAATAGATAATAATTCATCACATAATTGTTTTTTGCAGTTGTGCCTATAAACTAGGAGTATGTTTGTGTTACATGTACTGTTATAACCCACAAAAGTATAAAACATTCTGCTTTGAAAAATAATGATAAAATCTGCCAAGGAAGATACACAGAAGTGTGTTTCTGTGGACACTCATCAACTTTTAGCTTAGATAAGCCCTGGTAGGTATTGAACACAGAGTAATGACCCACCAAAGATGTCTATATCCTAATCTCCAGAACATGTTAGGCTACATGATTAAGGGGAATCCGGGTTGCAGGTGGAGTTGATGTGGTTAATTAGATGTCCTTAAAACAGGGAGAGTATCCTGTGGTATCCAGGTGGAGCCAATATAATTGCAAGTGTCTTTAAAAGTGGAAGGAAGAATTGGAAAAGACAATCAGAGAAATGTCCAAGTGAAGGACCCTGCCCAACCTTGCTTGCTTTGAAGTTGCAGGAAGTGAACCATGAGCCAATACCTGGGTGGACTGTAGGAGGTGAAAAATTCAAGGAAACAATGATCTCCTATGGACTCACAGGGAGTACAGCCCTGACACCTGATTATAGCCAAGCAAGACCTGTCAGAACTCTGACTTCCAGGGCTGCAATATACATCTGCATGTTTTAATCCATTAATGTTATGGTCAACTTTCACAGCAATAATAGAAACAAATAGGACTCTCTTCAATGACACCTGTCAATTTTTACCAAAAGAGAAGAAACTGCATCAGAATTAAACTTCACTGATTCTGTCTGTTTATAAATTTGGCTTTTATCTTTTAATGATTCTAGTGGACTTTGCACTTTCAGATAGTTTCACTGTAGTTCTTTATTAAGCTTTTGCTCAATGGTAAAGAAATGGAGAAACATCATCTGCTATGTAGTGTTTAGCCAATTTCCATCAAATGTTGCTTTCTAAATAGTTGTTGTTTTTCCAATTCAGTTAATGTGATATGAAACTTCAGTAATTTGTATTTTCTGTTGCATATGAAATTCAGATATCTACAGCAGCAGAATACACAATGTGAGAACGAGTTGTTTATAATTTCTCATGTATTCTGATTGTCTTCCCTTATATTATAGCAACTGGCTATTATAAAGAAGATGAAAATGATTGTTTGCTAAGATTCTTATTTTCTTTTATTATACTAGTACTCAAACATCTTACTTTCACATAATTTAATGCACAGTGATTATGTTACTGTAGCTTTGTGTTTTTAAACACTGTGAATATTGAGAAAAGTGTTGTAAAAAGCTCTCAATAATTACAGATTTTGTTAATTCATAAATGATAAATATATTCAAGTCTATCAAGGTATTTGGTACATTGTGAAATTTTCCAATGGAGGAATTTTTTGAAGAAAATGAGATAAAAACAAATATAAATATACTATAAAATATCGTAAGTAAACCAGCTATTATAGACTCATTTCCCCAAAATTGACTTGCTGAAACCTAACCTGAATGTGACGCTATTAGAAGGTAAGGCCTTTCAGGGACAATTAGGTCATGAGGGCAGAGTCCCTGTGGCGGGTTTAATGTCCTTATAGAGATGCCAGAGACCTCCCTTCTGGATCTGCAGGTACCTTGATCTTAGACTTCTCATCCTCCAGAACTGTAAAAATAGCCACTCAGCTTATTGTATTTTATTAGAGCTGCTCATGTAGATTAATTCAAAATTATCAAACTTGTTGGAATTTGTAGAGTTGGGTTTGGATTATCTTCCACCCATCATCATTATCTGGATTTGACCAAGACATTCCCAGGTCTCAGTTTTGCCTATGTAAAATGATGATAGAAATAACTAAAACAAAATTCAGGGACGATGATGAAAATGATTTAAAAATTGTCTCATAAACCCTGAGAGGGAATTTATGACAACATAACCAGAAATGTGACTACAATGTAAGCCACCCCCAAAAAGTGTCATCACATTCCCATGAACCCCAAAATGCAAATTGTTGGTGACAAACTACTGGTACCTTCAAATACTACAGGGATACCTCAGAGGAAACATGGATCACTGATAAAGAATCTGTTATTTAAAAAAAAAAAAAAAGTCTTCAGATTTCTTACAGGTGCTCAGAGAAGTATGGCAGGAAAACTGAAATTGAAAAGATCTCTAGGTTTCAGGTAAGTGCCTGATAAGCTCAGAGGGCTGGAGCTGTCTTTGCACTAGAAACTCTGAAGTCTCTCAACAGACCAAAGTTTACTCTCTTCCACCACCAAGTTTCACAATGGGGAAGAACTGCTGAGAAGGAACTGGAATTGAATAGAAAAGCAGAAACAATAGGGCACAGTAAAAGAAAGGTTAGATAGCAGTGGTAGAGAAGGGAAGCAGAGTGAGAATTCAAAGTGCAAGGCTATGTTTTTAAATCAATTTGCAAAGAAAATAGCAAAAGCTGTCTTGAATCAGGTCACCACCCTAAAATTTCAGAAGAGATAATTTTGTGTAAAAATCAATTATAAAATGTTCACTGGATAGCCACTTGGAAAAACCAGGTCTGAGCATTATTTCATACAGCAAACCAAACAAAATTCTGGGTTGATTTTAGATCTAAATGTAAATGTAATAGAACAAAGCTTTCAGAGACAAGCAAAGAACTTCTCCCCTGACCTTCTGACTTTGGACTAAACAGGATTGTCTTAAGATATAAAAAAAAAGTCACAGACCATAAAAAATGACAAATTGTACCATGTTAAAATTTAGAACTTCTTTTCATTAACATACCATAGTAGCAAGATGTACAAATTTAAGTTGAAGTCATATAATAAAAAAATGTAAAACTTACTCTTAATGAAAGATTCACAAATAGGTAGAAAAGTTCTAAAACCCAGTGAAATAAATTCAGAGACGTTCACGTTGCAAAAGGTGACAAGTGTCTATGCATTCTCTTATCAAAAGGGCATATTGAAATAGGAAACACTTTAAAAAATTACCCAAACTTCTTTAGCCATTGGGGAAAGGCAAATTAAAACCTATGCAATGAATTCTACTACACAATAAATGAAATACTACTGCACACGTATCTAAATGATTGAGATGAAACACATGGATATAGCAAATGTTGGAAAGGATTTGGGATCATCAAAACTCTCCTACCTTGCCTGTTGAAATGCGGATTGGTACAACCACTTTAGAAAACTTGATCACTTATGAAAGTTTTGATGCCAACCTGTGACTTGGCAAGGGTACTGCTAGGAAATAACCAGAAAAAAAAATTGCATATTGATGTGAAACTGCATTTTGAAAGGACTTGGAATAAATTGAGTTAAATTAACACTGAGATATTTTTCTCTGGAAACTTGGACTTCCAAGGAAAATAATTCATTAATTATAATTAATAAATATTAGAAAAATCAGACTGATTTCAGACATTCTGACAACACTCTCCTTGCCGGAAAAGAATACCAACAACAACAAAAGGCAAAGATTTAAATATTTAAATGAAAATCAAATATTAAAAAGCAAAAAAAAAAAAACAATAAAAAAAATCATGGGTGTGTTCCTCTACCTATGAATGACAAAACTTCCTTAATGATTAATCAAAATCCAGGACAATATGAAACACTATAGAAAAAATGGCTCCATAAATCACACACAAATATAAAAATTATAATTTTTGCAAAAGTACTATAAGTGAAATTTTTAAATAACCAAATTGGAAAAAAATTTACAATGTATTTCCCAAAGGGTTAAACTGACCAAATAATTAGTTTTTAAAAATACAGACTGTACAAATATGGGTCACAAAAATTGATTAGACAACTAATTGAAAAAAATGCAAAGAGATTTTTCATATGACTAAAGCATTTATTCAAAAGAAGAACAATACAAATTAAAACTACACAAAGTAGCACAGTGTGTATATATACACATATATATAGCACACTGTGTATATGTTCCGCCATGTATATACGCCACATATTCTTTGTGTTCATCCACTGATGGGCTTCTCCACTGATTCTATATTTTAGCTATTATGAATAGTGATGCCATAAACATGAGAGCACAAGCATGTTTGGGGTATAATCATTTCATCTCCTTTGGATATGTATGGAGTAGTGAAATTGTGGGATTATGTTATCTAATTTTAGTATTTTTGAGAAATTTTCATGTGTGCCACAGTCTGGCTGGGCACAAAATAACCGAGCCGCCACTAGGCACTGGTAGGTTCAAACTTCAAACAGGAACTCCTTTATTGCCAGAACTCCACCAGCACTCCACCCACACTCCCCCCGCCCCCAACTCTCTCCGCTCTCCACAGGCTCCTTGCGAACTCAACCAGAACTAAACCGGAAACTCCACTCCCAACTCAAAAGTAGCGGGCACCAGAGGCAGCAGGAGCGGCCCTATTGCTGGACAGCAGGGGTCCATATACAACTGAATACACAGCCTGCCCCAATCCAGCATCATCCAGTCACAGCAATTATACACAGCTTAACTTAATTATCATCATCTTAATGGCTCACTGTTCACTTCTCAACCACTCCTTCTGGCAAAGCCAGGTGTCATCCTGACTTGGTTGTGGCTCTCAACACATGTGGTTTTCTATAATGAATGTATGCATTTACATTCCCACCAACAATGAATAACAGTTCCCTTTTACCCACATCCTCACCAGCATTTGTTGTTTTCCTTCTCTTTTTGATGATAGCCATTCTAACAGGGGTGAGATGATATCTCATTGTAGTTATGATTTGTATTTTCCTGATGATTGGTGAGATTGATCTTTTTTTTTTTTTCCATATACTTGGCCACTTGTACATCTTTTTAGGAGAGTCAATTCAGTTCTTTAACCAGGTTTTTAAGTCAATTCAGTTCTTTTACCAGGTCTTTGCTTTCAACTTCTAGAGTTCCCCCTAAAACTTTCTGATTTGAATGTTCCTTCTTTCTCAGGCCTTGAAGCACCTTATTTGATTGTTTATTTGAGATCTTTCTATTTTTTTTTGTGTGTGTGTGTATGCATTTATTGCTATAAACTTCTCAGTGCTAATTTTGCTGAATCCCACAGATTCTGATATGCTGTTATCATTTGCTGTTTTTGATTTGTAGTTTTATTCTGCTCTTGTCTAGAAGATATATGATATGATTTCAGGTTTTTAAAATTTATTGAAACTACATTCATGGCCTAACATATAGTCTATCCTAGAGAATATCCCATGTGCTCATAAGTAAACCTTGCATTATACTCTGATTGGATAAAATTTTCTATAAATATGTTAGGTCCATTTGCTCTATAGTGTCAACTTGGACGCAATTTTGTTGGATTTCTGGGCAGGTGATCTGTTCATTGATGAAAGTGTGTTTTTAATTCCACAGTTGTTAATATATTAGAGTCTCTCTAATCTTTGATCTAATACTATTCACTTTGTATATTAGGGTGGTCCCATGTGGGTTAGCTATAATATTAACAGTTGTCTCAACTTCTTACTTTTATTGATCCTTTCTTTCATTATATGATGATATTCTTTGTTTCTTTTTACAGTTTGTTTTAAATTCTGCTTAATCAGTTATGAATAGATAGCTACTCCTGTTCCCTTGTGTATGTCTTCCTAAACCTTCTCTTTTAGGCCATGTGTATCTTTATCAGTGAAGTGAGTTTCTCATTAAACCAGTCTGTCTTATGACAAGGTTATTACTGATAGGTATGACTTATTTCCTGTCATATTTATTCTGCTTGTTTTGTATATTTTTTGGTCCTTGCCACCTCTCCTATTTATTTTTGTGATTTGTTGGTTTTCGTCATGTAATGATTTGATTCTCCTTTTCTTTCCTGTAATTGGTTCTAGTGATTTTTGTATATTCAAGTTTTCATGATGGTACTTATCTTCCCTTTGTTTCTAGTGTAGGACTCTGTTAAGAATTTTGAGTAAGGCTCCTCTGGAGGTGATGAGTGCCTTTTCAGCTTTCTGGGAAAGGCTACATTTCTACTTGGTTTCTGAAGGTTAATTTTGTAAGGTATAGTATTCCAGGTAGGCAAGGTTTTTGTTATTGTTGTTGTTTCAGTATTTTGAATGTAACATTCCATTCTCTTCTGACCTTTGTGGTTTCTGCTGAGAAATATGTATTTCCATTGGGCAATGTGTTTGACACCTTTCTATTACTTTGTTATGGATTTTCTTTTTCTTGTACTATTAACATTATAATTTCTTCATTTAATTTGGTTGAGTCTAGTTGGGATTCTTCATGCTCCTTGTATCTGGATATACAAATTTCCATGAGGGTTTGAAAAGTTTGGGGCTTTTATTTAATGAAATAGGTTTTCAATGTTTTCTTCCCTTTGCATCATTTTCTGGAATTGCTGTAATGCATAGTTTGAGTATTTGTTTGCTTATTTGTGGTATCCATATGCCTTGTAGGCACTTATTCTTTTTATTTTTTATTTATTCATTTATTTATTTTGATTTTGTATTAGTTCAAACAACCCATTATCAAGTTCAGAAATTCTTTTATCTTGTTCTTATCTATTTTTAAAGCTCTCTATGTTTTTATTCACTTAAGTTTGAAGCTCTACAATATCTGATTGATTTTTTTATGATTTCTCTTTTTGGTGAATTTCTCATTCAAATCCTGAATTGCTTTTCTCATTTCTTCTTATTATTTATCAGTATTGTCTTTCAACTTAATATATTTCTTTGGGATCATTACTTTGAATTTTTCAGGCTTTTCATAGATTTTCTTCAATTTGGGATCTATTTCTGGAGAATTATTACTCTCCTTTGTAGTTATCATGTTTCCTTTCACATTTCTTCTGTCCTTAAGTTGATACTTGCATATCTGGTATAATGTTTGCATCTTCCAGTTTTAGGAATTGTGTTTTATAGTAAAAGACTGGGAAATAAGATATCACTTGGGTTAGTATTTGAGGTTACGTTATAGGGAAACTCAAAAGCATATCCCATGTGACTTCTTTGTCTTTGATTCACATCAGCAGTGTCTGATACCTCAGTAGCCTGAATGGCAGCAGTTCATGGGGGTAGTTGGATGACTTTGTAGTTGACTCAATCTTCAAAATTTATATGCCTCAGGCTCCACAGAATTGAGCACTGATGGCACTGGGTTTCTACAGGGAGCTGCAACAGGCTCTGTGGTGCAGGGTGTGGAAAAAAGTGTCCCCAGGTCCCATGGGACAAGTACAGGTGATGTTAAGCATTGTAGAACTGGCAGCCAGTCACAGAATATGAAGGAGATCTTCTCCGTGACTCTCAGAATAAATGCAGAAGATATCTGTGATTATAGCATCAGTATCCATACTTCAGCAGACACAAAATTGAATGGGATCTTCCCTGGGTCTTGTGGGCTGGCCTCAGGTGGTCTGTGTTATCAGGCAATTGTGATCTCAAGGTTGTAGAAAAAAGGAGGACCTTACCTACATTTTGTGGAACAATTGTGATCATTTATAGGACTTCTAAATCTGATAGCTGTTTTTGTGGACTTGTGGGATATGGAATATACCTTTTCCAGGTCTCTGGGAAAAAGAACAAGGGGTACCAGACCTTTTGGCACTAGCATCAGTGGTCCCAAGACCTTGGGCTGTGGAGATCTTCCCTAGTCCTTCAGTGCATGTGTAGGTGATATTTGGGTGTGAGTACGGTAGCCACAGTTCTGGAGCTGTAGGACATGGATGGGACCTTCTTCTGGCCCCTAAGGACAAGCGTGTATTGTGCTAGGTCTTTTGACATTAGTAACAATAACCATTTATCTCTCACAGTTGTGGAGGATGGCAGTTGTAATATCAAGGCACTGAGAGATTCATTGTCTGGTGAGAGCCATCTGCCTCATAGCTTTCTTCTTACTCTAACATAGCAGTAGGGGCAAGGGATCCCTCTTGGTCCTCTTTCATAAGAACATTAATCCCACTTATGAGGGCTCTGATCTTACGAACTCATCACACTAAAAAGTTTCACATCTTAATATCCTCCTTTTGGAGGTTAGAAGTTTAACATGTAAAGTTTGGGAGATAGAAACATTCAGATAATAGTAGGTAGTAACTACAAAGGGGCATAGGGGAGACTCCTGGGCTGCTGGGAGTGATATTTCCTGGTTTGAGTCCTGGATATTCAACTACTGAAAATTTGCAGTGAGGATATTCAATTTGTGAAAATTTTCCAGGCTGCAAAGTTATGGTGTGTGTGTTTTATATATGTAACCTGTGATGCATATATGCATATACACATGTATGCATAAACACATGTGTGTATATATGGATATGTTTGTGTGTATATATATATGTAATGCCACAGCAGGGAACCAATGTACCTGCCAATGTACCGAGTGTTCTTTATTCAAATCCTTCACAATTTGGATGCTATTCTTTACATTCTCAAAATAAAGAATGAGCTTAAGAAAAGTGAGTTGCCCAAGACACACAGTAAGTTAATGCCAAATAGCAAATCTTGAACTTGAACCTTTAGCTTTCTGGCTCCCTGCCTTTGTGGTCGTCTAATTCTAAGCCAATTACTACCGGACACTAATAGCAGGCAGCTGGGAAGAGAAAAATTGTTTTCCATTTCCATATAATCCAAATTTGGGATTGACCAGACAGAGTTTTCTCCCCTTTTAAATTGCCTCTTTTAAGACATGTAAATGTTTCTATCACTGACTCACAGAATGTGCAATGGTTAAAAAAAATAAGTAGATGAAATATGGATAAAATAAAGTTACAATTTTATAGACCATCAGGAGATTGGAAGAGAGATCTGAAGTTACTAAAGTCAAAAACATAATGGATAGTTTTAAGACTGCATGAGAATTGAACTTATGATACTCCCATAGAATTAAATCTCGTTTAAAAACTAAGGATTTGAAGAAGAGGGGGCATTAATTAAGGTGAATGAGACACTATTCATTTTGGAAATCTTTTACAGGGGTAGCCAATATGCATAGTATGTTCAACCAGCCCAATCAATTCTGAAGGAAATGGTGGTAAGAAGGAAAAAGTCAGGAAACACTGTGGTTCAAATGTCTCTTTCTAAAGTACTCAAACCTGCCACTCCTCTCTAACCACAACTCTTTTGAAATGGTTCACATAAAATAACAAACTGGAGCACAGATCAACGTCTTAAGTCTGTACCAGGCTAACTATGCAAAATATTTTTGTAATTGATTAAAACTGATTTTGAAGTGCTTTAAATATGAACGATCTTCAAAAAATCATAGCGCTCGGTGTGACTGAAACTGGTGGTAATGATAAAGCTGAAACTTGGGAATAGACAGTGGAGGCAGAAAGTAGGGGAAGCAGTTAACTAGAAATAGCCAAAAGACCTACTATGTATTATTTAAGTAGATGATTCAGTGGAGTCTCACAAAGCTCCACTTTTAAATTTAATTAAAAAAAAAAGACTGATATGTTGTAAATCCCTTATATTTTAAGGTAGCGATCATAATAAATGCTATAGTTCTAGTTAAAGAGAGATTGTCTGACCATGAGCCAAAGGAATCAAGGTCATATGGTGACCTGTTTTAGCATCTTTACTAATTATTTAGAAGAGAGGAATATACAATACAAACATTTAAGGAAATTTAAAAATGGGGGGGTGAACTAGCATACATTGACAATCTGAAAGAGAAGAAAGAAAAATCATAGACTTTTTCCTTAGAGCCATATGATAGGTAGAACTTCCAAATTCCAGGAATCAAAAATTTCTATACCAGAGGGTGATAATAAAAACAGTCAAGGACAAAAATGATAGTCAAAATAACATAGGCCTGTGTCTCTCCCTTTATGGGCTCGACTATGCCCTACATTATGACTTTGTATGAACAGAGGACATGTTTCAGTTATTTTTTTTTTTTTTTGTCTCTGTGACCAAAGACCTGACAAGAACAATTTAGAGGAGGAAAAGTTGATTTTGGCTCATGGTTTCAGAGGTTTTGTCTATGGTCAGCCAAATCCATAGCTCTGGGCCTTAGGTGAGGCAGAACATCATGGCAGATTGGCATGGCTGGAGAAAGCAGCTCAGGACATGACAGCCAGGAAGCAGAGAGAAGGTTCTGCTCCTCACAGACAAAATATATGCTCCAAATGCACAGCCCCAGTGACTACCTCCTCCAGCCATATCCTACCTGCCTATGGTTAAACTCAGTTAATTCCTCTCAGGGCAATTAAAACACTAAGTCAAGACTCTCATAACCCAATAATTTCTCCTCTAGATGTTCTTGCACTGTCTCCACATGAGCTTTTGTGGGACACCACATATCAAACCATAACATTGTGGTCATTGTAATCCAACTTTATCTCAGTCCAAAGAGAAATTGTGTCTTCGACTCCTTATACCAGATTCTAGTCCAGCAAACCCCGTTTCTATCCTGGATAAATCCAACCCAATACACATATAAAATGTGATTCATGTTTCAATAAGAAACAAAAATTATCTTCTTGAAGTACAATGAATACTGCACTATTTCTGTTAATTTTTTCAGATCTTTCGGGGTTAAAACAAACAAAAACATGTAAAGTGTGCAAAGTATTTAGCACTCTTTGGATCAAAATTTATGTAGTGGACACTTACTAAAAGAGTTATGTTACCTGTTTATTATGCAGTTACAAAAATGAGTCATGTGTTTTTACTTTTCTAACCCATTTGTCTTATTAAATGAGAATACATGGAGAAGAGGAACTTGTATTTATTACCATAATGAATTAAAGGAAAGAAAACAGGGAAATCTCAGGATTTCTCAATTATAAAGAACATAACAGGATAGGGTTGTAGTTCAGTGGTAGAGCACTTGCTTCATGTAGGTGAGGCATTGGGTTCAATTAGCACAACATATAAATAAATAAAGGTCCATCAACAAGTAAAAAACCATTTTTTAAAAATGGACATCATAATAAAATATTTCCAGAGAGAAGCTAGATTGAAGAATGTATTACATTCCAACCTTGAGCAGGAGCAGGCTACTGCCACTGGGGTCCCAGCAAAACACTTTCTCTAACTGGTGGTTGCAAAGGCAGCCAGAGGGAAACATAGAATACTTACCCTGAAAGTTGAAATTCTTGGAATCTTACTCAGTGTCAAGTTACTAAGTTTTGGAAATATATGAAATTAAAATTTGCGTGTGTGTGTGTGTGTGTGTGTGTGTGTGTGTGTGTGTGTATGTCTGTTCATCTAATCTATTTCTTCCTATGGGGGAAAAACTATGTAACTGTCCTCAGATATTCAAAAAGCAGTAGGACCTTTTTCTCTACAAATTTTAATGTGTGAAAAAAAAAATAACTTATATGAGAAATGAAGTCCCAGGCTGCTTAGCCAAATGAACATAAATACAACTTAAAAATATTTTCTGGAACATTTCAGATGCTGAGGTTATATTGGCCAGTTTTCTCACATAAAGCAAATTTTCAATGCTTTTGTGAGTAATAAGCTATTACTCTTGGTAATAAAGATATTTTGAAATGATTGATTTGTATTAAGATGAGAATTAAATATTCAACTACTATCTGCTTTGAGTTTGTTTAAAATGACTCCAAGCCCTTACACAAAATTTAAGTGGTCATTTAAATTGGTTTATGATAACACATTTAAAATGTTAAAAATGTGACTGGCTCTTTCTTTAAAATACTTAAGTGTTTGGCCTCCATTTTTTTAACTGTAAAATAGGAATAAAATTGTCATACTTTAGTTTTTTTCTTCTCAGTGAACATGCAGAAATTACACAGATAATAAGTTCATAGCTCAACAAATTTTTAGCAGTTGACCAAGCTCATGTAACTGGAATCTAGACCTAAAACAACACAATGTTGGCATCATCCCAGGAGTCTGATTTTGACCTCATTTAGTCACTGCTCTCCAAGCATCCTCAATTCTAGAACTGGAGATAACATTTTGTCTGTTTTCAAACTTGATGTCAATGAAATTATACATTGTATCAATTTGTGCTGGAGTATCCAGTTCAGCATTGTTTTTGACACTCATCCATATTGTTATAGGTAGCATTAATCATTCACTTTTTTATTGTATTCCATTTCATAGTAGCAGTTTGTGGATTCACTCAAATATTAATGGAATAGGAGTTTCAGTTTGAGAATGAGAGGGAGTGGGCTACGAATATTCATTCATGTCTTTCATTAAACACACACACACACACACACACACACACACACACAAGTGTTGTTTATATACTTAAGTGTGAACTTCATATGGGGCAAGGGTATAGGGCATATATGTCAGTTTTAATAGATACTACCAAACTTTTCAAAAAGTGGTTCTACCAATTTTCATTCTCAGGCACCTCAATGCAATGCTAAACCTAGCTCACAAATTCTTCCCATGGCTGTTTCTATAGTTTTGTCAATGAAAGGCAATACCATCTCCTAGGCTTGGCATCAAAGTCTATAAAATATCAACATTCTTGCATTCTTGAATATCCATTGAGTGGCCATCCTTGACTCTTCTCTCCCTTTTCTCATAGTCAAGAATGGCCAAGTTCTGCTCATTATATCTCCTAAACTCCTGATTTCATTGTTTTCTGTGCCAGTTTTTGAAAGTTCAGGACATCATTAATTTTTCAGGAGCATTACAATTGCCTTATGATGTCTCTGAACATTCATATTTGCTCATAAACCCACTGCACATAAAAGGATTGTTTTCTTGAAACTGGAGTGTGAGCATGTCATGCTGTTGCTTGAAAGTATCAATTTAACATCTGGTTCTACCAGGGGAACATTGTCTGTTTCATTCAGGTGCATTATCAGTGTTAATCAATGTTTATTAAATAACGGTACAAGGAAACAAAGAATGTAAAGATTGTTTTACTGTCCGCAGATATTTCTATTAACATGAAGGTAAGAAGTCTGAATATAAGACATAGTTTAATTTAGAAGTTGGTAATTAACATTGCCAGGGATTATAAATAATATTGCACAAGGTAAACTTCCTATTTAAAGCAAGAAATACATTTTCCAGGATAGACTACACTGATCTGTCCAGGTTAGAACTATGTTCTAACAGGAGCACATGAAAGAGAACAATGAAAATTTGTCTGTGAACTGGTCTATTAGAAATGTTGTTCCTTAGATTGAAATGTTATATCTTAGGTGTCAGGATGCGAGGTCCAGTAGAAGACAGTGGGAGTCAAGCCTTTTGGTAACTCTAGCAGAATCTGGCAAATGCCAGCATAATTTTTCTATGGTTTGGTGCATCCTCCAGAATTTACTTATTGGAGACTTAATCCTCACCTGGTATTGAGATGGGGACTTGGGCAGGAAATTAGGATGAGATGAGGCCCATCCATGAGGGTGAGGCTCCCATGATGGCAATAATGGTTTCAGAAGAAGAGAGACCCTAGTGGGCATGATCACTTATTCTAGAATTGTTCTTAAACTTCTGATAGTTCTTCCTTACCCTCAATTTCACTTTCAGTGGTTTCAGTTGCCCCTGGTGAACCATGCTTCAAAATTATTAAATATAAAACTCCAGAAGGAACAAAACTACACATTCAAATGTCAAAGCACTCCAAATAACGTAACAATACCTTATGCCATTGTGCTCCATTCTGCCTATGATGTGAATCATCCTTTTGTCCTTGGGTCCATCCCGTATATGCTGTCAGTCACTTAGTGCCCATTTCAGTTATCAGACTGACTGTAAGTACTGCAGGGCTTGTGTTCGTGGAACCCTTAATACTGGCTCCAAAGCCGAGGAGTAATAATGCTGGGAATTTGGATGTGCCAGAAAGTACTTCCTTTGAGTGAAAATATGCAAGTTTTCAATTTGATAAGTAAAAAAAAAAAAAAAAAATCTTATGCTGAGGTTGCTAAGATCTAGGATAAAAATGAATTTTTATACATGAAATTTTAGAAGAAAAAAATTCATGTTAGTTTTGCTGTCACACATCAATCTGCAAAAATTATGACCAGAGGGTATGATAAGTGCTTATTTAAGGCATTAAATTTTAGGGGCTGGTATTATCTGAGGTGTCAAGCACCCACTAAGAGTCCTAGAACTTCCCCCAAGGATATCAGGGATTCCTGTCATTGCATCAATATTAACATTTCACCTATAACTAACATTGATTTTTTTTTTAACAATCAGTATCTATTTAATCAATTAGCAATGTTTTCCATATACAATCTATTAAAGGTTGATTTGGTCCTGATCTTATATCTCAGCTAATGTTTGTGTCCTAAACTTAAGGCTGAGAATTCCAGTCAGGCTAGAGAGGAAAAATGTTTAAGGCATCTAATGATGCCTTCTTGTAGGGAAAATTGTTTCATTTTGAAATTGTATAGCAAAAGAACAACAATAAAGCATTGGTTCCACTTTTAAATAAATAAGGGGTTATTTTGCTGCTGAAAGTTTTCATTGAAATGACTGATCAGATCTCACATGTCTGCTTAAAAATGTCTGACTTAGGTCGTTACAAAATGACAGACTATGATAAACTGGATGATAGTTGGGAGCAAGACAATGAGGCATTGTTTACACAGAAGATTGAGTAACCGGTTTAACAAAAGAGGTTCTTGGGTATCTATTGTATGTACAACTAAGAGATTTACTGGGGCTTTTATAATTTCTGCAAGGCTCTTTTCCAGCCAGCTTCATTAACTTGAAGTAAATCAAATCATGCAGAAATCTGGCTCAGCCAGAAAGAAACCCAGGAAGATACAATATGAAGAAAAACAGACACAAGATGATAAGGTTTAGAGTCTTTGGCATTTTTCATAAACATTTTGTTTGAGATTATTAAATTACAACCCAGAAACAAACAAAAAAAAAAACATAGTAAACTCACTATTAAATTAGGTCTTTTTACCTCAACTTTACTTTACAATACATATACATATATAAAATTGCACATACAAAGTATGTGTCAATAAAATACATTCTTTAAATATTATTTGAACAGAAAGATTTGCATATATTTTATATATGCACAAAATCAAGATTTTTCAGGGGATTACTGAGGAATTGTGGGGTATGCAGGAATCAAATGCCATCAAAAGAGGACTTTGGGGTGCTACATTCTAGGAACAGGGTTCTAAAATTTTCATGGCCGATAGCTTATTTTTACCAGAAGGGGAACCAAAGATAAATTTGGACCATCAAAATACTCTAACTTTCTGTTCAAAACATTTGAGGAAATGAAATGATTATATTTAGGGAACACCCTGATTGATTAGTTTTTCTCTTCATATTTTTAAATACTCAGAATTCATTTATTCATCACCTAAACCCTGTCTTTCAGAAGCCAGCTATTGACATTTTATTTGGAAATAAATAAAGTGAGAAGAAATGGCTTTTTAAGGCAGCCAAATACTTTCAGAAAACCCTAATTCTTCCAAAGAGTGGTCCCTTGGGACCTCCTGGGGCATCCATTGCCAGCAATGGACCATAATGTAGGCTGGTATCCAGCACCAAGGGGTTACCAAAATTTACAAGTTCACGGTAGTGACTGCTAAAGATTTGGGTGTAACTATGTTAATTATTATAAAATCTTTTTGTAATATACATTATTTGAATAGATAGCTACCATAGACTTAATTCAGATGAAACTTGCATGAATGATAATCTGAAAGGAGGGTGGGGGTGGGAAGTAGAAGTAACTGAATCTCAGAATCTGTTGAAGGTGTGAAAACCAGTCTGTCACTCTCAAATCCAAGTGGTCTCTTGGTTGGTCTTAAGGAGGGACTTCAGATCCATGGGAGCCTTGCTTCAACTCCTATTTGAGAATGGATGTGTCTTTCATAATCTCAGAACTGGTTTCTTTTGCTGGGATGGACAACTATGCAAATGATAGAACACCCCATGTGGAGGGGTGGGCACGGGAGTGTCAGCATCTGTGCACATGAAGAAGAGAAGAGCATATATCATGGTCTCCACCTGGCACACACTTCAGGTCCCAGAGGACCACTGAAATAGCCGTGACATTGGTCTGACCGAGTGCACAATATAGGATGCTAGAGTCAAAAGTCTGTGTGCATCTTAGAGAGCGCTGCGCTTCTTCCGAAGGGGGCTGCCACTGCCACAGAGTTTCAATTCCGCATACTGCACCTGTGAAAACAAACAGACGTTGCTGGCAGTTAGGTAACCCTAGCTCACCACAGAGTGTGTTAATGGCTCCCCAAGGACAAACCAAGGCAAAGGAAGGAAGGTTCAAAGGTAATGAATCATTTTCTAAACACAGGAACATGGAGGGATTAATTGCAGGAAGGATTTGAGAAGTCATGCATCATTTCTTGAAACCAAAATATTAAAAGCAGATTTTTCTAATGAGATGCATGGGTTTCTACCTGCTCTGGGCACTGCTAGATGATCTTAATTTTGTGCGCGTCAGTTCTCAACCATAAGTAAGTTTAATAACTGCCTCTTGGGAATGTTTATCTTAGTATATGATATAGCAACTTAGAATTATTCATTTAAAACTATCTAAAATCTTGGGGAAAAAATCGCAGCCAATTATGGACATTTATTTTGTCTAACGGGAAAAATGCTGAAATTGATACTGGGTACCAGATTTTATTACAGATTTCTCTTAAAAATTAATTTCATTTACAATATAATGGCTAAAACATCTGTGATAAATATGAGTGCTTGGTGATTCCCCAGGGACACACTGTCAAGGTGTTATTAGACACTGCCCTTGGTGAGATGGGGAGGATCTTACTAGCATGCTGCGTGTCCTTCTCAGATGCTCTTTTGTTGTATGTCTCTGTGTTCATGCCAACTCCAACTGGATGACTGCTCAGAGCTGTTGCTTGGACTATGCACAGACAACCCTTGGGGGCTTGATGGAAATTGCTATTCTTCAAGGATAGTGTATGAACTCACACTGCGACCCAAGTGATGGTACAGTGCAAATATATTGCTTTGGTGTGTGAGCTTTGATAGGCTGCTGGTGGAATGCCTTTATTTAAGCTATTGTATTACAGACCACATGTGTTCACTATTTTTAGCATTTGTGCTAATCTCCCCAAGGACATGAGGCCCAATCACAGGTTAGTCTATACTTTGCCAAAAACAGATAAAAGAAAAACAAAACAAAACAACAACAACAAAACCACCGTTTTCTTCCAGTGTTTTGTAAAGGTTTAGTTAGGGGAGCAGAGAATGACATACCTGTCAGTCTTCAGTGCAAAACACAAGCAAGGTTATTTTTTAATTATATAATTTAAATGTTAAAATACATTCTAGGAAGATGAATTTACTCTTTAACGGTTATAAAGTGAAGATTAAAGAAAAAAATAGTCAATTTTAATCTCCAGAACTTGAAATGAAGGGGAAAGGAACTCTAAGACCTTTAAGCCCTATTTCTCCATGATCCACTCAGATGCTGGGGAACAACTACATCACAGTGGCCCAATGGTGAAAACTGATACTTGATTTGGGATTCTCTCAGATAACACAATATTGTTATCTTCGATGATATTTCATCCAATGTCTCCCCATCAACCTATTCTTCATTAGTGAAATTGCTGCCTGCCTTCCTTCCTCGGGATTTATACCAGGCTAATCTGCAGGGACCCACGTTGAGCTATTCTTCGGGACTTTCTCTTATTGTTGTCTTCATTAATCTCCGAGCATCCACAGAAATGAGACGCTGCTGGATTAAGTGACCATTACCTGTGAATAATACCTGTGATTGATCTGAAATTATCTCATGCCGTCTCTTCCTCTCCATGTAGCAAAGTAAGTGGGGGATTTGCCCTTACCATCTTTAAGTCTTTACAGGAAAGGGGATAGAAAGGAGGCCCAGGAGATAATCAGGGCAAACAAGAATAAAAAGAATAATCCTCTTGTTCCCTATTCCCTATAAATGCCTGCCATCCGGAAAAAGGAAGAAAATAAGTATCACTCCTCAGGTTTGGATCTCCTGCAATTGCACTTACTGAGCCCATCTTGTCCTCTTTAGGGAGGTAAGCAATCAAAAAGGGCCAAGCATCAGCACACTGCAGCTGCGCGGTATGAGTTCCAGATCATTCTTTAGTAGCTCTTTTTCAGGATAATTTCCCCCAATCATCTCATGCTTTGGACAAAGCTGCCTTTTTTTTTTTTTTTTTTTTTTTTTTAATACCACCTCCCTGCAAGCCAGGCCTCTTTAGGGCTTTTCAGATTCCTTATCTCAATTACTCACATAAGCAGAGTCTCCTGGTCCTTTAGCTCTGGGGCTGGCTAGAACTCAGTGTTGGAGCCCCTGTTGTTGGTGAGCACTCATTACATACCTTTTGAACGTCGGAAGGAACCCTGGAGAGGAAGTCTAGTAGCTCATTATTGTCGATGGCAAAGGGATTTCGGAGCTTCTTGGTAAATTTATTTATGCCTGAAAAAAATAGAAACACCAGAGAGCTTTTTGTCTTTCTGTCTACCTACATCCTTATTTTTAAAAATCTTGCCTGACTTGGGTGTGTGTGGAGGGGTATTCACAAGTAAAAATTAGTGTGAAAACAATTACTAGACTTCAAGTCATGCACATGTTGCTGTCATGTGGAATCATTCACAAATGCCTTTTCCTGGAAGAAGGTGGAGGGGGCGGGGGAAGAGGGGCTCTTCCTTCTTCAGCTGTGAAAATCCCATTACAGTCCCAGCAGCAGGGCAGCAGAAACAAGCACTAAAACTGGAGAGCTCATTGGCTTTTTTGGAATATACTGATTAACAGCCTCCTTTGCTATGAAAACAAATGTCCCAGATGGGAAAAGGCCTTCATTAGCCAAAACAAGCCCCTACTTGGAGGCTCGGGACCCCGGTGTAGCTGTGGGAGGTGGAGGGCGGGACTTTCTTGTTGTTAGAAAGAAACTGCGGCAATCTCTCTCCCCCCACCTCCAAGTCATTTTCACAGGATTCTCTTCTCTCACAGCAGAACAGAACTTGACATGTTGATTGTACTTTGATGCTGCAGGAAACTGTGAAAAGTTATTATTGGAAAATTATCTTACTATGGTTGCTAACTTAATTTGGGGACTGTAACACTGGAGAGTGGGTTTGTCTGGACAATGGAGTATGTGCTAATTTAGGATGGGGACGATGGTTATTACAGTGGGGTTCAACATTTAAGTTGTGAGTCCACTGTAGAGCACCCACCTTTGGTGGCAGCACTTTTGGTTCCTGTATCTGCCCAGGACACACTCTGCCCATGGTTTCCTCTTTAGCGAAGAGGTCCTCTCCACCACCTTTTGTCTTCCACTGTGCTCCTTGGGGCTACTTTGCATGTACCCAGAGCTCACAATCTGTAGTCTTTTCACCAAAATGTCAACCCTTTTTTTTATGTTGAGTGTTAGAAGCAGAAAGACTAGGTGGCCTTCTGAAGTTTTGCCACAGGGTGCTTGTTTAACAAGGATCATATCTGAAGGCCTGTCAGTCCCAATGACCGCTGAATGGATTCTTAGCTTAGTTGTGCTCTGAATGGCTCCTACTCAGAAGCCAAGTTCAACAGTCCCCCAACACATAAAAGGGTTTGATGTTTTTCTTTGTTCATTAAATATTACTTTGCTTTCATCTCAGGACTGGACTTCCTGCATGGCATTATACCTGACACAATGCCAACCTCCAGTCCATTCTTTGGGGGGTCAGATTTACATCTGCTTTGCAAATGGGGGCCAGCCATTGTTCATGAGTAAAATGGTAGCTTGGTGGCTGGGCTAGGGAAGGTTCCCAGCAAATGATTCCCTTTTCCTCAAGTCAAAGCTGCACTTTGCCTTTCTTCCCTCTACCCCCACAGCAAGCTTCATGTTTCTAACTAAAATTTCCCCCAGTGTTCCTTTAAACTAAAATACTCTCACTGTGTTATTCTAAAGACATTTAATTGTAGCATGGGCTTTTTGGCAAAAGAAAACAGACAAGGCAAAATGATGAAGGGAGACAAAGACGTATTGAGAAAAGATATATCTTCTATTGTTAATTATATATAGTGTGCGCATCTGGAGTCTTTACAATGAACAGCAAGGCAGGGATAATATCACAGCCGATCAAAACACGGCATTCTCAGCCACTGAGAAGATTATAAACCTGCACAGTAGCTCAAATGCACCGATAAAGGCCGAAGTAGTCCACAATGCACTGAGACTGTCTACGTTTGAAAAAGTTAGAATAAAAATTACAAGGCATTCAGATTGCATGCTTCAAAAGCACACCTTATTTTTTAAAGGTATCCCAGGTTTGACTAATACAGTAATTCCAACACACTATTTATTATGTGAGATCCAGGGCCAACGGGAGATCACGGACTTCTTGGTCATTTTTAAGGGCCAATGAGGGATCACAACAAAGGTGATGGTGCAAGAATCCCTGGGCCTCAGTTTCAGCTACATGATACATTAACTGTGTGATTTCAGGCAAATCACTTAACCCTCCTCTGCATTAGAACTGAACCAAGGCCAACCTCTAAACTTCTCATGAAATTTTAATGAAAAAAACTGCCCTATGTAATGTCTAGGGTTGATAGTAGAATCATGCTGGATAAGATATGTGAAAGAATTCTGGAATTCCACATCAGTGGAGGGGCTGCAATCATTACTGTGGGTATTAATAAGCTAGGAAGCCAAAGAAGGTCCGTAGGGAAGAGTTTTCATACTATCATGCGCATGATCACAAAAAAAATCTGAATGTGTGGCATCATCTAGTAGGATACTAGATGTAAATTTAAATTTCAACCTAAATGATACACATAGAGAGGTCTATCTGCTGTTAAAAAAACAACAACAAAAAAGCAAAACTTTTTTTTTTTTTTTTTTTTTTTGCTATGATAAAACAAGTGAGATCTAAGTCCCAAAGGATAGCATTTGGGAAAGAGACTATCATTCAATGGTGCTGGAGCACAGAATAAATAGATGAGTAGAGTGGAAGGAGGGCTTCAATGTAAAAATAAATAAATAAATGAATAAATAAATAAATGTGGGGAAAGAGGATATGGAAAATCTCATGACTGCCTTATACTCAAAAACTTGAAAATAAGCACTCAAAACAGAATAAGAGGTTTTCAGAAACTTCTATAAGGAATGGGCACGTAACTCTTCAGTGTGATCCCTTGGGGTCTATACAGGATCCTTGCTTACTCATTTTTCAAACCCTGAGCACCTTTCATACGAGAGCTGTGGTGCTATCAACTAGAGATACAAAGTTAAATCCTGGCTCCCCCTTGCAAAAACGCCCCAAACTGAAAAGTAGAGTCCAAGATTGGGAAGCTATAGCTAGGATCTGTGATGAAAAACATAAAGAATATTGGAAAACTCTTCAACAGAAAACATGAATGCAATCAAATCTTAGGACTGCATGACTGATGTGATTCTACAACACGTACAATCAGAAAAATAAAAAATTAAACCCCATTTGTGTATGATATATCAGAGTGCCTAAATGCATTCTATAGTCATGTATAACTAAAACAAATTAAAAAAAAATTTTTTTAAAGATACTTTACCATCTGGATATATATCAAGTGACTAAACTCCAGTAGATATTTTTCTACAGAAAACTTCAGATATCCCTCTTGAAATCTACTTCTCAATTTATAAAAATCACAGTTCCACACAAGAGAAGTGGTGGGCTCAAGAAAGAGTCACCTATGGAGAGTGCATGTGTGGAGGCTGAGACTCATGCACTCAAAGGATTTTTTGACTGCTTACTAAAGATTTATATCTATGTTGCTGCATCAAGAATCATAAAGAGGGGGAAAATCATTAAAGAGGGAAAAAACGTGTTTCACCCATCCAAACGTTACAGTAAATTGGAGTCCAGGAATATTTTCATATGCTTATGTCAAATAATTGATTTTAAAAATAGTTATACCAAAACATTATTTCCAGGTATAGAACATGAATATCTAGCAAAATGCTAGGCTTTTATTCATATGTTGAAGACTCCATAAAAATAAGTAACTTCATATGGTCCAGGAGACATTCTTAAAGGATCATTATAAATTTGACATATATCTTTTCTCATGCGAGAAAGCATCTGCAGGGGACAGAATCATATAAAAGATATGCAAAACATTCTACTGGACCTACAGTAGCTAGTAACTACCTTGCCTTGAAAATGAATAAGTTTTAATGCAACTGCAGAATATATTCCAGGATGGAAAGGCAAGTCTTACATGATGAAATCATGGATTAATTGTCAAGACATTTGTCCACTCAGTCTTTAGTATGCTCATCAGTAAACTATGAATTCCAGTATAGAAGGTGGAACCAAATCTCCAGAGGGTAAAGCTCAAAGGGTTACTGCTGGCTTGCGAGAGAATGATAAAGTCTGTGCTGTTTAATAGTTTCATCCATAAACTGAACAAGAAATAGAGAAACGTTTCACTAAGTAGATGCAAAGAGTTGTTGGAAAGCTGCCAATATCTTGGAGGAAGTCAAAGTGATTTAGGTAAATAGAGCGGTTAGAATCCTAACATTGACAAAGGAGGAAATGGTACTGTTGGCCCTCTGTGTCTCTGGGTTGTACATTTGGATCAAAAATACTTGGGGAAAAAAAACTTAACTTCTGTAATGAATGTATGCAGAGATTTCTTGTCATTACTCCCTAAACAATACAGCATAACAACTATTTACACTGAGTTTACAGTGTATTAAGTATTATAAGTAAAATACAGGGGAGGATAGGTATAGATTATGTGAAAATACTGTGAAAATAGAGGACTTGAACATCTGTAGATTTTAGTATCCACAGGAGGTTCTGGAATCAGGGATGACTGTATTAGTCGCCTTTGTGGAGGAAAGGAGCTCTATAAATAAATCATGTATGTACTAGTGTTTAACAGCAGACCATGGCATTCAAATTAGATAAGCTGCTTGAACAAAACAGTAGTCAAAGAACTGTAATTTTGAATCACACGTGGTTAGGGACAGACAGCTCTATGAAGGTATAAATTGTAAATGTGGTCAGGAATTGGAAACACACACACACACACACACACACACACACACACACACACAAACAACTGTGAAAGAATAAGATTATCCAGTCTACATAGATAATATTTAGCATATAAAGTACTCATGGGAATATTTAAAAAAAAAAAAAACCTGCCTCAATCAATGAGCCATTAGAGAGGCCCATGCTCTTTCCTAATGACCAAAGTGCTAGCATTGTTGCAATGTAAAACAAACCTGTGCATGTGAGGACTTTTCCCACCTTGCAACAAGAGAGCTTGCAAGGAGGCACATTGTCTGAAGCAACAGCAGAGAACCAAGTGTTAATTCCTACCCCTCAGGAGAGGGTTAGAATATGTTTTTTTCTTTTCTCTTCCTAGTCTTGCAACAAGGTCAGAGGCTTCTTTAGATAAGATTTTTCAGCTCTAAATACTGTAGAGAATGATTGGGTTATGTTCTCAAAATCCTTCTAGTTAGTTCTAGTAATTTTATGAGTTCTATTTTTCCCATGACTCTTCCCATTTCTGAATGTCCACCTTTGGCTTTCCTTGTGTACAGGGTTCTACCTTTTAGGTAAAATCCCTTTTAGGGATTCTTGTAATGGTTCTAGAAAAGTTGCAGCTTTAATCCAGCATTTCCAGGCTCTCTGTCCATGCATAAAGATGAGTGCATCTCACCACAGACTCTCAATTTTATGACTTCCCTGAACATCCTGACATAGGAAGCTCCCTGCAAGTAATGAGGGAGGAGAGCTCAGCAACAGTCACAAGACAAAGGCTGCCAAGTCCCCAGTCATTTAGTGCAGTGCATTCTCCTTACACCAAGCAGGGGCCACCCAGCAACAAACACAAAGATCCACAAAGCTTCATGAGTATGAAGTCAGGAAATTTATTTCAAGTTTGATATTTTTATGTTTTTGTTTCTCCTTTTTTAAAGCAGCTAAACTTTTTAAGCATCCCATTTCCCCTGGTAAACAACAGCTTCCTCTTCTTTTTTTTTTTTTTTAAGGAACTGATAGATACTCACAGAATGTTCTCTCCTTCACCCCCACTCACCCCCACTCCTTCTGGATTTAAGTCCACTAGAGACGAAGTGTCAGGAGCAACCTGGCAGTGATCAGATCTACTTTGACATTATATAAAGGGCAAGATGCAGGTGTGTGCTCCCTGTTTGAACCACAGTGTTTCCAGAAAATTACTGGGCCACAGCAATATATTATTCAAGGAGATTTATGACTGGCAAATCCCAAAGGGAAATAGCATGCACTATCACATTTTTATTTGATCACAATTATGCAAGGGGTCTATAAATATCCATGCTGATCATTCACTCCACTGGCCTTTCCAGGGAGGTCCTGGAAGTGTTTGTTCCTCAAAGGCTTTCCTTAATCTCATGTTTAATTGCCAGCAAGAGCACATTTAAAGTTTATAGTCACACTTTAAAAATGAGTAATTGGTTCTTACCTGAAATTGATTGCTAGCAAAAGGACCATGTCAAACTTACCCCAGATTAAAATGATGTAGCGCAGTGGAATGAAGTACAAAGTGATGGTGGCTACGGCCAGAATCAAACAGGCCAGGAATGAAAGGAACGGGACCGTCCAGTTAAACGTGCTGTAGACAAACCACATAAATTTTATTTCCTTTGAGGCTCAACAACTTCTGGAGTTACCTTGTCATATGTATTTCATGCTCAGTTGTATAAAATGTCTACTTAAATTTTTTTATTAAATACTTGTAGATACATATTAAAACATCACACTGTGTTAATGCCAAAATGTTTGAAGGTAAAATGATTAGATTATGAAAGCTGTTACCTCTTTAGTGGAGTAATTCATTTGATGAACTAATAATTTGAAAAGACTACTCCAGGCAGTAGGATGTGCCCAGAGGAAGTAGGTAGCTGGGGGCATGCCCTTGGGGATTATATTTCTTGTTTTCCTGGCTGCTGCTCTCTCTGCTTTCTGGCCTCCTTGAGTTTAGAAGCTTTCCTCCTTCCACCATGCTCTTCTGCCATGGTGATCTGCCTCACCTCAGGTCCAGAGCAATGGAGTTGGCTACCGTGGACTGAGCCTCTGAAACAGTAAGCCTGAATATACCTTTCCCTCACCTAAAGTGTTTCTGTCAGGCATTTTGTCCGCAGGGATGCAAACCTATCACAAATCTCAGTGATTTAAAAACTGTGATACTGCCAAGATGGCTCTATGCATGGAAATCTTCAAAGCTTTGGTGGAGTTACTTTCAAATCAATATTTCTATCAATGAAATACATAGTTGTAAATATTTAAAAAGATTACTACGGTGCTTTCATGCTTCTGCATTTTCTAATATCTTCTATTTAGAACTTCCAAGCTCATTTATTCTAAAAGACAGAAATAAGGTGCTCTCAAATGGGTGGGGGGCTTTGGCTACAAACCATCACACCACTAATCATAGGTATGATTTTACCATACAATATTTTCATGGGGCTCTTTGATCCTTTGATTACATGCATGGCTTGTTTGGTCTTGAAGACCTAGACCTTGGGATGTGGAATTCCATGTAATGTAAAGATTCTTGAGTAGTCCTAAAAATAGAGCCCTACTTAGGATACCTAGAGTAGTTCTTCTTACTAATCTTCATCTTCCCATACAAATTTACATGTTTACTCTTTGCCTTGTTCTAAAAATACCAAGAGGTTTCTTCTGTTGTCTTTTGTATGAGTTGAGGCAAGAATTTGGGCAATTTTGGAGGAAGTAGCATGTTAATAGTTACCAGGCATTTAATTTGTGCTAGTATTGAACATATATTTAAACTGCAATGCTCGTACTAATTTTGCTAAGTAAGTATTATCCCCATTTTACAGATGAGCACACTGAGAGGCTAATTTGTATATAAACAAAATTCCATCAACAGTATCGAATTAGGTACCTCATACTCTTAAGACTATTATCAGTGTTTCATCTTTGCCCATGGAGATAATATTTGTGTATGCATTTATTTTTTCCCTTAAATTATAAGTAGATTTGAACAACTTTTAATATGCTTGTTGATGATTTTTATAGTAGAAGTTATTAAGAAATAAGTTATTTCCTTGCTCAGCATCACAGTATATAAAAGCATCTAAAAAAAAGGAGTTTACAAGCTGAGCAACTTTGAGAAAGTGACTACATCAATCTGAACTATAATTTCCTCTGTGCAAAATAGAAACAATAACACCTATGTCATAAATTTTGTTAGAATTAAATAAGAATTTGCATTTCAATAGTTAGTTCAGTATTTGGCACATTATAAAATCTCAAAAAAAAAAGGGGGGGGATGCAAAGGCAATTACTATTTGTGAATTTTCCCTGAAGCCGTTTTGCTTGACTTTGTCATAAGTGTTTTAAAATATGTCTTTGGATGGTAAAGAAATTGGTCCTTTCTCATGTTTGTTATCATATTTTTCCAGTTAGAGGCTTTGTCCTTATTATAAATTAAAATATTACCAAACTTAACACTGATTTTCCTTTTCCATTCCTGTATTTGGTCAGACTTAGAAGATACCTTCCTGAGTTTAGTACAGTAATGGAACCATTTATAAAAATCACTGTTTCCCATACTCCTTGAATATGACATCTTTGTTACTTGTCATAGACTTGGTTGATTTTTATAATGGATGTACAAAAAATAAATATTAAGCTAGGCACTTTTTTGCATTTTTAAAAAGTAAAAACATGAGTAGCAGATCCTGAATTGAATTTCCACATATATGTTGAAGCATTTCTGACCTCTCTCTTCTAGAGTAGAACATTTTGGATGGCAAATTTGTAGTATGTGTTCTAAGGAATTTAACTTGCAGTCATCTTTGCCAAAGGCCACAGAGGCAGTACATGAATGTCTGCTCCAGTCTGGTTTATAACACATACAAACTGGGAACCTCATTATCATTAAGGGGGGAATCTCTAGAAATATATAAAGAAAAATAATCGATAAAATACTACACAAATTCTAAAAACTGATATGATTTCCACATTCTACCATAAAGGCTCAAAACTAGAAAAGTGGAAAACAAATGCAGAAATAAATGTGCATATAATGATCATATAATCATTACTAAATATATACAAGTATCACATGTATAAGTTTATCATACTGAAAGAGAATCTGAGGATTTACTCCAAGTTAACCAATTCCAGTTAACAGTTGCTAAATATGATGGGGTTGGGGGAGAGAAAGAAGAAGGTAGAATGGGAGACTTGGTTGATTTTTATAATGGATGTACAAAAAATAAATATTAAGCTTGGCACTTTTTTGCATTTTTAAAAAGTAAAAATATGACTAGCAGATCCTGATATAAATCTGCGGCTCTTTAGTCACCTCTGAAGATTATTTATTAACCTGATAGTTTATAATTTGAAAATCTGTTCTAACGCTCATGAACTGTAAGCATAACCACAAGCAATGTACTCAACTTCTCTGTGCTTTACTTCTCCCATTTGTAGGATGAGAATAGCATCTTCCCATCCTCTTGTGGAGATGTTGAGGAGATCAATGACTTAATAAATAGAAAGCATGTAAAACAATATCTGGCACTTAGTAGGTATTCAAGAACTGTCCACTGCCCTCATTTTTTTGTTACTGCACAAAAGTGAAGAATATGAAAACGGATTATATCAGGTAACAAGGTAACATTCTGAAAATGGAAAATTATAAAAGCTACACAATATGTAATATTACTTATTTTGTCAATAAAAAATGAAGTTCATTAATAAAACAACCAAATTGATTTTTAACTAAAAATCATGCTTTCTGCTGTTTTCCACATCTAGAAAATTACTTTTTAGACATACATGTTTCCCCTCCTAGCAATACACCTTTAAAAATACGAGATAAATAGCCATCATTACACAAATATGAAAATAAGAAAATAGAATAAAAAATAAAATTGTAAGAACTCTGAGGTAATGAAGTTTCAAAGTCAGTTTTCACTCTAATAATTTCTGCCAAATATTGGGATTTTGAGCTTCTGTTACCAGCATAGTGCATGGGGCACAGGAGGTAAAGCCTAGAATATCCTCAAAAAAAAAAAAAAAAAGAATTGAATTGGGAACCATTGAATAAAGTTGATGTATGCAGGGTAAAGATGAGTGTGAGTGAAAGAATGAATGGAAGGAAGGGAAGAAAAGAAACTATCCATGAGTAGACATAGAGAACTATGCCTGTTGTCACTTTAGCACAAGCTAGAAAGAGTTGCCATCTAAGATTATGCTACCAGTGTAGACTGAAAAGCTTCAAGTATAAAATTTAAGGAAGATAAAATGATCCCATGTTGATAATATCCCAAGGTCACTCAAGAAATAATAATCCTGTGCCCAGCATGGTGGTGCATACCTGTAATCCCAGTGGCTTGGGAGGCTAAAGCAAGAAGATTGCAAATTCAAAGCCACCCTCAGCAACTTGGGGGAAGTCTGTCTCAAAATAAAAAGGGCTGGGGATGTGGCTCAGTGGTTAGGTGTCCCTCCCTTCAATCTCTGGTATCTAATAATAATCTTCCTTAGAGATATGCAATATCAACCCAGATATTTCAGTACTTCTCACATAAAAATCCAAAGAATATGAATTCACAGTTAAATATGCAAAAAACATGGCACAATTAGAGGAGCAACAGCAGACAGCAAATTCCAAAGTAAAATACTGCAGGTAGAGATCCAAACCAATATATTAAATTAAATATTCAATATGGTAAAAGTCAAACTAGGGAATGAAAAATGACCAAGAAGCACTGAAAAATGAAAACTATAATGATTACAGTTAGAAATTCAATGAACTAAACAGAAGTTTTGCATAGGAATCTAGAGAGTGCAAGATCATGCAAAAAAAAAAAAAATACTTAGCATCACAGAATACAAAACAAGGAATGATATCAAAGAGGTTCAGAGACATGGAACACAGACAAAGAAGGTTTCAGACAATTTTAGACCATGGGAAATCATGCTCTTAACGTAGTGTGGCAACTGAAAGAATAGCAAGAGTGCGTTAGTGTTTCCATTCCTAGGAAATAGAGGGAAAATGTAGAACATAAAGAGCAAGGATGAAGAGGGTACTTAAAAATCACAGGTTTAAGTCTATAAAAGAACACAACCTCTGAATAGACTACATGGTACAACTTGAAGTTTGTGATTGCCATGTACAGGACTGAGATCTGAAAAAAGTAGGTTTAAAGGGAAAACTGGAAAGGTATTTATCAGGAAGTAAAAGAGGAGGTGACAAAACCACATGAAAAATCAAGAAGATAGGAAAGTTTTATTAGTTTTAGAAAGGTTCCTTCATATTGATAAATAATTCAAGAAAATATGACAACTTTGACACATAAAAACGAAATAACAGCTTCAAAAACATAGTAAGCAAAAACAAAACCGCAGAGAAAGATAAATTCACAACCACAGTAGAAGGTTTTAACACAACTCTAATTGATAGAGGTAGCCTCCCAAAGTCCAAAGATACTATACATGTAAAAGGTCTGAACTTGAGAAAACCTAACAAGCAGATAGCACAATAACCCAATAATCTACTTTTTAACCTTGAATAAAAATATGCAAAAGTAGGCCATAGTTGTATCACTATTTTGTGAACTTAAAGTAATTAAACTAAAAACCAGAAATAATAACTAGAAAATCCCCAAAGTGTATTGGAAATTAAAAAATACACTTCTTAGTCAAGAAAGAAATCAAACTAGGAATGAGGAAATGGCTTTACCTACATTTGAAAAAAAAATTTAAATTACTACATGCCAAAATGTTTGGCATGGAATAAAAGCTGTGTTTACCAAAAGTCATAGAACTTTAAACCTTAAATTAGGAAGAAAGATTGAAAATAAGTGACTTAATCACCAATGTTAAAGAGGTAGAGAAAGAATAATACATTAAGGCCAAATAAAATGATGGAAACAGAAGATGAGCATAGTAATTGCTGGTTCCTTCCAAGGACTGATTGATAAATGTCTGTCAAGAAGAAAAGAGCGTCTGGGGTGGGGTCAGGGGACAATAAAAATCACAACAATAGACCAGCTACAGATTTTGATAAGTTACAACATATAAATAAAATGGACAGACTCTTTAAAAATTACAGGCTTACATAAACAGATGAGAAAAAAAATGGGAAAAACACATGAAGAATATATAACAACCTGAACATTTAATTAAAAACCTCAGAAAGAAAACTGCAAGCCCAGATACCTCACCAGCAAAACTATCAGGTCTTACAGGAAATGACTCCAGACTTACACACAATTGCTTCCAGGAAATAGATAGAGGACAGTCCATTCAACCTTATTTTATGTATTTAAAACCTTCTGTATATGAGGGATTTTCACAAATAGAAATTTATAAATCAATTTCATTAATGATTATAGCTACAAAAATACTAAGGGGGCAGAAATAGTAAATAAAAACAAGCACTATATGAAGGAATTGCATAACAGAAAAGCTGGATGGTTGAATATATTCCAGCAATGTAGATTGGCTTTATACTTGAAAAACAATCATTATATTACACCATATTTAAAAAAATGGAGGGAGGCACATATGATCCTCTTCAAGAATGCAGAAAAAAGAAGTGTTTGACAAAACTGAACTCACATTCATGATGTAAAATTCTGAGCAAACTAGGAATAAAAGGAAATTTCTTTAATTAGATAAATCATCTTTACAAAAACCAAAGCCAATATCATTCTTAAGGGTGAACTGTTGAGACCTTTCTCTCTGAAACTGCATAAGAAAGTGAATGCCCGTGAGCTCCAATTCTGTTCAGCATTGTCTTATAACTACAAACCAGAAGTATTGTAGGGCACAAAAATTAAAATGTGTAAGGACTGGAAAATTGAAAATTAGATGATATGTTAGTTTAATAGATAATCCAAAATGATCTTCCTAAGAAAATTATGATAACTAAGCTTACCAAGGCTATTAGATATAACGTAGTCAATATAGGAAAATTAACTTCACTTCTACATATAAATAAGAGGTAGAAAATAATACCAAACAAACCAAATCTTTAGGACTCTATCTCAAAAAAAAAAAAAAATCAGAGTTCTATAAAGAAAAATATTAAAAAATACAGATAGAAATGACCAGAATGATGGAAGAAGACAACAATTTTATATATGAGCAAACTTAAATTGTCACCATACCAACTTTCTTCCAATGGGCACAGTCCTAATAATGATCCGAACACCGTTCGTGTAAGAAGAGTCATATAGATTTATGTTGTATGCAAGAAATGGAGTTGTGCATCAGATTTCCTGCCAGATTTGTCCTCCCAACAGCCAAGTAATAGACTTTTCCCCTCAGTAACCCACAACCTTAAAGTGCTTTCAGAAACTGAGGTGTTGTGGGGACGGGGTAACATTCACTGGGTTTAAGACACAGAGGAAGAAACTTGAGGCAATTTGCAAAAAATAGTATGTGATTACAACATGCTATCCAGAGATAGATTCCTAAGGATGAATGCTTTTATGTTATTCTCCCAAAAAATGTTCTCTAGGAATAATTGTCTTTTCCTTTTCACAGTGAAAGACTCACCCAAGATCACTTATACCCTGTCTGACAGAACTCAAAAAATCTGAACTCAAAACCGTGGCTCCAGAGCCACTGTTCATTTTTTGCCATGTCTCCTACATGGTATCTTCCTCACACGTGTGTAGTTTTCACACTCACTTATGAATGCTTTCCTCACATCTGGTTGCTGGTTCCCTCAGTGGTCTTTCTGTCTCTGTTACTTTAGGCATGTTATTCTCAAACACAACATTCAACCATCAGTCATTCCCAATGGCCTTCCATTGGGAATGTGATTTCAGCTGCTTTCCCATCTACATGGGTGAGTATTTCACAACATCAGTGCTAGCGAGGACAGTAACTCCAATTCATATGAATGTACCTTCTAAGATTTATTCTGGAATATGTGTAGAGATGGCTTACTCTGGCCTTAATCTCATCTCCTCCATGGAGGTGACTTTGCCACTAAAGGTTTGAAGCCATCAGTCAATGATGATAAAACAGACAATATACATCACTCTTTTGACCCATGCTCTCTACTAATATAAATGCTGCAAGTTGAATAAATGTTTCAGTCTGACATATCTGTATATTTAAAATGTGCCTAATATTAGAGAAGCTGATTAGAGAAGGTAGAGTAGGAAAAAAGAAAATAGTTTTTTATTCCATGCAAATATAGCCCCACTGGGTTTCTCCCAGTTAGTGGCAGGGAAGCCTTGCTCTGAGAGTTTTATGTAACTGTGTTTATTTGCTAGTTGCCAAAAGTTGGGTAAAAGTCTTCCTGGTTCTTGAGCACTGAATTCCAATAGAGTTACACATGAAATCCCTCTTGAATGCACAGCAGGGACTCTAAGGTCACTATAATCATGAATGGCCAAAGAATTAATAGGAGTTGAGCCGTATGAGCCTTCCTGTGTTGCAGCTGGGCAGAACAGAGCCCTGTTGATGGGCTGAAAATGCATCCCAGACATGGTCGCCGCAGCTGTGCTGGGCACAGCTGCCCCTCAAAAACACCGTAGAGTCGAGAGTCTGTTTAAATCCCTCTGCCCTCTTCTCTCATCAGACACATTTCCTTTAATGTTATCAACTGCACAACAGCCACGCTTGTGTTTTAGAGACCTTTAAGAATGGACCCAGTTTTACCAAACCACATGATCTTCCTTCCTCGGCCTTGCCCCCACTCCACATCCTCTCACCCTCCTTGCTGCCAGTAGTTCATCTTTTTTTTTAATTGACTTTTTCCATCCCCTGAAGGCCCTGCATGAAACACCTCATTTCCAGGCATTGCCATCTTTATCCCCTATAGCAGGGACATATTGAGTCCTCCATCTTCCTGTATCTACCTATCTTTTGCTTTGAGCTAGTACACAAGGGCTCGCACCTACTGAAGGCCCCACTTCTCCATTCCTTGCCCAGTCATCTCTTCCTATTCTTGCAAAGTTGTTGCTGCTTCAACAACTGTTCCTTGCTGTGTCCCTTGTGTCCCTTGTGGGGTGGGTCAATCCTCTTCAGCAGCCTGTCTTACCTCGTTCCACCACCAATGCTACTGAAATCTATTTGGCAATTAGTGATTTCCCTGCCTCATGGAAAAGCAGAGAATAATGATATAATATAATAGTGAAGAGAAATGACCAATAAGGTAAGTGTTAATTCTTAGAACTTTCCTGGCACAATTCTGGATTAAAGGAGGAAAGAAAACCTCCCTGTTTTAATGGTATCAAATGAAGAGCATGTAATACAGATTTTAATGTGTGAAAAGGACATGAATCATAGTCTTAACTTGGACTCAGTTAAAGAAGTTATCATGTATGCTCAAAAGTGAAGAATGATTTGGGTTTGAGCAAAACCCAGCCTGCCTTCTTTGTAAATAAAGTTTTATTGGAACACATGTAACATACCCAATCATTTATGTATTGACTGTTCTATTTTTATGCTTAAGTAACAGACTTATGTAGTTCTGTCAGATTATGAAAATATTTACTCTTTGGTCCATTACAGAGGAGTTTGTCAACTCCTATCCTATGCCATGCACGTATGCACTGAATTGACTTGGTGTCTACCCATCTATGACAGTGTTAATATTGTACAGTTTTTTGGAGAATTGAGTGAAAAAATTTCACAGTGTTTTGAGGTTCTGATATAAAAAGTCTCTGTTAAAGCATACTTGCTTCCTTTTTTATTTCTGCAGAGGGCAATTCTATTTTTTTAATCTATAATTTATCACCCAAACCAGGATATTTCTGAAAGTGAAAGAGGACACTATTAATAGTTATGCTGGGACAACTAGTGTAAACTAAGCCATATGTCACCCTAGTTCTGAGGCACTACCCAACTGTGAAGCTGACAAGCCCAAAGAACAAGCGACCAAAGTCAAACTGGTTTGCACAACACCACTGCTTTTGTTTTTTTGCATTTTTCTGATCCCATTCCCCCTTTCTCCCATCATCCTTGTGAGTGGCAAATCTACTTTAAATACAACATATATGCAGAACTTACTTTTTAATTCTTTCTCCAAAAGAAGCTATTTCCTCCAAGATGTTTTGAACAGTGGAAACGATATCTTGTACCATGTAGATTCTCTCAATTAACCCCTTTCTCTCAGATTCCTGGGAAACATGAAAGATACAAATCAGTAACTGCATTTCTCATCATTCCGTTATGGAAATTATTACGCCATGCTATAATAATATAGTTCTAACCAACAGAATGATTTCAAGAGATCACATTTTTCACAACCTCAATGTTTATTGACTCCCAAAATGATTATCTGTTCACTTACCTTTCATTCATAGTGTCCAAGCTCCATCGTTACCTCAATATCATGTAATGAATGGAAGTCTTTTGGAACTGGGGACTTCAGTTCCCTGTGGACTTGTTGATCGCCTCAGGGAAATCTGCAATTCCTTAAGTATGGCCAACTGGTTTCCTCAGTCCACATAAGGTTACGTGTAAATTCACCCCAGTCCTCTTCTATCACAGTCCTTCAGAAATGCTCCCATAGAGACCGAAAGGTCATGTTGGACTTACACATAATATGCTTCCTAGACCTGTGACTTCTGAAACTCTGCTTACCACCCAGACACAGAGCAAGCACAGACAGCCACAGTATATAGTGCTAAGGGCTGCAGGCTAACTAAGTTATGCCTTGAAGGATGCTCAATAGTTTTGATTTCTTCAGAAAGTTGGAAGCAAATGTAAGTTCATCTTCCTCAGTTTCCAATTCTTCCCACAAATGAATTCAGCTTTCATGTAGAAAACTTTATATTTTACCATACTAGGTAGCTATAATGCTATAAAAATGGAAATCACTCAAGTGTTTGAGGAAGGATAATTCCCCGGAGAGTTGTAGTTTGACACTGTTTCTTATATTTCGCTGGTATGTGCTAGCTTCCCTGTAATTGGGATTTATTCAGTGTCCTGCTTGTCTGAGTCATCACTGTCACTATACCAGCTACATGAAACCTCAAGCAACTCTACAAAACTTAGTTCTTATCTAGAATTTTACTTTGGTTAGAATTATGCTAAATTACTGAACAAAAGCTTCTAAATTTAAGGAGGACATTCCTATAATAAAAAAAGATTATTTTCATCCTATAATCCCTGTTCCAAATCAAAATGGAGCCATGAATGGAGTGAAGGAGTATCCATCACCCTAAGGATTTCTCATAAAAGCACCAATGTGGCAGACATATTGAGAAGTACATGCTTCCTTTCTTGCCTCTGCCCTTATTTGTGAATCTGGAGTTTAAACAGACCAAAAAGAGAATCAGAGGTTGCAAGCACCTTTGCCAGCCTCTCTCTTGTGAAGGGTGCTGGCTGGGTGTTTAAATACAATATACGTTCAGAACTTTTGGTAACTTCCTGCCATCTGGCCTATACTTTTATAGTATCATTCCATAGTCCTCCATCTAATCAATACATAAAGAAAGCAAAGTAAGGTTTATTATTTCTTCTTGTATCATCAAATTCGAAGATATTTTCACTTTTAACCCTAATTTTAAATGCTTACTTTCCCTTACTACAATTCCTCAAGCAGTTTTTGTTAAAAATTAGATATGCTGCCACAGTGACCTAATTCACCATCAGCAACCCACTGATATGTTTTAAGGAGAACAATGGTGAAAACCCATCTCTGTCTGCCAAACAAGTATTCACATTTGTAAAGAAGTATTTGAAAGCACTGGGGAATTTGACCCAAAGGGCAGAAGTGGCTTCCTCTTTTCAGTGGCATCCAGTTTAGGTCAAAACAATTTCTTGGAAAATGACTCAAATTTCCATGTGATTGAATTGCATAGAAACTTCCTATTTCAGTTGTCCATTTTTTTTCCCCTATGAAACAACCAAATACAAAGGTTCTGGTTGTGAAAAAAGCATGAATTAGTACACCAAAATAATAAATGAAGTGATTTCCCAAATGTCCTTTTGGTTTTTATTGCATTTGATGTTTTAATTTGAATCTTCAGTAGCCAAAGATGAGGGTAAAGAGCACCAGTGTATCTAGGGTCAAGGAATATCTTATCAGACATACCTGTGTATTTTAAGGGTGAAAACAAATGAAATTATATAATTTTTAGAATATTTACCAACTAACAACTTGGTTTACTTACATTGAAGAACTAGAAATTCATTTTTTATAAACATTGTTTTAAAACATAAAAATATTTTGTGTGCATTAAAACAAAAACTTCTCTTTATGCTTATTATGTGACTGTTTTATAATCTGTGAAGAATAGCTATTAATAGAAAATAATCATATATTTTGGCTGATTTCCTAAGTTGTATCTGTCAATACTCCCACATAAGAGTTACTTTTCAAAGAAAATACAATTATAAAGTCATCTGTTCATTTCTAATATTAAGTAAAATTGTTCTTAATCATCTTCAAAGTTTAATGGTCATTAAATTGACATCTTATAAGCCCCACTGTAGACCACAATTAAGATAAAGTCTCTCTACAAGCACTTAGATACTTTGAGAACTCACAAAAATGTAATACATGGAGAATATTCTCCCTTCTCTATTTTAAATATTAAATGTCTATTTCAGTCCAAATATTTTCAAAGCCATTGTATTTTTTATATCCATCCATATGACTTTATCTGTCAAACAATTTTCAGGACAATATAAGATGTCTCTGTGATTCCTTTGAACATTTAAGAAAATTTATTACAAAATATAAATGGCTTCTCAATTTCTTTCCATTTCCTGGCAGAATATATTTTTATCCTAACAAAAATCAAAAGATTTCCCCTACTCTTTGAAATAATCTAAAGTGTCACTTCAGATTTTAAGAAGAAAATGGTGCATATAGCATTTTGACCTCATAGTTTATTTTGTACGTATACACTTTTGCTTTGGTAGAGAATAAAAGTTGCCTTTTTGACACCTTTTTATTCACTTCTGTTCATGAAAATTTCCAATAGTGAAGTTAATTAGCACTTTAGTCATTAAAAATGTCCAAATAATTATGACAAAAATGCATCAAAAATCTAAAAGATTTTTTTTACAAGAGCAAAATAGCTTTAGAGAATGTATAGTTTGAGAATTATATAGAGTTTCAAGTACTCCAAAAATCAAAGGGATGACGAGCAACAAAAGAGACATTTGCTGCTAGGCTGAAACTTAGGTTATATATATGTGTGTGTGTGTGTGTGTGTGTGTGTGTGTGTGTGCGCGCGCGCATGTGTATGTATATATATAAGGTAGGGTGTATAGCTCAATGGTAGAGCATATGCCTACCATATATAAAATTTGTAGATGGACACAATACCTTTATTTTATTTGTTTATTTTTATGTGGTGCCAGGATTCAAACCTAGTGCCTCACACATGTTAGGCAAGTGCTCGACCACTGAGCCACAACCCCGGCTCCACCTTTAGCTTATCTTGATCACAAATCCTTATTATCTCAATTTGGTACATATGAGACATGCACAGCTGTGTGCACTACAACCTCTAATTGAATTGGTTGGTATTATCACTTGCATGCATGTGATCGTGGATAATGAGGGCACCACTGCCAATCCCAAGTACATTTCTGCCTCATGGATTCCTTATTTTGGAAGAGTATCTTGTTAGTTATGATATGCTCCATCAAAATTTACATTCATATTACTAACATATTAATCACCAATGTCAAATATTAAAATTTGCAATGTCATTCTTGATGTCAAAGATTTTATTATTTATAAAATTCACTGCAAGAGGCAGGGGGTATAGCTCAATGGTAGAGCATATGCTTTGCATGCCTGAGCCCTGGATCAATCTCCAGCACCCCAAAATATTTACTTGAAAAAGATTTTTTCCATATATGAAAAAAATCCAGATGATTTCAGAATTTGCTAATTTGAAAATCTGAATACTTTCAAGGAAGCTTAACAACAGCTTTCCTATTTTTAATACCCATACAATGAAACTGGAATAGAAATGGATTAATGTAGAAAAAGTCATTTGATTTAATAAAAGTCATTTGTCCCACAAAGATAGATGTAAATATACATTTTTAGTTGTATTATATTTTAAAATATTTTCATAAATAGTTTTCTTAAATACGTATTTTCTGTTGAAATAGCTATTGTGGCTTCCTCTGCAGGTTTGTCAACTTAAGCTTACCTATGTTAATGACATAAGCAGGGTCTTTGGGGTGGTTAGGAAATGGAAGCAACATATAAAAGTTTGCTATGTTTGGATGTGGTTTCTCCTGTAAACAGTTCACATACTGGAGGCTTGGTTCTTAATGTAATGGTATTAAGAGTTGATGGATCTTTTTAAGAGGTGGGGCCTAATGGGAGGTGATTTGGTCATGGGGTTACCACCTTTGGAAGGAATTGATATTCTCATGGGAGAATATCATATTTCTCATGAGAGCAGGTTGTTGGAAAGCAAAGCCACCCCATGTAGCCATGCTACCATTTTCATTTCTATTTCAACACATTGGGAGACAGCTGGAATTAGACTTTCCAGCCATCAGAATTTTGAGCCAATGATCTTGACATATCATACATTTGAATCAAATGTTGTATAATCATTGTATTGTCATGAGCAAAAAATCATTGTATTGTCACGTCACAAAAAAAAGTGGGAAATCCTGTCATTTGTGAAAACATGGATGAACCTGAAAGGAATTGAATTAAGTGAAATAAATCAGGCACAGAAAGACAAAAAAAAAAAAAAAAAAAAAAAAAAGAATTTTGAGCCAAATAAGTCTCTTTACTTTACAAATAATCTAGTCTTAGGTATTTTGTTATAGCAATATAATACAGACCAAGACACAGTTAGTTCAACAACACCTATATTTAGAATTAGAAAATCAGTACTTGATTATTCATTAAGTACTCTTTGTATTTTTATTATTTATGGATTTAAAAACATTATCAGTTTTTAGAAGTTCATATTTACTGAAAATAATGAATTAATCCACCCATGCAAAGAGGAAGTTAAAGATGGGATACCTAGGAATATCTAGGTTGTTTTGTTAGATTTAACTATTGTTACACTTTGAGAACTCTGGTCCCAACCTATGTATTTATGGAGTACCAGTAATGACCTTAAAAAATGCTAAAAGTATACCATGAAAAAGTCCAAGAAAATTATTCCAGCTTGTTTTAATAGAAATATAAAATTTAATACTTGGTTTAAAAATGGGGTAAATCATTAAGTGGGAATTTTCTGGGCAAACAGAGATATGTGATAAGCATAATAAGTTTTCCCTATAATGTATTAGTATAGAAAGGAACCAATTCCTTTCAGGGTATGATTCTATATAGTGAGGAAAAATATTTTTTTTTCATGCATTTCTATGCCTTCCTTAGAACCCTGTATAAGGCATTTGCTACTCTTGTCTGGGATGGCAAATATCATCATGAAATGGGCATCATTTGTGATTAATAGCAAGTGTAGTCTCTGTTCTCTGAATGATTTCAATTGCCATTGGACGATGTCTCTGTGTATTGGTCAAGGAATGGGAGTTTCTATGCTACAATAAGATAATATATAGGTCTACCTCAAGTTCCATGGTTTTTGAGAAGCATCCTAAGGGAGCCAGTCTACACTGACTACCACCTTTGTTCTCTCAAGTGGCATTACATCTCTGTCCTTTCAGTCATTCCAGTAGCAAATGTTCTTTTCAGTCTCTGCACTGCAAACTTAATCTCTGTTAAATCATCAATATGCCAACAGACATATTACCTAGGCTTCAGTACTAGTAATTCTATTTATATGATACCAAGGTCCAGAGAGATTAAATCATTTATCTATGTTCACATATACATGATAAAAAGATCCCAGCCCAGAACTAGTAACTCCAAAGCTAGTTACACTTATTATAGGAAGTCCTTTAAGTTTTGGTTGGACATTTCAAAGCAGGCATTCAGCTTATATTTTCTCTGTCTGCCATTTGTTCCTTTTGTCTCTCTGGGTCTTTGTTGTCTATTTACCATTTAAGACACAACGTTCAGATGTTTGTCCAGCTATGCATATCTACCTACTGTTCTTTTCCAGGACTGGTTTGCCCAATATTTGTGAGAACATATACCCTGACTTTTGACAATATTGGGGGAAAACTATCTCTTTCCTTTCTTATTTAACAACCTGGTAGGTAATGAAAGATTATTTTAACCTAATAGATAAAAAAGTCAAAAATGAGAAATATAAAATCTTAAAATATACCTAAGATATACCAACTCTATTGGCCTACACATTTAGAAAATGTGTTTATGTGTTACTATAGTAACAAATGTTCTTTTCGTTCTCTGCCCTGCAGAATTTATATCTTTTAAAATAAGATATTATCTTACAGGTGCAGTGGCACACGCCTATAATCCCAACTATTCCAGGGACTGAGACAGGAACATCGCAAATTCATGGTCAATCTTAGCAACTTAGCAAGTCCTTGTCTCACAATTAAATTAAAAGGGCTGGGGGCATAGTGTAGTTATAGAGGGTTTGCCTAGCATGCACAAGACCCTAGGTTCAATACCAAGTACCACAAGTAATAAGATATTGGTATTATAGTCTGTTTTTTTAATGATATCTGCTAATATAACAATGAATACATTACATAGCCTTTGGTATTAACTGTAAGGAAACTGAGATATGCCTCTGCAGATCAGATTATGGAATAAGAGAAAACTGGGTAACTCTGGTGTTGTCATCTACTTGCTTTGAGATTATATTAGCCCATTTGTGTTGCTGTGACAAAATATCTGAGTAGGGTAACTCATAAAGAATAAATTTGGAACACAGGGTTCTTATGAGGGAGGGTCCAAACAGCATGACACAGGGCTCTCTGGTTGTGTCACAACATGGTAACAAAACAGAAAGAAAACTAGCTGTTTGTGCAGAAGGGGCCAAGGATAAAAGATAGCCTCAGTTTATGATCATTGCTCTGGAGAGCACTCTCTAGGAGACCAGCATGAATGCCTTCCTTGGGTGGTGTCCCAGGACCTAATTACCTTCATTAGACCCCACCTCTTGAATGTTCCACTCCATCCACATCACCACACTGAGGACTAAGTATCCAGTACATGAACCCCTTGGGGACACAAACAAAATGTTAACCATAGTAGTGATCATGTCAAGATCTTGCCCTCTTGGAGTCCCAGATGCATCTCTGGAAAATAGAGATCATAATCTGTACCCTAACTGGAGGATTAAACATGATCATATATGCAAATTACCTGTGGTAGTCTAGTTTAGTCTACTTCCTAAACATAAGTCTCTTTCAAGAAGGCTAAGAGACAAAGAAGGAACTACCCTTTGTCTAGTTTAAAGGAACCATGGTTAGTTTGAGTTTCAAAAGAAATGATCTTTCAGGACAAGTCTACTCATGTTGTCCTGAGTTGTAGGAAAGATCATCTGGCAGCTCTGTCTGCATCATGCTGGCTTTATTTACACATTTCAGATTGAACCAGGGAATGTGGTGATAACAGAGTTTAGCAAACACAACACCACACCGCGTCTGTGGCTGCTGCTACCGAATTGCTTAGGAAGACCACAAACAATCCATTCAGAAAGACAGAACCGCTGTCACATACGTTTATATTTCCCTTAACATGGAAGCTTCTGATTATACAAGGACATTTGTAATAAAAATAGTGATAACCATGGGTGAGATTAAACAAATAAACAAGATAATTGTGGATAAACATAGAGCTTTCCATTGATATATTTGAAAAGAATGGAATTCTACCTGTCATTGCAAACCTCCAAAACTATAGAATCTAATGGCAAATTCATGTGATACAGGGCCAACTTTACAACCAAGCATGTACTACAAGCAGAAGCAGCAACAAAGGATATAATCTACCTAATCCAGAAATCAAATTTCATAAACTTTACTTTTTCAAAAATACACTCTAAAGAATGTCACTGATTATAAGACAAGTAACAAGCTCCAATTCTAACTAAAATTTTATATGATATAAAGACAAATGCAAGAGCGTAATTTTTAAACTGCTCATTTGTTTATGAAATGTCAAAAGCATTGAGGATTTTGACTAAGTTTTATAAGCAGCTGAATTAGGAACAATTAATGTGCCTGTGGTATAACATAGCTGTTCGTTCTCTAAAAATAAACCAAAAACATAAAGAATAATTCAGAAGGCAAATCTTATTTTTTTTTCCTTAAGGTCTTGTTTCCTTTCCAGTGTCTCCAATGAGACACTGCAATAAACTAGCTTCGAGCCTCTGGGACAGAATTAACACCATCAAAATGAATTTACAACTGAGAATTAATTATATAAGCAGTATGTTACTTTAAATCTTTCCTGCATGTTCTGATTCAGAAAAAAAAAAACTCTCATTTCTCTATTAATTATCTAAGCAAAACCAGAGAGATATTCCTGAAAATTGACCCTGTCAGAAAAAAAAAAAAACCCTTTTGACATGCTTAAAAATTGAGTAGCATTTGTCACAGGATACGCAGGATTCCCAAAAGAAATCGATGTAAAATTTTCTCTCATGATCCTCCCAGTAATTACAGCCACCAAGACTAAAGATACAAAAATACAACTTTACAAAACAGGAATGTTTGGTCTGTTTCATTTCAGTGAATATTAAAAGCCTGGAATTTGAAAACTTGAAGAATTATAAACATTAGAAATAGTTTGAGTGGCATGTAACATGAAAAAAACTTCTGTGTCTGTCATAACAAAGAACAGGAAGCAACATTTATATATGAGATTAAAAATTATTCTTTAGGAATCCCAGCTTAATGCACTGGGAACTGTGTTTAGGATTTCTTCCCATGGGGCATTTTGTTGGCAGACAGACACACGTGTGGTGTCAACACCATGGTTCATGCTATTAAAGTGGGGGTGGGAAGAGAGAAATCTGTCCTCTTTCTGCAGAGTGCTTGTTTCTCAAGTAACTCTTTTACTTTAGGAAATGTATATAAAGCAGAGTGTTTGGATTTGAATCAACATCATTTCTAAGGGCCTTTCCCCTGCTCTGGTCATTATGGAGCTTATATACTTCATGTAACACCGTTTTGGGCTTGCAATAGTAACCTCTGGTATCAAATAAAAGGATTGAAAAAATTAAAAAAAAAAAAAAAGAATGAACACCACCAAGAGAAAGAAATTCATTAAAACAGAACTAAAAAATTGGTCACATTTTATAAATCAATCAATCTATCTATCTATCTATCTATCTATCTATCTATCTATCTATCTATCTTAGATTCTGGTATTCATTCAGTTCCTCTGAGCCAACTGACAGGATGCTGTGCCACCACAAGGTTAATAGAGCTGTTTTCTATAACTACAACTATTGTAGACAAATACACAAAATGCAACAGTTGTTTAGTTTCTATGTGCCTCCTTTAGCTTCCTCTCAGGTAGGAGAATAAAGCGGGTATAAGGTAAAAATATTTACATCATCAAGAAATGCAAAACGTAATTCTCATTACCCTAAATCTGAATTTAAACACAGCTTCTGTTGGCACACCTGATTCCCCCAGCATTTCCTCTCCAATTCCCATCATCATTTACAAATCCTGATGAAAGTGTAGTAATCACACAGCAAGACTGTTGTTGAGCATGACCATCTTGCTTATTATCGCAATCTCTGTCCTCACAGAGATAAGAGAAATCAATAAATATCAGCAACAATAATGTGGAAAAGGGAATGAATAAATTGATGATATGCTCCATCATAATGATGTAGCACAGTGAAATATAAATAAGACTTAGGAAATAAGATCTGGGTTTGAATCTTGCAACTATCCTGGCTGAGAAATCCTGGACATGTTACTTAATTTCTCTTAACTTGAGTTTGTTCAATTGTGGATGGGAAAGATAATATCAAAAGTAATGACTTGAATACTCAAAGAGTTAAAGGGTACAAAAGCACTTTGCAAATTTGGAACACTCTGAAAATACTAGTATTTTAATTAATTTCACTATTTAAATAATTCTTACATATCACAATTTTGTTTTTAAATTAATACTTGTGTTTCATTCTTTTTCATTTATTACTTAATTTTTCATGAAGGAAAAATGTGCTTCCACCTTTCTGTTAATTATCTCCATAAATTTTATTTCACTTTTCTAATAATTTTCTTATAGTCTTGTTGATGATTGGTACTTAGATTGGGCCATATTGAAATAGAAGGTTTCATAAGAAAAGACAAGAGGAACAGCTACTGTGCTCAGAAAAAATTACTTGTGGATGATTGGGATACAATGTCTAGTGTATTCCACTCTAGCTTGACATAAAAACTTTAGGCAATGAGAACTTAAACACCATGATGCAGCACAGACTACTAAATATCAGAGCCTTATACTCAATTTTGTACATATTAGTTAATAGAAGGATAAACAATTCATGCAATTACAGTCTGGTATATCTTACTTCACAAAATTTGAAAGTAAATACTAAGTACAGTCCTTACAGTAGACAAGGCAGATAGTATCTACTAGTATTAGGAACAATAGTTTGATAATAAAAAGGATATTTTGAATATTCCCAAGGGCTAGGTTAGTATCATTTTTGCATTACTTCTAAAGGAAATAAAATCAAACCCTTTTAAGAATGGATGTTTGAATTTTAAAAAAGAATGTGACAAGCTGATATGTCAAAGGAGTATAGGAACTGGGGAAGGCACCCTTTTTCATTCAGAATGTTCACAAATTGAGAATTAAAAATTGGCTGGAACCCACTTATTATTAAAATCTTTAAAGTAAGACAATATGGTCAAAATGTTATCAATTAAATCACTTAGCCAATAAAAACCATATGAAATAAATCTAAAAGGACTTATATCAGAATTTCCATTTACTTTAGTTCCCTAAATTTTATCCATAAGCAGATCTTCTATAACAGGCCCTGTATGTGGGTTGTATATGCGCTGAAGGAGTGTGTGTGCACAGATACCTACATAGGCACATCTACAACTCTTGTTAAACATCAAAAGTTACGTCCTGGCTTTTGATTTTCTTACTATCATCATACTTCATCATCTCAAAGTAACACTGTTAATGGATGAATTAACAAAAATCACTGATCAAACCCATTTATTGAGCGTTGGACATCTTTTAAGAAGGCAAGAAGAATAGTAAGCAAACCACTCTTATTACTAGATTGTAAGGTGTCTCCCATGAACAATAGTTTTCCCAAGTTAGAACAGTAGATTAACTTCTCCCTCTACAACAAGAGGATGAAAGCAATGAGCCTCAGTGGACCGAACAACCCCACTGAAAGGAGTGTGCAGGTTAATTTACAGAGAGAACTCCTGGGTACAGAGGCCATGGTCTTATTCCTTGATGGCTCTGCCTGTGTAATGCTAATGTCATTCAATAGATTGCTGGATTATGAAATTCACAGTTTAAATGTACTTAAGTTTTAATGATGACATCCTAATTTGTGCAAATTGTAAATATAATGTCCATTTGCATCATTTCATTAGAAATTGTTCCTCAATCAACAAAAATGCATTATGTTTCTTATCTTCTTCAAGGAAAACATCCACGTCTGCTTTTAAATCAATTACTGATATAAAAAGATGATTTTCTTTTTTCATAAACTCTATCAGAAAATTCTGACCTCATTGATGATCCTAAAAGGACAGATCATTCAAGTCCTATTTCTGTCAGCCTAGTTATAAATAAACCAACCCACAATGCAGGCATCAGAGTAGTTTCTTTCTGATAGCAATACACTGCTTTTTTTTTTCTTTTATTATATGCCCTATGATTCCTCTTTCCTGATGCTAATAGTAAATGCTGAAATATTCTATGTAAGTGGTTGTTGAGCTGGAAAAAGAAAGAAACTCTTAATAGAAGTATTTATACCTTCAGCAATGAAAACAAGATATTATTGTCTTGCATGACCTTTCCTAAGTACAGGATACAGCATTTTACACAATAGTTTCTTGGTTCATGCTTCAATTACTGACCTTTACTGTGTAGAAAATTAATGCAATTTTCATTGTAATCCATCCGTACAAATAAGGTCCACACGGAAGGATTCCACATATGGAATCTAATACAAATAGGAAATGTCAACTGATTGCTGTTGGCTGAACTTAGCCATTATCTGTTTGTTCTGGGGTCCCTTGCAAACTACACTTGCAACAAGCAATTTCTTACATGGGCCATCAGGTATAAGAAAGGAGGATTTCCTCTCTTTAAAGTTTAGCTTGTATGCTTCACTTCCTGAAAGCCAAAAATTGAGTTACCTGAAACTTCTATGCTCTCATTGAAAGTTCGCGAAAGAAAAGGCAAAATTGTCCAGTCTAATCTGGTTTCTAATACAGATCACCACTAAGCACTTTTAACAATAAGAAGGAGCAAGAGGCTACAGTGATGTCATTTTGCAACAATCCCTGTTCCAGACAATAAAAGTATGACAGACCCCAGACCATGTCCTGGTCTGTGCATCCAAGACAGGCAGAAGATGAGAGTACATTCATCTCCTGAGGAAGTTGGGCCAAGGGGCCCAGGCAGCCTTTCATCTTTCACAGTCATCTGTAACGGTATGTGGTGGGAAGGGGTGCTGGTAATTAAGGAGTGTCACTTTTAAGATGGATGGTTTGGGTAGAAAGGAGTTTCTCTCCTCTTCTGGTTCTGTAAGAAATGGCTGTGTGTTTATAATTTGTAAACAGTTCCTCTTGGCATGGGTGTGTTACAGTTCCCAGAAGCACAGTCTGTCACATCTAACACACAACAGAAGCCAGAAGGGCTCAGTGGGGAAGACCTCTCTGACAGTCCACTGTGGTGGGGAGTTGCCTAGTCACTGTGTATCCATGTCTACGATGAGCACATGTCAGTGGTGGAGGCTGCTGTACGTGGAGAAGAAATGACACTTTGCACACCTGCAGGATGTGCACTTGAGGAGCCTCCATGTTGAATACCCCTTTAGTTCAACAGATTTACAAGAGAAGGTATAGTGAAAAGAAATGAACAAGGACTAGAAAGCCTGCCATTCTCCCCAGCTATTGAAAGGTATGTTAAGCAGAAGAGGCATAAACAGAGGTTGAATTATTTTACACTCATTCCTTTAGAGGATTTTATAGAAATATAAAACTGAAGAAGTAAAATCACCATGGTTTTGCATTACCTATTAAAAGGCCCTATTTGAGCCAGGTGCATGCCCGTGATCCCAGCATCTCACGAGGCTGAGGCAGGAGGATCTCAAGTTCAAAGCCAGACTCAGCAACTTAGCAAGGCCCTAAGCAACTCAGTGAGACCCTGTCTCTAAATAAAAAGGCTGCAACTATGGCTCAGTGATTGAGTGCTCCTAATTCAATTCTCAGTACCAAAAAAAAAAAAAAAAAAAGAATCGCTATTGAAATACTGTAATAAAAACATGTCAAGAATGAAATTGCCCTGGAGGGAGTGAGGAGAGCCCTGCTACAACCCCTTTCACCATGGGACAAGTTGATGCTACTGTCATGAGCAGGGCCATGCTGGGATGGATGAACACATGCCAGGGTGCTGCCATTCACACTCTCTCCTCTGTCATCCTTGCCCAGAAAGACTTGAAGCACATTCACATAGCTCTGTCTGCAAACATCCAGGACGTCTGAGGAAACTCAGTGGAAGATTAGACCTTGACAACCAATAATCTACGCTTCATGGCCTAATTTTGTTGCTTGCCACACAATTGCCAAACAATACTTTTCCATTCCTAGTCTTCTTGTTAGAAGCTCTTCTGCTTCAGAAGGGCCAAAGACATGTGGTCCAAATGATCTCTAAAGGGTGGGCAGGGCCTTATTCTTGGGGTGACTCATTTAAATAGACTTGGTTAAATAGAAAAAAAAATTTTTCCTCTCTTTTGAGCTTTGGTTTATGAAAATTTAAAATTTTGCCTAGTGTGATATTGTGATATAATAAGAAATATATATTTAGCATTTGTTCCTGGCTCCTGGCCAGAGCTCCTAAAACTCTTGGAACTGCCTAAGTGATAAGAGTGGTAGGAGTATGTTTTGTTATATTTGGTTTTGTCTCCAGGTCCTGAAATAGCTGCAGATGTAGAAAGGTGAAAGGAGAATTTTTTTGTTGTTCATTAAAAAAAAAAAAAAAAAAAATGTCCATCACACCTAAGTTTAAGTTAAGGAGACAACACGTTTAAAAATCCCCTAAGGATGGGGGGCTGATTGCTAGAGGAATCCACCATGTGATTAGAGGATTAGAACTCAAAGGCCCACCTTTCACAAATGCTGACTTAAGGAAGCGTCCAGAAAAACAACCACTAAAGTAAAAAAAAAAAAAAAAAAAAAACTATGTCAGGAGGCTTCTGTGCTGTTGAATATGTGCAGGAGCCAGGATCATGCAGTGCCTAGAGAGGGCAAGGAAGCACCACACCCCAGCCCCAATCTTCCTCTGTGTGTCTCTTCCAATTAGCTGTTCCTGAGTTGCATCTTTTACCACAAACCATAAGTGTAAGTAAATGTTTTCTTGCATTTTATGAGCTATTCTAGCAAATTTTTAAACCCAAGGGAGGGACTGTGGGAACCCATAATTTATAGCTGGCTGGTAGAAAAACTGTAGGCCCAGACTTGCAACTGGTACATTGTATAGGTTTATAACTAATTCATTAATACTGGTTATTTTTTTTCACCAAACATCCCTTATGCACTTTAGCCAGGCAATGGCAACTAATATTCAATGACGGTCACATGGTAAACCCTCTCATCAATGCATCAGGATGAAAAATGTATCTGTGTGAACTCTAACCTGGAAAAGGAGGATTTCCTTTTTATAAATATTATACTTTATTATTTTGCTATTAACGATCTTCTTAGCACAACAAATACAACTTACTTTGTAACCCACCCCATTTGCCTTAAATGGGCGAAACCATCTGGTCCACTCAATTAATTTTCAGGCTCTTTGTGTCATGGAGCCAGTATCTTTGAATTAATTTCTATTCAATGGGCATTTATATTGCACACTTACTCTTAAGGTTCTCCCTTTTGCCCTTTCCTCTCCCAGAAGCCTCCTCCATTCTACCATCCCTGGCCCCATATACCCACAGGTTTTAGGGGACTGGAAGTCCATTAAGCTTGAAGCATCTCATTTGGCACTTCCCTTTTTTCATTTTATTCCAGAAGGTTTGTCTGAAAGTGTAATGACAACAAAAGCAGCAGATTTGAGAGATTCTCCCAGGAGAAGTAAAAGGACAGATGTACACAGACATATAGCTGAAAACGCTGCCAGCAACAGCTGGGAAACTGACAGGCTCGGAAGTGGGTGACCACCCCACAGCGCGCCGTCGTGAACCTAAAGGAGCAGCAATTTCACTTGATTTCCTTTTGACTTCCCAGGCTACCTTTTATCTACAAAGGGGAGGGCTAACCTTGGCTTTCGTCCAGAGAGCAGCCTCCGATCGGTATGCTGTTTAGAACATTTCAGTTATTCCTGACGTTATATCCCCTTTGAATCTTATTATGTGAAATCTTAGGGCCCAAATATCACACTATACCCATAAAGGTGTACAAATATTACCTGTCAATTGAAAAAAAATAGTATTTGTAAGACAGGAAAGGCAACTGCTACTCCTAATCCATTTGGGTAAAGAGTCAAATAGAGGATTGTAACTGTTCCATTTTTAATACAGGAGATTCTGGGTTTTTTAAAAAAATATTTTAATATTATTGTATCATTTGATTTATAGTATTAAAGAACCAAAAAGATGCAACCTGGCGGGGCAAATCTGCTGCCCCCATTCGTGTCCCTGTCCAGCTGTTTCCTTAGAAGACTCACCCTCTCTTCCTCCTCTTCCTCCTCCTCCACGTCCGTGCTCTCCTGAAACAAAACCCCACAATTTGTTAATTAAGCCTCAACCATAATCATCCAAAGAAACTGAATTGCATGTACATTTTAAATTTTGTCTACAGAATTCAAACATTAGTATTTTTAAAATTTATTACTAAAGTCTTGAAAATGCCATTTAAAAAATTGAGGGACACCACAGCAAGACCACAAATGGTAGGCATCACCATCTCCATAGAACAATTAATGTTTTAAAAAAAAAAGCTACAAGGAGAGTGCCCTTTGAAGGCATCCAGCTTCACAAATACATTGCTGACTTTCACTCTTCTGTAAACGGTTTCGTTCTCATTCTGACAAATGAACCAACTGCTCTGTTAAGGCTGAGAATACTGTATTCCGTTTGTGCTGGGCTCATGGTTATAATGACTCCTCTTTCCCTTTGGGGTCATTACTGAAACATTAGACAGTAGAAAGTGCATTTTTTCTGAATATAATACATCTTAAGGATAAGTTACAGTTTCTATGTGGCTTTATTGTTTTCCTTGGGCTCTGAGGTTGGGAGAAGCAGGTCAGGGAAGAAAACCCAGGGCTCTGATGTGGACTTGTCCACTTCAGCTCAGGTGCAAAATATGGTGCTGCCAATGGGCTCATTCAGATCTCTTTGGGAGTCTTGGCTATTTAATAGGTGAATTTTTAATCATATCACTACAGTGTCTAAAAACACACATAAATGTATACACAATCAAATGAATTAAACAGCTCAGAAAGAAATGCTCAGTATTAAATAACTAATAATTAATATTAGGGTCAATTTTCAGCTTGAACACTTACCTGGTTGCTTAACTGTGCAAAGGTCAGGAGTACTATTTAGTATCACTCCAGCAGTTCAAAAAATTGTCAGTAGTATGCTAAGTTAAATGATTAGATCCAGAGTACTCTGCTATAGTACACAAAACCACTGAGTGGTCATCATCTCCAGAGTGGGACAGAATTGTCATGATGTTCAGCTGGCAGTATGGGACATTCACTGACCCTCTCGGGATCTAACCTGTTTACCATTGGCAGTAACCATGTTTCATGCAAGCTGATAGATAAATAAGAAAGTCATGAAACTGGGTTATGAGAGGAAAAAGCAAGTGTAATTTGGGAAGTTGTAAGTCTTCAGCTTGAGTCACTGTCTAGCACATTTTCGCTCTGTGACTTTAGGGAAATTGTTTTGCCACTCTGAACTGTAGTTTCAGCAAGCATAAAATGAAAAGAGTACCTCTTCCACCCTTATGCTTTACTATACAGATCAATGAATTTGAATGTTTTATATACAGAAAAGGCATTATATACACACTTAGATCCATACATATGCAAGTTTATTTACACACATGCGTATGTACACACATGCACATATAGATACTACAAACACACATCATGCATGTAGTGGGCCAAATGAAATCTGATTAAACATTTTAAAAGTGTCAGTTGATCACATTTGTTATGACAGATGCTTTTCTGTTAATTTCCCTCATTTATATACCTCAGTAAAACACTGTCTTTCAGTGGACCTAAACTTTAAACCCATTTATTTATTTGGTTTCATTATCTTATTATTATAAATCTTACTGTTATAAATCTATCTATTGCATTAAATAATCAAAAATGAACAGAAAAGAATTTTGAAAGTGCCTGAGGTTTTACCTTTTACTACAATATTCATTTTCTCCACCTTCCCTCCATCCTAAATGAAACCAGAAATATCCCATAAACGTTCATGGTTTCAAAGACAAATTTTTTAAGTGAGAACGTAAGAAAACATATGTAACAATGGTTAGCATTGAGTCTTGGGAAACCCCAGGTGTAAGTAATCACTTGCTAAAGGAAATGATAAAGTCGAAAACTTTGGGTTTCTGTTTTTTAAACCTGGTTCTCGATCAAGGAATAGCAAAATTCATCCTAAAGCTAGTCTATAAATACAAGTTTCTGCACGCTGGAGCACAAAAATGTTCTTTGGGCCTAGATGAGGGGAGCTGAGGCAGGAGAGTCAGAGAGGAAGCAAGATATGTATATGCTAAAGGGATGCACAGGAGAAGGGCCCTTGTCTGGTCTTCCTTCTACATGACAGAAAATGAGAGAATTACAAAAAAAAAAAAAATTAAATTAAAATTAATTTGGTCACCTGAGAACAGAAGAATCTACGTCCACCTGCTTTTACTCTGATTGCCCTGGGAGTTGACAAGCTTCAGAGAATCCTCTGATTCTTCTGACCAAAGGAGAACATTGTGTGGGCTGCCCATGTGGAAAGGTCTGAGTCAGCTCCCTGGAGTGTCCCACAAGACCTGAAGGGGGTCAGGAGTCCACCAAAGGTTTTTCTCTAGTGGTTGAGGAAATTGTTCACAGGAACCTTATGGCGAACTGGATGGGTGCACACAAGTATTGCCCTCATGAAAAAAAGACCAGCAACAACAGGGCTCCAGTCATGGGGAGGTTGTAGGCTGAGACAGGAACACAGTTAACACAGCTGCCACCAAGGGAAGACAAAGACCTCCATTGCAAAATAGGGATGTGTGCAGGGATGCTCCCCAGGTCCCAACCAAAACAGACTCGGGGAGTGATTCGGTGGTAGTTGTTGTTTCCTAACGTGAGCACATTTTCCACAAGTCACGTGCCAGAACTATGTCCATTTTTGCTCACCTGGCTGTCGTGCATGCTGCTCATTTTGCCTTTCATGGGTCTGATGAAATTGTAGACAAAGAGCAACAATAATGCCAGGGGGATCATGTACAGTTCAAAATTCCAGACTGTGACCAAAAATACCTGATTGGGAGACAAAGAACACAGGGTGACTGATAAAATAGTAGGAGCATAATCTTAAATCCTTACTCATTGACTTAAGATTAAACAATCTAGGAACATAAACAGGTGTAAACACACACAAGTTCACATGCAATTAACTCAGTTTTAGAAATAGTAGCAGAATAAGAGCCCAGAATTACTTGGCCAGTGAAAATACTGAAACAGACAAATACAGGGACTTCACCCTATTCTATATTTTGGCACCTAGATTTTAGTGTGCATGAATTTAGGGAAAACAGTCTGGAAAAATCCAAGGTCACAAAAAGGCAGGCCATGGAACACATTCTACCAAAAGTGAAATTTATTTGACTAGAGAAAGCGATTACTTCTGAAATCTATCCCAAATATTTACAAATCCAAGTATTTCAGACAAAATCTTCAGATTTCCAAATATTCATTAAAATTCTGCTGATTTGGGGAATGTAGGGTAACAGGAAAATGAACAGTTAGCACTGTCTAGATCAGACAAAGCACACACTGGCATGCCCAAGTTCAATTAACTTATGAAATTCACATCCTCTACTGCAGAAGAAAAAGTGGGGTTTGAACACAAGGGCCAGTGCTTCAGTGGATGCAAGAGCATGGATGCAGACAGCAAGAGCTCTGCCTCCAAGGAACACACTAATCAGGATGAACAGAACAGAACACCTGATGAGTGCCACAGGCAGCAGGAGTGAAATCCTGGGCAAGTTACTTCCAAACTTGAGCCTCACTTTCTTTTTTAAACTCACAGGTAGTCTAGTTGATGAGATAAGATAATTATTTTTATGAGCAGCAGCGAGAAAAACTCACTTTGTGACCTATTAACTTAGAAAGGACAAGTTACTGACTCTTAAATATTAAATCTCCCCTTCCAATAGTAATATGGTTTTATTGCTGGATGCTTTTCAAATTATTAAAAGAATTATTTTTATGTAGCTATTATATATTTCTTGCTTGTTTTATTTTTGGAGGCTAGGTAAATAAAATCATCTCTTTCATAATATTTTTTGAAACTAGCCATGGTTAGCATATATAAGGTAATAATTTGAATAAATTAGTTTTTTTTAGATTTGCCCCCTTGCTAAGTTTTCTTTATTGTTTCAAATGGCTTTCTATTTCATTCTTCTGGGGGTTTCTAAGATTATAGTCACAAACTATTGGACCAATATGGAATCTCTTCTGTTTTTACTAATATTCAAAACTTAATTTTTTCTTATTTAAACTCATTACTCCTACAAAACAATGTCAAAACTGATGAGAAGGATGTTATTGTGTAATTCCTAACTGTAATGAAAATTCTTCTAGTGTCTCATTTTTCTACCATTAAACATGAGGTTGGCTTCAGTTTGAACTATGTACGTCATATCACATTAAGAATACAAATACATACAATTAGTACCAGAAAATTCACATAACAGTATTGATTTTACTACACTTGATATCTTTTAGCTATTTTTTAAAATACTGTTTTGTATCCATCCCAAACTTAATAAAAATATTTCTTTAAGCAGGAATACTTGTATCAGTTCTAGCCAGGGCTTATTTCACTATTATTATTTTCAAAATCAGGAATAGATGGTTGTTCAACTGTTTTATTTTTATGTCTTCTGAAAGAAGGAGGATTTTTACTTTTCATTTTAATACAATATAATGTATTCATTATAATGTTGAAGCCACTCTCATATTTTTTAGAGAAACCCATTCTTTACTGGGATATGACAGTCTTTTAACACATGGTGTATCTTATTTAATAATGCTCAAAAATATTTTTCATATATACCTATGATTTTCATTTATCTATTACTTTCTCTTTGTATTAAATCTAAGTTTTAGTGCTAGGATTATTTGTACGTTGTATAAAATTTCAGTCTATCCTTTCTCTATGCTACAGATAATATTTGTTATTATATTGCAAGATTAAAAAAATGCAAACTATTTAATACCACCCATGCATTAACACCCACTACTGTGCTTGCTGTCATCATTTACTTATTATTCTTCCTTAAAAAAAATGTCAAATACTTGGCTCCTAACTAACCTAGTCTTCTCATCCATGACGTGACATTTCTTAAAATTTATGAATCTATAAACAATATCAAAACATTCATATCAATTTAAAATTAACTGTTTTATAGCTGTGTTGATGGTATATACATAAGTCAAGTACATTATATTTAACTGATACAGTTCCCCATTCAAATGAATGTTATGAATTTCATCTATGTATGCTTTCTTATCAATGAAAACTTAGATTGAAACTTTTATCTAGTCAAATATGTTAACTTCGAGATTGGCACCTTCAATGTTCTGTACTCTACTTAAGGAATGCTATTTGACCTTAAGCTGATAAAGCTTTGTGTTGTGTCTTCTTCTAAAAGATAAAGTGCATGTGATCTTTATTTGATTTTCTTGCTTATAATTAGAATCAAGCATCCAATTTAAAGTTTTTTTTACTCCTAGTCAACTTCTACAACTAACTTCCTTATAATGACCCATACATTTTTCACTGATCTACATTGTCATTTCTGCACAGAACAGCTGAAGAAGTCTTAATAGCTATGTCAACATGAAATTGTGACTTTAAGAAAACTATTTGAGAAGACATTTTAACAAATATAACAGGAAATCTATACTTACATATCCCTCTGTGGAGCATGACTCTTCAGTTAGATCAAATGACTGTTCTTCTACATTAATTTGTCTTCTTTAGCACGACTTCATGTCTGCGTATTCCCTCCCTCATCCCATCCCAAGTAGTCTCATATCTTTCTGTACTAGTTCACCCTCCAGCATAAATTCATTATTCATCTTTCTTTTGACCCTTATTTGCTAAACACTGACTGTGGACCATATCAATTTGGACAAGAGTGAAGAAAAAAAAAAAAGAAAGAAATATAAAAACACACAAAAACCAGACTTCATGGAGCTTATATTGAGATTTTGGATAATACATATAGAATAACTAGGGAAGCTATATATTTTATATCAGGTGATAAAAAGAGCTACCATGAAACAAAATGAAATCAAACAAAAACAAAAGTAAAAGGACATGAATACCATCCACTGGGGCTGATTCTACAATTATAAGCAGGTGGTCAGGGAAGGCCTTGCTTGGAGAGTGACATGAGAGCCAAGCCCTTGGTGGAAGTGTGTGTGTCCAGATGAAGGGTGTTTCCAGCCAGAAGCAGCAGCAAGCACAAAGGCTGGGAAGTGGAAGGATGCCATTTTCTTTCTAGGGTATTCAAGGAACAGCAAGGAACCCTTGTGTCTGAAGCGTAAGACACAATGCAAACTTAGATTGAGAATGTTATGAGCACAATAATAACGTGATCTGACTTGTATCTAAGAAGGAACACTGACTGCATGAGGAGGAAAAAATAGAAATAAATTTTATGAAAAAATATTTTAATGACCCACTTTAATGAGTATATTGTAGCTTAGAACCACAATGATGGCAAGAGAATTGGTAAGAAGTGGTCATGTTAATTGTTGATAAAGTAGGGCCCAGATGACGTGCAGACCGTTTGGATGAGAAAATAAAAATGGAATGTGAGGATACCGAGGTGTGGGGCCTGAAAAGTTGTAAGAATGGATCTCTTCATTAGTAGAGAAAGTCTGATGAAGAGTGAGTTTAAGGAGAGGGATGGGAGGTGTCCCTATGAAAACAAAGATGACACTGGATACATGGTTTGGAGCTCAGGCTAGAGGCTAGGGCTAGAGACAAAAATTTATGTATTATCAGCATCCAGACAGTATTTAAAGACATCAGATTGAAAAAATCTTAGCAAGCAAGCAAGCAAGCAACTATAGAGAGAAATGGCCTAGAAGTGATCTTTGGTCCAAATTTAGAGATTGAAAATACCAGAAGGGATCAGAGAAAGATGCTGAGGAGCAGCCAGAGAAATAGGGATATAGTAGGAGATGGTGGTGTTCTGAAAATCAAATATAGTATTTAAAAAGCCAAAGTATTTCTCTAAGTAAGATGATCCCTAACTCAATATTAAGGGATAATACTGAGAAATGCAGTAAGGACTCTGCCAAAGAGTTTGTCATAAAGGAGAGCAAAAAAAAAAAAAAAAAAAAAAAGTGCCTGCAAGAGAATAAAGCAATGTTCTAGGAAAGAAAGGGACAGAAGAGCAAGAAAAAAAGGTAGACAAAGAGAGAAAAGACAAAGGGAGAAAAATTGGAGAAGGAGGGAGTTAGAAAGGGAAAATGATTTGGAAGAAAGAAGAAAACAGTTGGTACAATATTCTTAAAACAGTAAAAACAATGGGACCCCAGCAGAAAGTTGTAAGTTTGGTCTCAGCAACAAATCAGATCATCCACAGTTAAGAGGGAAAGCAGAGGACTCCAACAGAGAGGGTGATGAGGGATAGAGAAGGAGCCAGTAGGGTAGCAGGGGGTCATTTATGTCAATCTTGGTCATTGAGAGTGGAGATGAGAGAAGATATTAAGTTTGAGAGGAAAAGAGAAGCAACAAAATAGTCCAGAAAAGTAGAAAGATTATTGTAGAAATGTAATAGAACTGTCAGGGGCATTAAATATGGTTTTCTAGATCCATGCTTACCTAAGATTTTGCTAATTTAATATGTGCTAAATTATTGGGCAGGAACACCATAAAGGAGAGGGGATAAATTTAAACACACAGGATGTACAAATTGATAGAAACTAAAGGGAATTGAACAGAAAATTAGCAAATTGAGAGAGAATTCCAAAGAAATGATTCAGAATGCAGACAAGAGACAAAAAAGATATATGAGAGGTCAAGAGACATGGAAGACAGAAACGGGGTGTTCTAATTTATGTTTTATAAGGGTTCAGTGTGGGGATAGACTATTCATGTGAGAAAGAGGAAAAAACATTACATGAAAATAAAATGCTCTAAAATTTCTGATAAATGTTGAAAGACACTAATAAAGGAAACTCTACCCCACTTAATACTATCCTTATTAGGATAAATAAAGACAAATCCAGTCTTAAAATACTCTTGAGAAAAACACTTGGGGAAAATAGAAACCGCTAGAGAGACAAGAAAATTCAACTATAAAGAAAAAACAATTTGAGTGACGTTATATCTCAGTGCAGCAAGGGAGGAAAGAAGATAAAAGAATAATTTAATATGTATGTATTTTTCAGTCTTTCAATTTAGAATCTTATATATAGCAAATTGTCTATAAATAAGAGTTAAGCAAAGATATTTTCATAAAAACATGAGCCAGGAATCCCTTATCTCCAAAAGAGTCTCGCAAACACATATATAAAAAAATGCACTTTAAATAGAAGGAAAAATGCCCCAAGTGTAAAGGCTTCATGGGAGATATGTGTGGTGCTCAAATACAATGTTGCTGATTTAAATGTGTGTGCCAATACAAATAGACATTAACAAAAAAATGAAGTCTCATTTTTATGTAATAAAACGATCTAGAACTTTGGGAATAGCAAAAGCCTATAGATTTGGACAGGTATGCTTTGCTTTAAATAATTCTAATTTGGAATCTGAATTACTTTTGATATTGGTTTTGTCTTTTTCTGTATTTGTGGAAGACAAAAAAGTTAACTCTTATGTGGAAGAGAATAAAAATCCAAGAATTTTCGCCAAAGCATTCCTAAAGATGAAAACCAAGTCAGAAATAACTATGCCAAAGCCAAATAAAATTTGAGTAATACTGGTAGAAGGATAGGTAATAGATCAATGGAGATGTCTACCTATATATGTAAAGTTAATTAATTAATTAATTAATGTTTTAAACTTTTATTTTTTGTTGTAAGTGGGAACAATACCATTTTATTTTATTTTTATGTGGTGTTGAGGATCAAACCCAGTGCCTCATGCATGCTAAGTGAGAGCTCTACCCCTGAGCCACAATCCCAGCCCTAGTTTATTACTGCTATAGTATGGATCATGTCTCCCAAAGGCCAATGTATTGAAAGCTTATATTACAGTTCATGGAACTACTGGGAGGTTATGGAACCTTTAGGAATGGGGGGTAGTGGGAGGAAGTTAGGTTATTGGGGGGTGTGTCTTTGAAAAGGATATAGAAACCCTCAGTCCCCTCCTGACTCCCTTTTTGCTTCCTGGTCACCATGAGGTTAAACAATCCTCCTTTACCATGTGTTCCCACATGATGTACCCGTGCCACCTCTGGCCCAAAGCAACAGGGCCAAGAGCCAAAATAAACCTTTCATCCTTAGAAACTGTGTATCTCAGGTATTTGTCACAACAATGGAAAACTGACTAACATAATGTCTGAGTGGTAATTGCTGAGGAAAGGTAGAGTATTTCATAAGTGGTATAAGTCAATTGATACCAAGAAAGCTAAAATGAAATCAAACCAAGAATAGATTAAAATCTTTAATGTAAAAGTTTAAATCATAAAAAAATATTAAATCCTATCTTAGTGATTTTGGGGGTCAGAGAAGGATTCTTTAAACATCCCATGAAATGCACAAACCATAGGAAATATAACTGATTAATTTGATATTATACATTTTCTTTGTCAACCTGCATGTAATCCCATCAGCTCCTGAGGTTCAAGCAAGAGAATTGCAAATTTGAGGCCATTCTGGACACCTTAGTAAAACCTTGTCTCAAAAATAAATAAATAAATTTTAAAGAAGGGTTGAGGATATAGCTCAGTGGTAAAGCACCCTCTAGTTCAGTCACCAGTGCCAAAACTTTTTAAAAAAAAATAATTAATTTTGTTCATCAAGGTAATTAACTTTGTTCTTCAAAAGATAAGATGAATAATGATAAAAGCCAGAAACCTCAAGAACATGTTTTAATTGTTTAAAAGTGTATCATGACTTCTTTTATATAGCCTTCAAAAATAGGCATAATTGAATACATTGTTCAGATATAAATACAGAGTTGGTGAAAGCATTCAGTTCCAATGTTACTTCTTCTGAGATGGAGAAAGGAGGTCGGATTCAGTCACAGAAAGTCAGAAAAAGAACTAAAATAATGAGAATTTTTCGATTTTTAAATTGATCTTTTCTTTTTATTTTGTTTAGATAAATAAAATGTGTGTGCGTATATATAAACGTATGTGTGTGTGTGCGCATAGCTTTATAACTCTTGTACATGTGAACCATTTTGCAATTTTTTTTAAAGCAGTTCACATAACTCAGAACCAATGCATGTGATTCTGCTCTCACCTTCCATAAACCATGGATTCAGGGTTCCCATGTAGCCACTTCTATTGGAAGTGCTACAACAGAAGCCAAAGTGCTGATTTTTAAAGTTAGAATGTCCAGAGTGGGGAACAAAGAAGAGGATAAAAAAACACTAACCAAACAATACTCTTATATCAAACTATGATGGTTACAAAGTCGTGGGGAGATGCTGAGGTCCTGGGCTTGGATTTCTACTGTACTTGGCCATAGGTTCCCCCTTCTCCATCAACATACGGGGGAAAAAGGCAGCAGCCAGTTTCTTTAACAGCCTTAACCCTTGACCTCTGAGACCTCTACCTCATACCTGTACAAACTCCTTTGTAGTAAAAATCATTTTTAAAATAATCTGTGGTTTAGTAAATGTGCAGGCACTGCAGAAATATCATAGAACACACCATGTTTTTTTAAAAAAATGTAATATCAAGTCTGACTCTGACACATTGTTTCTCAAACTTGCCTCAGCAAAGGTACCTTTCTTTTCTTGGATCACATACAGTGATTCAGAAACACTGCTCCTTTTATATCAGTGTAAGAAATGTTAGCCACTGCCATGGGTTATAGACCAAAATGCCCACAGAGATCAAACAAGTAGTACAGACAGACTTGCAGGAAACCTAGGTGGTAGACCACAGGGTAAACACCAGGGTACTATCAAACAGCAGCTTCTCTCTACAGGCTCCATATCCCACTCAGTTTTGACTGATTGTTCATCCAAAAGTAGGTGTGACATACCCAGTCCTCTTATCTTCAAGACAAGAAGAATGAGCTACTGATGTACACAATAGGGATGGATCTAAAGATCACAAAGTGAGAAAGCCCATCTTAGTGAATTACATATGGTATGATTCTTTTTTTTTTTTTTTTTTTTTTTTTTTGGTGGTACCAGGGATTGAACTCAGGGGCACACATCCACAGCCCTATTTCATATTTTATTGAGAGACAGGGTTTCACTAAGTTGCTTAGCACCTTGCTTTTGCTGAGGCTGGCTTTGAACTTGAAATCCCCCTGACTCAACGTCTGGAGTCACTGGGATTACAGGCATTCACCACTGCACCTAGCTGATTCCTTTTACATAACATTGTTAGAGCTACAGTGATGAAAAATTAGAGTTATAGCGAAAGAAAATAGACATGTTTCCAAGGTTGAGTTTGGGGTGTGTGGACATTAGGGTGTAACAGGTGTGAGGTTCTCTATGAAAATAGAATACTTCTGCATCTTGATTATAAATAGGTTTATCTGGTATGTAAACTAGAGTGCACCAATACCAGGTACATGTAAAAGCTAGTGAAACTTGAAACAGATCTGTGTCTGAGCCAATAGTCTGATGTCAACACTAGTCTCCTGGTTTAAGTGATTGTAAGCCCTCTGGTTATGTAAGATGTTATCACTGGGAAGATTTGGCTTACTTAAGTAGGCATGGGAATCACTGGACTTTTTTAATTTTTAACTTCTTTCGAGTCTTAATTCATTTTAAGATAAAAAGTTTTTAAAAGAGTTCATGATATGAACTCTTCCAATTTCTAAATATAGGAAAGGAATTTCATCATTTTAAAATAACTTGTTTGCTTCTTTCTCAAACACAAACGCTCACACACCACAGTAGACTGAAGGGGGCTCTAACAGTTTGCCAGTTTAATAGGGTCTGGATTATTCTAATACACTCCTAAATTACATATTATTCATAATTTTCTATACTTCTGATCCATTCTACAGTAAGTTCTCAGCAAAGCATTTTATTCTCAAGGCCTTTTATTTCTTCCCACTGCAGATAGAGTCTAAAACTCTGTTTGCTATTCATGGCCCAACAAATCAAAATAAGACCTGAAATTACATTTTCAATGCTTTCTCTCTGTATTTCTTTCCATAGTTCCTACATTCTGGTCACATGCATTGGCCATTCTCAAAAACTGTTTGTTTTCCTTTGATTCAAAGCATCTCTAGGAATGATTCTTTTTCTTCTTCACCAGTTTTCCAAGTTGGAACAAGTCACTCTTTCTATAAGATACTAGGAACATAGACTTTTGAGTAGGATCATGTTTATTTTGGTTCCATATAGAGTTTTCTCAACAGATTTTTTTTTTACTCATTCATTTCTGTATTCCTTATAAAACACATGATGTAGGCTTATATGGAACAGGTACGCAAATATGCATCAAATTGTAACTGGAGGTCAACATTTGAGCATTTAAATAAAGGTCTAATCAAATGCTATTCATTGTTATCCAACACTGTAGTTGGGCATTGTCATAGGAAGCTCACAGACTAGAGTGTAAAGGGTAAATGGGGAAGCCTTGAACGCAAATCCAAAGTATGGCTTTGGATAATACAAATGCAAGAGAACAAAGCTAGCATCATTTCAGAATGCATGATTACCAAATGTTCTCCTAGTGCCTTCTCAGTGTGGCCACTTGTGTGTGGCTTGGAAAGTGTGAGCACGATTAAGTTCCCATGAATGCTTCATTTCGGGTCTATACTCTGCATCAATGCCCTGGAAGCCAAGGTGCTCAAACACATCACAGATTCCAAATCAACTAAAACTGCAGAATTAAATCCAGACATCCAATCAACCAGTATTCATGGAGGATTTGCCATATGTAAGGCATTATACTGCTGTTATTTATTGGATTAAAGAAAAGAATAGTTTTCTCACCTAGCAGCTACTGATTACATGTAGTCCCATGTGATTTATTTAGATACAGTTTTTGGATAAATTATTAGGGTATATTATAGTACCCTAATAATAAAGTTTTGCTTTTCTATTACAACTTTATAGTTATACATAGTAGTTGGATTCATCCTGACAAAAACTCATAAATGCATGGAAATCGATTTCAGCTCATGATCCCCCCACATTTCCCTCTCATCCTCTCTCCCCTCTCCCATTCTCCTTCCAACTACGCTCAGATTAGAATGACCAGAATACAATCTCTTCTCTCCTCCCAAATCCACATCTCTTACTAAAGTACTTTCTGTGCATGAAACCGGAGCTTGCTCCAGAAATTCTTATCCATTAGGAAGCAATAAGGATGTCAGACAGTAATGCAGAACCTAGCTAGAGATCCATGAACTATCCCCTAGAACCTGTTATGTGACATGGCAAAGGAGAGTAAGATTGCAGATGGAGTTACATTGCTAATATTTGACTTTAAAAGAGGGAGATGACGGGGATTACCTGGGTGAGCCACATGTAATCACAAGAGTTCTTAAGAGTGGAAAAGGGGAGGTAGAAAACGGAGCCAGGAAAAGACCTAAGGACTTCAGACTTGCCTTGTTGGCTCTGAAAATGAGCTAAGGGAGGTGGAAACAGATCCCTCCAGAGCACAGCCCTCCCTTGGTGTTAGCGAGGTTAGAATTCTGACCTCCAGCATGATGAGATAATAAATTTTTGTTGTCTCAAGCCACCTAAGTTTAAAGTAATTAGGCATAATAGCAATAGAAAATGATACAGTAGCAAAATATAAAAAGGATAAACATACCCAGGGAAATTATAGAAGGCCACTTGTACTGATAAGGGAACCTATTCTACACCTCTGGAAGGTTCCTGTAGGCACAGAAAGGTCTTGTTCTTCCAGGCACAGTTCTTACCTACAAGAAGGTAGGGGAACCATTCACTCATCATGGGAGAAAGGTCTTGGCAAACTGCAACTGGTTTAGGACCCAGAGTTAAATGCCCTTCCCTGCCTTATCCTCCACAAAAACCTTCTCATTTCCACCTGCACCTCCCAAGTCCTCCTCTGGTTTTCATGAATGATACAAACTTTACCAAATCAGAATTCATTAACCATTAGTTTTCCTGAAATCAATGTGCATCTGAAAAATACTATTACTGGTATCTAAATGACATCTTCTTCAATTAATTCTACACAGCAAAGTAACCTGATTGGTCCATTAGGGGAAAAATCAATCTTGGTGTCTTGCCTCCTCCAAATTCAACTAGTTCATTCTAGTTTTTTTTTTTTTTTTTTAATTGGGGGTGGGGTGGGGTGGTCCCAATTGGTAGCTTATTCCTGAAAGTATTTTGGGCAGACACCTGGATTGTATGTTTCTTACTTTTATTATTCTCTATGACTTGTTAAATAAACAATGCATATAATTTTCAAACTGCCAATTTTACATTAACACTACACTGGACACTTACATAATAAGAATGTGGCAAACTCCATTCTAATGATAGAGGAAGTCTATGTGTGTAGAACTCCATGTAATCTTAATGTTAAATACAAGTTGGGGATTTTAGACTGGAGTCTTTTAGAAATAGAATTTTTGTTCACAAACCCCTTTTGAATGTATTAATGGATTTTTAAGGAGGCAAAAAAGGCTTACCTACATTATTAGGCATTTCATGTTAAACAGTTTTCCCATTTTAAGTGTGAAGCATTTATTAAAATCCCATCATTTTAATATTTGCATCATGCTTCCAGCAATCCTACACTTTATGTTTCTTGATGATTTTATTTAAGTAGGACAAAGTCCAACAGTCACCTGTGGCCCAATTAAAAAACCCCACACCACTCTCAAAGGCAGAACAACTACTTTAAAAATTAGAGAAACACAAAAGTAATTGAAAGAAAAAAGCATCTAATGTGCCGCCACTATTGGCTTTTTCCCCATATAATGATCAAAATTTCAGGTGTAGAATCAGATAATAAATTTCTCATTATGCATTTTTGAGAAGCTGGTAATTGAGCAGTTGCAAGTCTGATTTTGGTAAATACAACTTTCAGGGCCATCAGTAGGTTCTGTGCTCTGATTAAAGGAAGGGATGGAAAATCCTCATACCTCTCTCTATTCCCTATAAAGCTGAATATCCAAAGAGGTCTCTCACACACACACACACACACACAAAAAAAAATATCCCACTAAATGTACTGATACGTGTCACAGTCATTTCAGAAGTGCATGTTTGGCACCATAGGACCCTCCATAGTGGAAATCCAGTGGAGCTCTAATTATCCTCTAAGTGGACAGAGCTGTTTCTAAAAGTGTTCTCTGGCTTTGGTCACATGAAAATCAGGCTGCAATTGTGACTAAAAGCTTAAACTTAACACTAACGACGTACTCCTCCATGTTCATAGAAAGATTAGATCAGAATGAATACAGAAAAAGCGCTCTGGGTAATAAAACAAGTGTATGTAATTAGCATTAGTGCAGTGATGGAGTAAAGCCGTTCACTGTATTAAGTTACTTCACTTGAAGCTTTATGTCTGGCACTAAAAGAAGCAGGGTGGCAGCAAGTTCACATTAAGCCTGCAATAGCTCTGTCTATATTCAGCCTGCCTGAAACAGACTAAGGTGCCTTAATTTGGGGACCCTCCAATAGTGATTAGTGAGTGAAGCTATTTATAACAGAATACAATTCCTTTAGGAATCCTATCAAGAATGTCTTGGATGGCCTCCCATTAGACTACCTATTTGCTTAATTGAAAAGCAAAATTGTGTTTGTATCAGAACCGCACATACTTGACACTAAAACAAAAAGGATGCCAAGATTTGGGTCCTCCTTCCCTTAGCAATGCTTTTAGAAGTCTTAAATTTATTCTGATCAGGATAAATGCAAGAAGCCTTTTTATAATGCTGAGACATCACAACAAATCAGGAAGAAATAATAAAAAAAAGGTCTTTATGCATGTGCATCTCACACACATACATGCACATGCACACGCACACACACACACACACACACACACATCCCACACATACACATCCTTAAACAATCCTTTGCTCACCAAAAAGAAAGTTCAAATCAAAATCCAACCACCACAAATTCAAGTTTCAGCTTATGATGTTCAAAATCTGTTGCATAATGTAAATAAATATGTGTATGTGTGTGTGTGTGTGTGTGTGTGTATGTGTGTGCATTTAAGCTACTGAAACAACAATTATCCTATTTGGATTTTAATATCTTTGGAATTTTAATGTCCTTATTATCAGGCAAAAGTATTAAGTTTGATGGCACGGGGAGAAAATGAAGTATTCCTCAGCTATTTTAGGATCTGGTCCTTTTAAGCACAAAATGAAAATATTTTAAGAGCTTCTTTAAAAATCTAGAGGCAGATGTTCAGGTAAAACCAAAGCCAGGAGATTGTTTATTTTAATAAAGCTATTATATGTGCAGCCCCAAATTAGGAGTGGCATGGAGGCCAGGGAATGTCTAAACCATCACCACCTGTTTGCCCTGAAAAATCAATTAAAGTCACACTTTCATAGCAGTTCCCTTCTAACCAATAAAACTGAGACAGCTTCATCATGAGACCTGAGTGGCTCAGAGGGAACCTACTTGAAACCTACATCCTTAGTCTCGTATTACTTCCCCGCTCATATTCATATAAACTACCCACAGTAAAAGCAGCCTTCAGGGGCCATGTGGAAAATGGCAGGAGAAGAGGAAAGAGAGGAAGAGGAGAGAAATTCCTGCTTCTATCAGTTTCATACTGAGGATCCTACCTCCGTTTGGTGAATTGCATTTCCTCAAAGCCCCTTTTCTTTACTTCTCTTGTACAGCAGAATTCTCTGCTACATTTTCTGTGCAACAGAAGAGATCCAACTTTGCAAGTTGAAAGCAAGGGCAGAAAAGCCATCGCAAGTGTTTTAGTAATTAAATGAATATGCATAATGAACCATATGCCCAAAGGGCCTGTTCTTCATGTGGGCCAGATTTTTGTTTGAATTTTTAATTTTTATATACAGATGAAACATTCAGTGTAATCTACCAACAGTGTGAGATAACACACAATAAGAAAAAGTGCGAGGGACAGTCCGCGTAGAAGGAGGGACAAGAGATCCTAAAGAAACACAATTCTGGAGACTTTGATTCGAATGTGTTTTTCTCCCTCCAGCAATTGTTCCCATCATCTGCTCAGAGTCTTCAAGAGACACATATAACGAATACACTGACAGCTTCATACAGGAGGAGGAAAATACAACGCCGTCAGTCGAAAAGTGTGAAAATCCCATGGGACAAACAAGGATTTCTTTGTTAAAAAAAAAAAAAAAAATCCTTCTACACCCATCACTCAGACTACCATCTTGAATTACAGGGAATCCTCCCAGGTCTCTTTCAGAAGCTACATAAATATTATATTGCAAGCTGTAGGCCACATATACAATTTGTATAAGCAACTGGGACTGATCTAAGGCAAATTCCTACCTCCTAATGACGCAACTGACTGTGCCTAGTGGGGAGAGGAGACCCAGGGTGGAAAGCAGGCTTGCCTTCCCCACTCCTCTGGCCACAGACTATGAATTTAATGACTTCATTATGCTCCTCTGAACACACAGCCCCCACTACTTCCTAAACTGTCACTGTGAAAGAATTGGTAAAAATCTCCTTTTAGCTTTCTGGTGTCATTTAGAAAATACTGAGATCTAATCAAAGCAATGTAAGAGATACAGAGTCTGATAAAATCAGTGTATCAGCTCCCAGACACACAAGAGTGAATCAGTATACTCCAATACAGAGAACAGAGCTTCTTAAAAAGATGGTTGTGTATTACTTGAAGTTTACTACAAAGGTCTGGACAAAGTTATCAGGTCCTGCATGTGAAGGGGTTTTGTACATGCCTAATTCGGGGTAAACATTTCAGAAGGAGGTATGTGCACCCATTTGCCTTTTGGGAGGCAGGAGGCGGCACAGAGGAAATGCTAAAGTTCACCATTCTCCACATTTAACAGAAATAAACCCAATGCAAAATGCCACACTGGGAATTACCACTCTGAGAAAAGATTATGAAAATCTATCTGATCAAAAGTCAAAGTAAAGCCTTAGACCCTTTTCAGCCCTCCTTTTGAAGACAGAGGTGCCATCATTTCTACAATGTAAACACCAGAAATGGAATGCAGAGCATTTAAAGAGCAAGTAATAATGGAGCTGTAAATAACATCTCTCATTGCTTTCATTCCTAATTCAGAGTTTATGCCTTTGACACTGTCTAGGAAACTTGATCTAGTGGTCTCAGTGGAAAGACAGATAAACTTCAACTGCAAGCAGAAGACAAAAATTGACAAGGAGCGTCACCTTCCCTGACTGTTTAAATCCTTTAAGGAAGTGTCTGAGCAATTAGAGAGGGAGTGTAATCTTTGCAGAGTGCATTAACACTCTCCGACCTCCCAGACAATAGATCAGACCTCAGACACATAATGCTTCCCTAAGGCTTTTTAGCCAGTGTATTTGATCTCTTAGTCACTTGGCGTGTGTTACCATAGGTATCATCCACATAGAAGGCATTATTCATGAGCACTACTGTCCACTCACAGAGGCTGGACTGTAATCAAGCAGAAAGCTGGAATGTCACCATAATCCTCAGCAAGATTTTTCTTTTTTTTCCTAAATTTTATTTTATTTTTCGAGCTACAAAGCCTCTTCTGTCAAAGTGAATTAGTCACATTAATATTCATAGGTCATTGGATGATCATGGGGTGTGGATGGGGTCAACCCCCCCAAACATGCCAGGCTTCTGGCTCATAAAAATGAAGTTCATAATAGATTCATTGAGAAGAACCTCATGTGTGATAAACAACACTGTTATATGCAAAAGAAAGCAAAAGGGGGAAATCAAACAAAATCCTTACACTGCAAGCTTTTAAATCCTCATCTATCCTGCAGGTTTCTCTGCAGGACAACTGGCCAGGCAATAACCTATTTCCTGATGAACACATCCTGTTCCAACTGCTAATCTCACAGTGGAAGCTTGGCTCTTACCATTTATTATAAACATTTTCAAGAACTGCTTACCACGATATATTTTTAATGGATTAGATTTTGGTCAGCTGCTAACAGAGCAGAGAACTGAATATTCTTTATATGAAGGCAGCAAAATAGGTTTTCAGAGGGTCTGACTTGCCTTCCACTCTTCTCCCTCATGAGTAATTGGAAGAGCAATTGAAACAGAATATAAGAAGGCCAGAAGGTTTCCTTTTTTTTCCCCCACCCCCCTCTACTATTACAAGGAAGTCTGGATTCAACGGTATAGTATACAAGACCTTATTGGTTTTCAACTTTAACATAAGACTTAGTGAAATGTTCAGAAGAAAGACAAAGACTGAAATTCACATAATTTGCTAAAGACTATCACAGTTGTCTGATGATGGCACTCAACATTGAAAGCCTAAAGCATTTAAACCAAAATAATTACATTTTCTGAGAATCAAGGCAGTTCCCCTTGAAAATGTGCACTGCAAGGTTTTTTAAATGAGACTTCAAGAAAATAGGAGAGCTGAAATTAGCTTTATGCTTAAGCAAATCACTCCAGAGTTAGCAGTTTTAAACTCAAACTTAAAAAATGCTAAAGGAATATATATATATATATATATTTGTATGTGTGTATATATATACAAAAAGCAATTTAAGAACTTTTGAACCTTGAGTAGCAGTGAACAATGGACTCCAAAACAGTTGATCCTCTAACTTTGCTTTGATAATGTCTAATGTCCAAAATGAAATAACTAAAGTAATTGAAAACATAAAATCATATTCACTATGATTTTTCTAATGTTTTAGAAGAGATTTTTTTTGTGTTATGTTTTCAACACTGGGTAGTATCGTGAGAGGAATTTGTGATTCTGAACATATTAAAACTAACCTTAACTACTTAAGGAAGGAAATACCTCTAAAAACAACTGTGTTTAACACTGTGATGCGAAGCTGTGTCTTTGTGTGCGCACGCGCGCGCGCACATATACACACACACACACACACACACACACACACACACACAGTCACACAGCATTGTCTAACCAAACAAAATTCTCCATAAAAGCCAAACCTAGCCAGAAACACTTATCTGAAAATTAAGTACAAATAAAACATAATAAAAAGGCTTAAAATGGTTAATTGAGATATGAAATCTGTACCAGTTTGGCAATAATCTGGATCTTACCCCTTCTGCATAAAGATGAACATGTCATAGACTATATGAGAAAATTATTACAAAAAATGAAGCAGAAAATTACATATGGAAATTTAAATTTTTTTACTAATGTAATAATTTCTGCTTGCAGATTATTGTATCAAATTAAAAATAAATTGCTGAAATTAAAATCCCCAAGAAGTAGTCCATAGAAATTTACCTTGGCAGTTTCATCATTTATGAGTTTCTATCGCCATCTGCAGGACTATCTTTAAGTAAACTAAAGCAATCATCCAGCTATTTGCTATTCTTTTTCTCCTTCTCCCTCCTTTTCTCTCCCTTTATTTTTTCTTTTCCTTTGTTCTTTCTTGAGGTATATGTCAAATTTCCAAGAAATCAAGCACTTTGTTATTGAAAACATTCACATCATTAAAAGATGAAAAATCACCAATGAAATGCAAAATTAACTTTGCCAGAAAAGGTGCACTTAACAAAGGCACAGGCAACTCATTTTTAAATAGCTGAACACACAATTTATTATCTTGTTTTCAAAGTAAAATTTGGAAGAAAGAAATTAGCATATAGAAGCTTCCTTACAAAAATGTAAGGAAATAATTGGTTTCCAAGGAATAACGGCTTTTGCTATGAAATAGTTTCCAAAATGTTTATAACCAATGTACCTAGATTAATCCAGAGCAGGAGAAAAACTGCTATTAGAAAATGCATGCTTTGTTTTCTGTTTTTTTCTAAATATTAAATATTGAATACTTCACAAAAACTGTTATCGTAGCCCAACAAATCAAGAACAAGTTTTTGAAACAGAACTCAAAACTCAAACACTTTCAAAACACACACACATAAAAACCCCACAGGTTATCATCTTTGTCCTTGTTGTCATTATCATCACCTTCATTATCACCATCACTACAGCCATGACATCTTGATGAGGAAAATTCATTTGCTATCACAGAAAGGTCAGCCAAGTGCACACAAAATAACAACACAGATTTATGTTCCTCTATGGCACACTACCCTCCTGAGTGGCAACTCCACAGACTTACAAAATATTTCCCCAATGTAAGGTTCAGGAAAATTTACTTTAAAAGAAATACCAGAATCTGTGAATACTTTGGAGATAAAGTTCCTACTCAGAAGCTAAGACCATAATTATAGAGCTTTTGACGATAAAAATCACACCTTGTAAAAATGGTGTAAGGGCTGGGACTTCGGTTCCGACAAACTGTGAAGCTTGAGGAAAACTGTTCACTCTTTCTTTCCCTCTGGATGAAATGAAAGCTCCTCCAACTTTAACATTCTATGGCTCCCTGTTTTCTAGATTAAAACTGTAGCCATTGACAACTTACTTAACAATGATTGTCCCAAGTAGTATATTTTCCTGCCACCCCTTTGACAAAAGACAAAATGAAGCATTCCTGAAAATAAGTTGAATCAAATTTTAAAGAGCTTGGGCAGAAATAACAAAGTCATTTCAAAGGGCCAAAAGAAAAATATGGATTTATAGCATAAGAGAACCCCAGGGAGACAAAATTAGTCAGTGAAGACTCCAAGAATATAGCTTAGATGATTGCAGCGTTGGACCTGGTTTTGATTTGTCTTTATATCATATTTTTGTATAAGTGAGATCTGAACTATCAGACCAATGAAGGCCCCCCCCAATAAATCTGTTATTTCAAATGCCAATGACATAACCTCAAGATAGAGACAGAGGTAACAAAACACACCTTTCCAAATCATAAATCAAATGGCAAAAGTACAATACGATGTAGTAAACCCTAAGCAGACCACAAAGAAGGTTTCTCTCCATAAACATCAGATCAGGCAGCTAGAATGATTACTGGGCTCTCTTGTAACTGTCACCTGTGGTGGGTCTAATTACAGACTACCCAGGCAAGCACGCCCACATCACACAGCAATAAAAGGGCCCTCCGCGTGCCAAGCCCAGCCAGACAATGAGAGCACACGCCACCTGATGTGGAGCCCCAAAAGATCAGCCAGGGAGACTAATAAAAATGACAGCTTAGAAACAAATAACAAAGCTCGGACTGCAAAAAAAGGCAGTATCAAATTAGCCAGAAATGTAAGTGCCGAGCATGGTTCTTCTACAGGTCAAAACCTGTGCAGAGAATGGTTATGACTGTTTTCATACACACCAGGTCCCTTGCTCTGTTTCAAAATATTCTTTTTCATTTTTGCATCACACAAAATGTTTGCACATCCAGGTGTCACATGCAGAAACAGATGGAAGGGGGAAAAAAGCACTCGGTTTTGTGAAAATAAAAAATAAAATACCCCTAGGTCCAGGGGCTGTTGAACCTGGGTGGAGATTGGCCACTTCCCTTCTGCCTATTCCAGCCCTCCTACTGCTGACTGCCTCTTAGTCATTTTGGCTGCTAATTAGCTCCACCCTGGATGGGCAGGGCCAGGAAAATGCACATCAGACAAAATGATGAAAGTCCTTAGTCTGTCTGTAGATTTTACCCACTGATGGGACCACCATCTTCCATAGAAGCTCCACCTTCTCTGAGGAGAGGAGTTGGATATAAAAAGAAAACATCTGATAGCAGATGATTTGCACTAATGCTAGCATTTTCCAAGAAGCATTGATGGGATGCTTACTGTGTATCCAACACTATCCTAAGCAGTAAGGGTTTAAGACTGGGCCTTTGCATTTTGCAGTTGATGCTATAAATATATCGAACCTTCCATCATGTAACTGTGCGTAATTCTTTAATGTGTGATATTAACCTGAAGTATTAGGTCATCAAAATAAAACCATCCATTTTTTTTTTTTTATATATGAAGAACTTAATCTGCCAGAGCAGGCATGAAGAGAATTATCATTCCCTTGAAGGCAGAACATGCTTTGGTGTTTGAGAGTTGCATGTACCTTAGTCCTAGAACTGGTTAGTTCTGCTTGATATTCTCTACAGAAAGAAACAAATAAACAAAAACAAAAAATGAGGTTTACATTTTCACCCTGTCATGGAACAGTTCCTCCAGGAATCCTCAAATCATACACCCTTTGGAATAAAACTCTGTGTGTGTGTGTGTGTGTGTGTGTGTGTGTGTGTGTGTATGTGTTTTAAGAAAGCTTTTCTCTGAATTAGAAGAGCTTCATCTTTACTCATTAGTAGTTACATTAGATAATAATTCCTACTGGCACTTGTAGTTCAAAATTTTTAAGTACTTACATATTTAATATTTAGTTTGATCCTCAAAGAGCAAATTTTCCTTATGATGGAATTTAAAAATCAAAATATTACCTTTTGTTTTCAAATGTAAGGGGGAGGTAGAAGGAAAGTGGGAGAAGAAAAGTGGGGGACAAAGAAGGTGAGGAGGGGTGCTGGAGAGGGTCTGGAGGGAGTGAATGCGTGGGGTGAAAGGAGAAAGGGACAGAGGAAAAAAGGGAGGAAAATAGGGGAGAAGCTAAATGGACAAATGACTGATCAGCATGACAATTTCATCTTTGCATCTTGGTAGTTAACAGTATGTCAGACACTCTGGGCCAAGGAGGGAGGAAGAGGGTCAAGGTTAAAGAAAGCAGTCAAGCATTAGCAGCATCAAGGAGCCACGTGACTTCTAGAGGCTTTTCTTTCTCTAAGATTTAAGATCCTAAAATGAGGATCCCATTCCAAGTTAACAATAAGATATCTCCAGGGAGAAGAATGAACTGCACTGAACTCATTGGGATCTACAAAAGCCAAGGGCTCCTGCATAGAAAACTCAAAGGTGGCAGAAAATATGTGCTTTCAAGGACACTCCAACAGAAAGCTCAGAGCAGGCAGTGGTGGTGACAGGGCACGCTGATATAGGGGCTGGACCTGTGACACCAGAGGAGGGTGAACCATTCACTCACCGTCTCACACAGTAATATGTCGATGTATGCTTCTCTAGATTAAAACAAAAATGATCTAATGTTTATTAGTCAAAATAGGAATGCTCTAAAATACCAAGTGATTTCAGTCAGTCTATCTATGATTCTGTCTGGAAGCTCAATTCAATTATAAGGTTGAAAATATAAACATGAAAATATGCTAAAACAGTTAATAGTGTCTTTATACATTTTCAACAGATAATCTTTTAATGCAATTACTGTAATTTTATTAAATGGCATAATTAGCTAATGCCTGAGGAGTTGTCAATAGAAGGTACAATTATGTGGTACAAATTATAATCACAATGCGCAGTGATGGATTGTTCTTATTTTTAAAAATGCTGAAAAAAACCTTTAAAATATTTTTGAAAGTATATTATGTAGTCTTCCATGAAAAGGAAGATGTGGGAAATCAGCTAATAAATGTTAAAACAAATAATAAAATGCCAAATATTTTAAGCATTTTATACATATATATTTGCAAGTATGTACACACACATTTAAAATTCTCAGAAATCCTCTTTTGTATAAAATGCTTATTTTAACTGTGTAATTTTTCTTTTCCTCTTTTATAGAAATTCTGTTCATCTTTTAGTGCCAAGTATGCAGACACCTACCAAATGAACAGGGATGTCTGTGTCTGCTTTGTGTATCCAATGGTGACTTCTAAGGGGTGCAGTCACAGACACCCAAAGAGTGTTTGTCATCAAATGCAAGTACAACCAGTTGTAAACAGTGATAGAACTTTTGTAAATAGTAAATCTTCTAGACTCAGTTAACACATTAATATGTGAATCATTAAAAAAGATATTTGACAGGCATTACTTGAGGAATCCAATCTTGAAACACAATCACAGGTGTATTTGTCATTTGTACCAAAGCAAAATAAATCTGAATGTTCTATGAACCACAGGGGAATCATGAGCACAAGCAAATTTCAAAGTCTTACATCCAGTTTTTCCAAAATGTTCAGCAGGGCAACTTTATGTTCCTGAGTGCTCTACACTTCATTTTTTTTTTTTTTTTTAATGTGGTACAAAGAATTGAACCCGGTGCCTCACACATGCAAGGCAAGCACTGAACCACTGAGCTACAACCCCAGACCCCATTCTCTGCTTTTTACAGTGCAAATGAGTGTAAGTTGTGTGTACTGTGCAAACATGCTTATTATGCATTAGAAAGGTTGATTCTGTTAACTGCTACTATTGGTTTTAAGTTCCAAGTGAGATTATTTTCTGTTTCTCAATATTCTAGGATCTCTCTAAATGCTAAATCCTATAAATGTTAAATAAGGGACAGAAAAAAGAGATGTATTTTTTAACCTTATTGGTGGGAGGTTGATTGATGCCTTAAATTATATATCATATTACAGACTCTGCCAACTCTGAAGAATAAATTCTTTATTTTCCTACACTTAAAAAATTCAGGAAAAAAAGTCATAGATGTTAAAATCATAGCTTTATGAAGATACCATTGATATATGGTAGATTTAGATTACTTTTAAACATCAAATATCCGAGTAAAAATTTAATAAAACAAGGAATCCATCAATGCCCCACATGCTTGCCTCTTTGGACATAATAGGTATGTCTGAAAGATGGAGGAAAAGGCAGAACTACATAAACAGAATCCTATTTTAAAAGCATCAGAAGAACTTTGCTATTGAAGATAACCTTCTCATGATGCCATCTCTTGAGTAAATGCTCTTTTATCATATGAAAACATGAAGTTATATCATAAGTTTATATATTTTTATAGACCATCATGGGGTTTGTAACAAAATAATAGCAAAACAAAAACAAAGTGAAACCCCATACATATAATTGGTTCTATAATATAAATGTCACAGTGCTAAATTATCTCTAAAACCAAATTTGTCTTCATTACCATCAAATGAGGTACTTCCAATAAGACACTAAGGATATTATATAGAATGCCCCACATACATCAAAAATATGGAGCTATTTCTTGGATTGCTATTGTTTTAAAATATTTTGAAGGAAGGTATTAATTCAGACTATAACTCTCCTCTACCCCGTTCCTTATTTTGAAAAAAATCTTGAAATATGTATTGATTCATTTCATGACCCCTCCAATTGGTTATACTTAGGTTTCATTTTATTCTTTCCTTGATAACTCTTTCACATCATCTAAGAAAAATCCAAGAAAAGAAAGAAAAAAACCTCAGACCCAAATCTGGGTCTAGCGCCAGATACTAGGGTTTTCCAGGTCATCCAGCTGGATTCCAAGGATGTCACATGTGTGTAAATACCGATGTTTGTGTTGTTGCCCTGGAGTTTTACAGATATTTCCATGTTTTGCTTCTTTTCCTTTAGCCCTATCACCTGTAAACAAAGTGCTAGTGATTGAGAATCTTACCATCCACAAAATTAAGGTTTCTTTCCCCAAAGGTATCCTGGATAAGCTGGGGAGTACCCCATGCATATCATCTAAACACATATCTGAAATGATCAATATAGTTGTTTCTAGAGCCACTGCCTAAATACAAGGATGACAAGCACTGTGTCCTGCTTTATTTATTTGTTTATTGGCGTACTGGAGATTGAACCCAGGGTCTCTGTGATTGCTAGTCAGATGCTCTACCACTGAGCTACAATATCCTCAACACTCCTGGGTTTAAACCCAGCTCTGCCTCTTAAAAATATATTAGCTCTGATAATTTACTTAACCTATAAAGCCTCATTTTTTCATCTGCCAAAAGAAGATAGTAATTATTACGTACATCAGCAAGTTGTTGTAAGAACTAAGCAAGTGAATGCTTGTAAAATGCTTGGGACTCTGCCTGAAACATAGAAAGCAGTGAACTAACACAAGCTACTAATACGCCTGAAGCTCAAAGCCAGTGTGAAAATAACCATGCACATGTGTATAAAATGTCATCTATGTTTACACATCTATTCATAGGAAAATATACAGATGCACTTAATTTCCAGAAAGATATTTTAGTTACATTTGGTCTTTGTCAATAAATTGACATCTCATATCAGTTTGTCTTTCAACTGGGAGGGTCAAGACTATGACTTTTTTCAAGGGACAAAAATATATATTTATTTTAGCACTAATAAGTAAAACTTGAAGAATGTAATGCACCAACATATTTAGAAAACTTAGGAGAAGGAGAAAGACAGAACTGAAAGAATTTTTTTAATATTTATCCTCACCACGGGGGGGGCGGGAGAACAGAAACATGATCTGGAATGTTTTGACCACTAAAAAAACTTTTTTGAATTTAATTTTGTACAATAACAACAAATTCAACAATATGCAGCAACATTAGCACAGAAGGTTCAGTGAAAATTCAGGATAACTACTTTTCTTAGTGTTGAGAATACAACCACCATGTAGGTGTTAAGAGCATAAATCCCACACGTGGAAAATCTAACGAGATAAATTCTCCCACGGCTGTCCATCCACTTCTGATTCAACACCTCAGGAACCGTAAAGTCTGCTTTTCTTCAACTGCAGCTTTCAACAAGATATGATCTTGGCCTACGCACACACATACACACATACAGAGGAATCCTTGGAAAATGTATGGTTTGCTTTTATAAGGTCTTAAAATTAACACCCAGAATATATTGACCATGATCCCCACAATGTACATGTTTTTTATCATCTTGAAATAAAGGGAAGAACATGAAACTAATAGGTTATTTTATGTTTCCTCACAAAACAGAAGGGGAAAAAATCCCTTCAAGTGTGGGACCACCATCACTTCCTGTACCTCTGAGGGAAGAAGACCCCCGTCTCCTGCAGAGATGAGAATCTGTGGATGCTCAAGTCCCTTACATGAAATGGCACCATACTCAGATATCGCCTACACACATCCTCCCAGGTAATTTCAATCACCTCAATCAGATTACTGGTAATGCCAAATATAAATGTTATGCAATTAATGGTTATACTGTGTTGTATAAGGCAAAAGAACAAGAAAAGTGTCTGGTTTGGTATCATACATATACAATATTTTTTTTTATTATATGCCTTGCAAATCAGCCATAGGGAAACAAGCAAGAAGAAGAGCACCTTTATTTACTTTCTGTGGGTCTTGGGCACTGGAAGGTACGATGCAGCAGGCTGCTGCAGAGGGCTCTGTTTCAAGGTGGTGCTCACTAGGGAGGACCCACCTTAAAGAAGGGGCATTGAAGAAGTGCCCCCCACCTTCTGCCAAGGCTCCCTTCCCATCTAGAAGTCCTCTCTCCTGGCCAACCTGTTTCTGTTCATTTGTTCTAATCTTTCTTCGGATCAGGCCAGCAGTCCATTAATCATTTCTGTCATCCCCTACAGGATCCAGGGCAACAGACCTGTTTTTCTAAAATCACAGTGCCAGAAACGAAACTCAAGGAGGAGGAAATCCTTTGCTCCTCGCGGCGGCTGGCTGGCGTGAGGACTGGAAGAAGCTACCAATTGTGTTCACTTTCCTCTTCTGCCCAGAATTGCACAGAACATTCCATGGAAAGTTTTGAAAGGGAATTCAGGTGGGAAGTGGAATTGGCAGGGCTGAAGAGGAACCCAACACATAAAGGCACCCACCGGCTAAGGAGGATGTGAGAAAAGGGGGTGGATAAATATATGTCAAGACAATGACAGATATAAATTAACAAATTCCTTATTTTCAAGGCCAAATATTTTGACAACTCCAGACATCAGAGAAGGTATATTAAACATAAAACTTGTAGACAGCATAGTCCTCTATGCCCTGATGTGATGGAAAAACTGAAATTAACTAGATCAAACAAGATGCTCCCCAATGGCAAGGAAAAAGCAAATCAAATATATCCAATTGAGAATGAGTGACTATAGAGAGAGGGTGAGAATGACCTTGGCCCTGTTGACATCTTGAGCTCATTTTTTCTAAGTCTGACCCAGTGGGGTAGCAGAGATTATTAAGGTAATACTGATGTTAGAAAACAAGAGATAGAAGAACCATGTGAAGTGCAAAAGTCAGACTGTGAATCATGACCTGTACTTATTCATAGGCCACTCATTCACCATGTCAGCCCCTATAGTAATCTCCACTCAATACAGAAATCAGTGCCATAATACCATCATTCAAAATTTGCCAGTGAAAGACATGGTATCTCCTTCCATGGGTAACAATGCCAATCTGATTAAGAACAAATCTCTTTACAAATAAGAGAGAATGTCCAGAGAGTCAAAGCAAGGGTGTTGTAACAACTGCCAAATCCTTCCAGGATTCTTGAATACTCTGTGATAGTTAGGTGGCTTTAAGTTCTATTCCAGTTCTTTGATCCTATTATTATACATATGCTCATAAGAATGAACCAATGTTATCAGAGAAAAGAATATACTTCATATACATGAATATTTCTCCATTATGACATTGAGTTAAATGGTAATATGTATCAGTTATGCAGCAAGTGGCTTGATAGGAATAAATGCTTTTAATATCAAAGTTTGTTAATACTTACTTAAAACCTAAATCAGAGCCATTTATTTATAATCATGTGATTATTCAGCTGCCATTTTTCATAGTAGGCATCAGGACAACAACCGTACAAATCTGGCTATATAGAAACTACAGAAAATTTAAACATATATGTGTATATATTTATATTATATTTGCAGTATACACATGTATGTTTAAATTTAAATACATATACATATGTATGTAACATTGACTCTCTTAAGCTCCTCAAGAAATGGTACATAAGTAGGATTTTGTTAATTTAAAGCATTTTCATGACTTAAGTACAATCTTAGACAAACCCAACATAATCCTTATGCCATAATATATTTTATAAAGACAAATGGCTACAAAGAAGCAGCAAATAATTTTAACATAAAAAAGAAAGCTTACCACAAATGCTATGGTACTTCTTAACGTGGACTCCCACTGGAAGCAGCTCTTAAGGAACTGAATTGTATTCCATACTGCCATAGTGAGTCTTTTCACACGGTCCACATCTCTTGATAAGATCTGATTTAAAAAAAAATGAAAATGGAGAACTTGATTTAAATACTCCAAGTATTCCCTTTAGATCAAGTAGCCTGATCATTTAAATTATCTTCTGTAGAGGCACCAATTAGAAAAATTAATAGAAAGGGAATGTCTGATATACAAAACTGTTTAAAAATATTATCATTCATAAGAGGAAAAACAATTCCAGTGTTAAGTTACAGCTCATTTGATGAAGAATAACTCTTTCAATAATATTCAGCACAAAACTGGTCTGGTGAAAGGTATAGCAACTGGGCTTTTGATGTCATGGAATGTGTGAAAGTGTATGCGTGAGACACAGGAAGAAAGAGAGAAAGACAGATGGACACAGAGAAACGGAGTCAGAGCTCACAGGAATGGGAATGAATGCTGATATTGTTTTTCTTTGGAATTAACTGCACAAATTCATAGTGGAAAATTCAAGTAATGCAGCTCATCTTGTCTATACGCCTATAAGAAAGTATAGTTCTTGGAAGAGAATCCAGTCCTCCCTCTTCCCAACTATACAACCCTAGGCAAGTTACTTAACTCCTTCACAAATAGGACTGCTATTAGTCTCACTTTACAAGTGGTTGTAAGAGAGTTAAGCACCTTAGAAAAATACCTGTCACATAGTAAAAGGTTTTAAGAATTTGTATCAAAAGCAAAAGTTTCACCTTTGTGAAAACTGGGGGTTACTAAGTGGTTAACGGCACTCGGGAGAGTTCTGACCTACTCCAGGATTTCAGCCTCAAACCCTTCATTTTTCTCAGAGCCCAAATCCACCCCACTTGGAGGTCATGTTTTACAAAGGAAATGTCTTTTCTCCCTGTTTTAGGCAGATTCGTTTCAATTTGTTTGCAAAGCAGCTACACCACCTACCTTAACTCAAGTATTAACTTTCAGGTAAACAGAGAAAAATGCAATAATAATAATAATAATAATAATAATAATAATAAAAGGCCTTTACTCAGAATATACAAAACAAATATCACAGACTGCCAGTATTAGAGCAGACTGAAACAAAACATTTATTTGGATGCTTCCCTTTAGAAGATGGTTAAGGCCTTTTCCAATGTGCCCAGAAGTTCATGGGAAACAAAAGGTTGATAAGATGCCTTTATATTTAACTGCTTTGTTTCATCCACAGCTGCTGAGCCCAAAGGAAGTAGTGGAAGTAATAAACGCTTTAAAAAGGGGACACTTTGTTCTTTGTTACACAACTGAAGAGGGACAATGGGTACAGAGTGAAATCCTGAACTGTATCTAAAGAGGACAGGCAGGGACTGGGGGGTGAGGGGAAGGTAAAGGTCATGGTAAAAAAATGTAAAACTTCCACTACTTGTCCCTGATCTTCACTTTTTGTTGGACCGAAGAGAGGAATTTCAGGCAACAGGCAGAGGGAAAGTTAGACAATTCAGCATGGGGTAAAATGTCAACACAACCCAAATTTAGACAACACATGAGTGATAAGAAAAGTCTTAGGGTAATCCGAGGCCAGAAGTCTGGAAGAGTCCTCTGGGTTAATTCCCTTGTCCACTCATCAGGCAGACCACCTCCCTGCAACTTCAAAAGCTAGAGACTGAAATAGCTACAAGTGAAGGAGGGTGGACAGGCAAGGGAATTCAGGAGGATGTCCATGCTAGGAATTGTTCTTTAAGAATGATTCAGGAGAATACTGGAGGGCTGGCTGAGGCTTCTGCTTCAACCCATAGGTTAGTTTTAAGTCTCTGTACACCATTCTTATTGAACTGCCTAATGATCTTATTTGGGGAGAGAAGGAAAGACAAATGGAGAGAGAGGGAAGAAAGAAGCAGACAAGCAGTGAGGAAGAAGCACTTGGGTGCTGGGAGTTTATGTGCCCAGCAGCCAGCCAGTCTAGGGGACCAGCCTACCTATTTTTTTTTTTCCATACCTGGTATTGAACCCAGGGGCACTTAACCACTGAGCCACATCCCCAACCACCTTTTGTATTTTATTAGAGACAGGGTCTCACTGAGTTGCTTAGGTCCTTGCTAAATTGCTGAGGCTGGCTTTGAATTCTCAATCCTCCTGCTTCAGTCTCCAGAGCCACTGGGATTACAGGTATGCACCACTATGCCCGGGACCAGCTTACCTTTTTGGACAGCTTCCTGCTATCTTCAACAAAGCGCTTTTCTCTGGGAGTAAAGGTCCTAATACTTGCCTTGACCTAGAAAGACATTAGTTGTTACAAAGAACAGCATGCAAGTGGCCTTTAGCATCCTTCTCCTCTGTCTAGTAACTGGACAAAAGATGGAAACCAATGCCTTTGGACCCTGAGGCCTCTGGCAGGGTCCAAAGGCAGATACCCTCAGCTCTGCCTGTCTTTGTGGGGCATTTCAGGAGAGTCCTTGGGTAGGCTGGATATGGGAGAGTGTTGCCTCCACTTCAGTAATTCCTATGAGGTAATTTAAACCACCACAGAGAGTGATGTTCATACATTCTCAAACTAATGTCCCTGGAAGATAAAATTTCCCTCTCATATTATTTTGAACTTAGCTTACACAGATAATACCTGGTACATGCACATCAATTTTCAGCTTATTAAAGGAAAAAAAAATCTTTTCCACAGAGAATCTCAGTTCTTTTCAATGACCTGGAAAAATAAATGGATGTACCACATCATTCCCATTTTATAAGAAATAAACTGAGGCTCAGAGGGATTTAATGATTTATTCAAACCACCAGAGAGAGAAAAAACACACACAATAAAATTCAAGTTCTTCTCCTCTGCATCAGATGGACAACTGAAAAGTCACTTAGGAGAGATATTTTGTTTTTAACGCTTTAATCCCACTTGCCCTTAAGCCCAGATTTTTTTTTTTCTTAATTTTTTTTTTTTTTTTTTTTTTTAGAGAGAGAGAGAGAGAATTTTAATATTTATTTTTTAGTTTTCGGCAGACACAACATCTTTGTTTGTATGTGGTGCTGAGGATCGAACCCGGGCCGCACGCATGCCAGGCGAGCGCGCTACCGTTTGAGCCACATCCCCAGCCCTTAAGCCCAGATTTTGTCTGAGTATAATCACCTTTATATACAATGCATACACAAATGCTTGCCAGAGAAAGGCAGGAATGGGGGCAATCTGTCCTGTAACCTGTAACCTCCTTATGTTTGATGTTCTTAAAGGTACAGGGGGAGATGAAAAAAAAAAAAAAAAAGGAGAAACATGCTCTTACACTGAAGACTATGCCCAGAGTTCTAGCACTACTGAGAGCCAGGGAACATAAGGATAAAAATATATTTATATCATATATAAAATTTTGCTTTATATATTGGACAGATAACATATAATAGACTATGTAGAGATTTTTATAGATATCATACATTTTACCTTGTATGTAGGTTATATGTTTATTGTATAAGTTTCATCTATATGTTACATAAATTTTAGATATATATTTATGTAATGAGCTATACTTTATATAACATATAGATATACCATCTTTGGTATATATACCCATATATTTATATAATATTGAGCTATGTTATCTACCTATGTTTATATGATATACATTACATAAATCTATTTTTTTCCTTTTGTTTTTACTCATTCCTTAGCATTTTATTTTACTGGAGAATTAAACACCATTGATTCTGCTGATGGAACCTGAAAGCTGTGATTCTCAGCACAAATTTTAGGACTGAGGTTTTAAAAATGATTATCCCCTCTCTCTCCAGTCATAACAATCAAGAGATACTGTTCATTAGTTTTAGTCTCTAAAGCCTGGTCACCTTTATTTTAAGTACAAAAATGCTAGGAAGTATGACCCAATAAGACTTACCGGATTATATATGAGGTCCATCTCTAAGTAAATAACTCCTTTAAAAGCTTGTTCTAAGTCTTTATTCTTTAGTACATAACAATTTGGTTGCCCGTCTTTAATCTGTTATAAACAAAAGATAAAATACACAATAGTACAAACTTTCTATAAGGTTTAAACAGAATAACCACAACTAACTTTGGTAACGTTGCAAAGGGAGTGAATTTATTAAACAGAACCTAAATCTATCATGAATCAATTTTTAATTCCAGAGACCTGTTATAATAGATAAGAAGGTAAAGTAACAACTACCAGGAACAAACTTGTGTGTTGATAGAAAATTATTGGTACAAATCGTGACAGAACCACATAGCCACATAGCCTTTTCCTTCAAACACTGCAGAGGTTACACACTTTCATGTACCCCCCAAATGATTAATATTCTCCAAAATTCCTGGCCAATACTCCTCAAGACTGTCAAGGTCATGGGAAAAAAGGAAAGACTAGGAAACCATCATAAATCAGAAGAGAACAAGGAGATAAGATGACTGAATATAATGGGATACCCTGATCTGGATCCTGGAAAAGAAACAGGACATTAAGTGCCAAAGCTAGTGAAGTCCAAAGAAAGATCAGAGTCCAGTTATTAATAATGTACCAATGTCATGGTGTCTCTTAGTTTTGACAAAACTATCACGGTCATTTGAGATAGTAACATTAGGAGAAATTGGGTGGAGGGTATGTGAGGATTCTCTTGTCTTTACAATTTTTCTGTGAGTCTAAAATTATTCCCAAACTATTTTAAGGAAATAAATAACAAATCTTTATTTTTTCATAAAATGATAGTACTTCACTAACTAGCAAAGTAAATTAAATAAACCAATCAGCCCACCTAATATTGAGATCAAAATCATTCAAAATCTAAATCTTTAAAATAAACAAGTTCCTCTGATGTCCTCTTTCAACCAGTATGTCACATCTAAGTCACACACTTAGCTACCCACTGACCCAGCATATATGACTTCTAAGGAAAACATCCCCTGTATTGTTTTAGAAACCATTCAGCTCTCTCTCTTGAAAGGCATGTTAATTATCTAGATTTAATCACTCTCTTCAGATTTGATAGCAGCCCTGCTTTTCATTGTACACATGGAGGTATATGAAGTAATTAAACTTCTAGCTTTTAAGAAGTGTATCCATTAACTCTATAAGGTCCTCAGCAAAACTTGAGTTTTTCAAAAATTCTATCTGGAATTGTAATGACCCCATTATTTAGGTATCTTAGGAAATTTGAGGGCCTGAAATTTGAGCCATATTTTAAATGACTATTGCCATCTCCACCGACATTCACACAAGTGTTCTTATAAACAGTGGTGGAAATGAGTTGAGTAAGTCACAAGGGGAAACGGCAATTCCACTTTACAAGGGAGAGGTCATCTTCCTTCCCAAAGTCACTCCACCTCTCTCAGATTGAATAGCTTTTATACAGAAAGATGGTTTTCCTGGCCAGTGGCTAAGAGGAAGGGGGTGCCCCATAAAGACCTGGTTTCCTTCCTCAACGGTGTCCAAACAGGATTCTGAGCTTCCGCTTTGATACACAGTCTCACTTAATAAATTGTGGGTGTTAAAGTTGAAAGAAATAAATACAAAAACAGCATTGCAGTTTGCCAAGCTGAATTTGATCCAAATTAGCTTTGCTTCAAATCCATAGTCATTGTACTGTTATCTTAAAATTTCCATGATTTCTTAAGGGTTAGGGTGGGTCAAGAGAAGAACAAGAGGTATCAGTATAAAAAGAAATATTTCATAGCAAAAGAAGATTTTTGTTTTTAATTTGGTAAATGGCCATTTCCTGTTACTCAATGTCCCTTGCATTGTGTCAGCAAAACCCAGCATCCACCTAAGGACATTAAAGCCGTCATCAAAGTTAGAGATATAATTAAAGCAATCCATGTTTAGCACTTTTGGAAAAAAAATTCATTTAAAATGTATGAATTTTAAAAGTTTGAAAATTACAAAAAATAAAGTCCCTTTGAACTTCCACAAACATCACCATTCTTTCCTCTGAACATAAATTAGAATGTGACAGGTATTTTAAAATTTTTATTAAGAATTTATACTTATAAAAATATCCTTGAAAAAAAGTGTTAAGCATTTTTTTTGCCTAAGTGATATGCTGGATGTATCTTGCAACTTCATTTTGTATTTACCAATATTATTTGTAATTTGATTACATTCATAAACAGATCTCATTTATAAACTACTCTTTATGTTCAACATGCAAATAAGCAAAGATTTATCAATTCTATTGATGAACATTTATTAATTTCACTTTTTTAATCTGTTCACCATAAGGAATATCTTTTGGGTCATAGTTAAAGATAAGTGGAAATGGAAACATATTGTAATAGTTTGCACTTGAAAGGTGTTTGGGTTATTAATAGGTTAATGCATTTGAATATTTAGTGTTAGAATTAAATACTGAAATAGTAACAGAAGAGACTAGCTTTTAAAATATCTTCACTTTCTACTGTCTTTATGTAATTAAACTTCTGACAAAACAATCTAGGATTACAAGTTCTTCTATAACATCCTAACTTGTCAAATTCTTGTGTGAGTGCATGTATACACAGGAAATTAAAACAAAACATACACACAGGTATATATCACATGTGTATATCACATCATTTATGCTTATTATTTGTACTTAGACTTTTGAAGATTATTCCTCATTGTAAATAATTTTATATTTATGTATAAATCTCAGAACTTTACTTATCATATTCAGTGAGAAAATAAAAGTACAAAGAATATTTAGAAGAGAGCATATACACAAATTTTCATCCCTGGCTATAAGATAATACTTCAACTTAAAACTCAGTTTAACTTTCAGTTCTGTATCAACAAAGGCAAGAAGGAAAGATAGTTACGTAACTCTGAAGAGTCTTCAGGGGCTGAATCTGAGAGGACTTCATTTGACTCAAATATAAGTGTCTTGGATCAATTTTGTCAGTAACTCTTTAAATCAACATATTATTCATCTTTTTATATTGAATTTTTCATATGTAAAGAGTGTCTGATACTATGCAGTAATTTTTGGCAGGCATCTCCCCACAGCAATAATATAGTTAACCTCATTAGGAACTAAAACGCCCATAATCAGAAAAATGGGTGTTTTCATGTCTCGTAGATGTTTTTACACATTTTATCTATAAAGCCTATATCAGGAGCCTAGGTAAGCATTATTTTATTGGCAAATTAGGTAATAAATGAATCAGTACGGGAAGTTTGCTTCTGAGTAATGATTCAGAATTTTGTAATCAAAAAGAAAGTAACTGAGAAATTAGTCTAGTTTAAAATTTTTAATCTGACCCACAATAATTCTCAAACTATTCAACATTTTCGTAAAGAATGTTAAATCTGCTTAAATGAGCTCTAAGCAAAGTCAATATGAAAAGCTTTTTTAAACATTGTTTGGTAGAAAATAACTTTGAGTCCAATAAATGCTATAACACTCATTATATTAGAAAACTAACCTATTTTATAATCAGCATGTAATAGGCACAGGTATGTAAGAATAGAGAAAAAAATCTGCATCTAAAACTTATTAAAAAATAATTATTTTCCAATAACTTGACATTTACTAGAAGAAAAAAAAAACTTTGATGCAATGAGTTATCAAGTGATTCAACAGCAAAATTGATCAAAAGCATTACAAAGGAATAAATCCACCAGTTGATTTAAGTAGAAAAGACACACATTTAAGATCAGAATCCAAATACAGAGTCATATTGATTCCTTCATTGTTTGACCTAAAAATTAGAAAATGGAGAACATTGGGGTATAACCTAGCATTTTCTATTACATGTCTTTCATTTCATGCAAAACGCAAAACTCATAACTGTGAGAACACCATGGTGCATGCTTAGTCCCAGCTGATGTAAATGTAATAAAATGTGACGAGGACAGACATGTGGCTTGGCAAGAGTACAATACACTTTATCTGGGGTAGCTAGTCATCCATGAGCAAGAGGGTGGGGACGGACAACAAGTGGCAGGAACTTACAGGGAGGAAATCAGACACATACATCCAAGAGAGTCCACAGGTCACAGGACTGGGAACCCACAGGGAACCTTATCAAAACAGCCATCTGGAAAACTGGAACTGTTCTGCCAAATCTCCCCTAGTCCTGCTAGTTAATTTTTAACCCCTTAAGGGAAACTATCGCTTCAAGATCATGTCATACCCTCCCCTTGTGTCTAGGTCATCAAGACAAAGGGGTAACAAACAGGACATGAGGGGACAAGAACAAAGGTACCTCAAATCCTTAAAAGTCCTAGGTTCTAAAAGCATCATGGTGTTTTCCCTAGAAGGGACCCGCCCAGTGCCTGTCCTGAACATCTGTACTCTTGCTCTTCCTGGTAAATTCCTGCTTGAAATTCATCCTGCAGGATGGCAAGAACTGGTGGCTACAGATTTTCATGGTCTCTTTGGCTCCATGGGTCTCCTCTGCAACAGCAACAATTCAAATTTTTCACCCCACTTGGAAACAGGCCTGGTTCCAATGACAGGAGTTATAACCAACAGGAGAGATTAAACTGTCCACTAGGTCACTGTTTGTTCTGCAGGGAGTACTGTCACCAACCAGCCAAGGCAGCACAGAACTCCTTTTAAATAAAAAAATATATAGGAAACATTCCCTTATATAATAACCCATTCTCCCACATTGTTCAGAATGGTTCTTTACCTCACAAATATTCTGTAGTGAACCTGACTAATCCTCAGTTGTAATTCATCAAGTTCATTTCCAATTTTTAACAGTTGTAAACAGTGTGATGAATTTATTCACAGATGTCTCTATGCATTCATGATACATTTCTAAAGATAAATTCCTAGAAATGGACTTGCTGAGTCGTGGAATACATCTATTCTCATAGTGCAGGCAAGTAGCCAGTTTGCCTTTCTGAAATGCTGTGTTAATTCACATTCCTAGGCTCAGCGAAGAAGCCTGCCTGTTTCCCCACAGCTTGGCCAACTACAGGCATTTTAACTTAATATACTTAAAATTTCATAGAAAGAAAAAGAGTCTTGGATTAATATGAACTTCTTTTTTTGTAACAAATGAGACTGCACAGTTTTCACTGTTTTTTTTCATGTTAAAAAACAATAGACCAAGGTAGGGCTGTAAAACCAGACCCATATAGATATGATTCCCACTTCTGGCATTTAACATTGTGTGACTATGTGCAGTTACTGTACCTCTCTGAGCCCCAATGGTCTCTTCAAAATAGATAGACTATAAATGCTCAAACATATGTGTATATTAATTTTTTATCCATTTTATCCAAGTTTCTTCTGCAGACTTATACCAACTCATACTCCCAAAAACAGAATTTGAGAGGATCCTTTTTCTATATTTGTTAAGCTGATTACTTAAATGAATTTCATCATTTAAATTGCTAAACAAGGTAGATGAAGATGACAGCTCATTCTACAAGTGGTCATTATATAACAGGGACTGTTAAATGCTTTATATGGGCCAACTCATTCAATTTTCACCATATATACCCACTGCATGTATAATGATAATTTTACCTTTATTTTATTAACAAGGAAATTCAGATAGAGAGGTTAAGTTACTGGACTAAAGTCACACAGCCAGTTTAGTTGAGGAGCAGAGGTGCCAACTCATGCAATCTACTTCCAACAACTACATTCTTCCCCACCATAATCATAATTGAATGAATCATGAGACATTCATATACTTACAGGCTATTAGGATTTCCATTTAATTTAATTTTCTGGTAGGTTGAATTGTCGTTCCTTATTGATTAAAGATAACTTGTAAATTAGTAATGCCTATTTGCTTATATGTTATAAGTATTTTTATATGCTCCTAAGTCTATATTTTGTCTTTTAGTTTATGATGTTCATTTTTGTTTTGGCCATATCTTAAGATATCTTAAGATTTCTCTGATCATTCCTCTTTTCAGTTTGTTTGTATAGAATTTCTCTGCTATCAGAGTGCTGTAATGCTTAGTGTAACACACTGACATTTTCCCCTAATCGATCAGCAACAAATTTTCCCAGAATCTCTTAAGTAGTTCACCATTTCCTCAATAACTTCATATTTCAAATTTATAATATATTAAATTATCTCCAATTATTTAGTCTTCTTTCAAGTACTTCAGTATGCTTCTAGAATTCCCTCACCTAAGTCTTACACATTCTAATTTGCTTTCTATTGTAGTCTGATGCTTTTTTAGATTTTTTTTTTTAAATCATTCCTATGAGTATAGCCATTGATCTTGTTTAGTTAATATTGATCTTAGAGACCTTTTTATTTTAATGTTATGTATTATTTTTTATGTTTATAGATATCTGACATCAAAGAGTCTCTACAAATGTGTTTTGTTAAAATACACATTCTTTCTTTCTTCATATAATTCTGCATTGACTGGAGCTAACATAAAAGCCTTAATTTTCACTTGTTAATTCATAAACAAACTCATTAAATTCTCAAACAATCTGATGCAGAGACTGCTATTGTTATCCTCTATTTAAAGTGAAGAAAGAGAAGGAATACAGCTGGTATTTCAGCAATGACTCTTAGGCCTTGAAATTTCTGACAGATATCGTCCATCACATTAAGAAAGTGTCTTCAATTAGTAACTTATTAGACTATTTTTTCATATTATATTGTTGTTTGTTTTCTTCTTTTAACATATAAGTGATGTACATTACACATTAAAGTTCCTAAACTTTCTGATAGTCCAAGAAAGGTATATGAACAATTTCCTTCTTATTACATCTGTAATTTGGGGGCTGGGGATGTAACTTACTGATATAGCACTTGCCTAGCATTTGCAAGGCTCTGAGTTCAAACACCAGCACTGGAAAAAAAAAAAAAAGTGAGTTAAATGTGTTTTTGATGTCAGGTTTTCTAGTCTCAAGTAAAATTCATGAATTTTCCAATTTGTTTTGTTTTGTTTTGTTTTGGTTTGGTTTTGGTCCTTAACCACTGAGCCACATCCTCAGCCACCCCGCACCGCCCCGCCTCCGCTTTTTTTTTTTTTTTTAATGAGACAAGATCTCACTAAGTTGCTGAGGCTGAACTCAAACTTGCTATCCTCCTGCCTCAGTCTCTCTGGTAGCTAGGATTACAGGTGTGCACCTTCATGCTCAGCTCATTTTTATGTTCTTAATGAATTTAAAGAAGAATTACTTGACCCTTTAAGGTTTGGAAAAAACACACTCATAAAGCAAATTATATCTGTTATTTTCTTGTTTGGGGAAGACTAGGATGCAGGGAGTAAAGAACAGAAAAAATTTGATTATGTGTTCTCGTTTCTGCATAATTAGTAATTTTCACTTTACTGTATATTAAATACCCAATATCCAAGTTAGTCCATACTTGTTAAGATAAATTTCTTTGCTGTTTTTCACCAGTCCATTCAACCATGTGCAAAACTGTATTATATTTGCAGTTCATTTGGAAAGACTCCACATCTTTACAGAACACAGGTTCTCAGGATCACAAGTTCAAGGTCAACCTCAGCGACTTAGCAAGGTCCTAAGCAACTTAGTGAGATCCTGTCTCAAAATAAAAACCAACCAACCAACCAAACAAACAAACAAAGGCATGGAGATGTGACTCAGTGGTTAAGCACCCCTGGGTCAACCCCTAGTACAAAAAAGAAAGAAAGAAAATACTTATACCACACATTCTCCCAGTGTGTTTCTGCACTTCATTTCTCGGCGACCCCTCAATAAAGTTTGGTAGTAGTCTTCACAGCAATATTCTGTGGTGCTGTTTTTGTGTGTGTGTGTTGTTTATTTGTTCACTGTTTCCTCATTCTTGATGTTTTTCCTCTTTTGGCATTAACTCTGTAAGTTCCTGTCCATTTTGTTATTATTTGGGGGTGGGGGGCTGATACTTGGATTTATCTTATTCATTGATGACATCTATTTTACATTGTTGGGGTGTGTGTATTCTACAGTGCAGTATCCAATCTAGGGCCTTTACATGCTAGGCAGGCAATTGAGCTACACCTCATGACCTGTCTCTCTTTTATCTTCATCATTCCTTCCTAATTTTTTTAGTTTTATTCTAGTTTCTTTTGTTGAGATATATAATTGATTTTTAATCTTTATATTTAATGACAAAACCACCCAAGGTAAAAATTTCCTTTGAATAATACTTTTGACTCTTACTCTTAGTTTTTATGTATAGTATTTAATTGTTACTTTTTAAGTAGTCTAGATTGTAGTTTTAGTATCCAAATTAGTTACTTTTCCCCACCAAGTACTTAAACATGTGTTTCTTTTGATTTTTAATTTCTATTTTCATAAAAATATGATATTGGAACCACAGTACAATTTCTGCCTTTTCTGAAATTTATTGAGGTATTTTTGACCCATACAATCAATATTTGAACATGTTAAATGGATTTTTTGAGCAGAATAATTTCTATACTTATTTGTATTTTATTTTCAGTGGCTGTCACAGGGATTTTCACTAACAAACAGTTCTTAAAATTTGTACATTTGAACATTACAATCTCCAGGAATCATCACAGCTTGCTTTTGTTTGTGATATTTTCAAACATGGGTAAATAATACACATTATCATTTGGTGATTCTAATTTTTTTCAATTTTTTTCTTGTATTTTATATAGGAAAGAAAATGGGAAATAATTCATATACAGGTTCATGTTTTTTATAATCTTACTGGTAGTTCAGTCTTTTTTTTTATAATGACTAGAATAACTCAGTGTATCATGTTTTTGACTCACTGTTTATTTACATTTATATTCTATACTTTTACTATTTAATTTTATTATTACTATGTTGTAGGTATCTCAATGCAGCAGCATTTAGATTTTACTCTGTTCAATGTAAGATTTTTTTTTTCCATTTAATAGAAAAGTTGAGCCTATCCGACATCTACTCTCACAAGCGATATGTTCATTGATACACTGTGTAATGGCCATGTTTTTTGTTATGTTATTTGGTACTAGGGATTGAACCCAGGGTGCTTAACCACTGAGATACATCCTTAGCCCTTTCTTTTTGTTTTGTTTTTTGAGTCAGGGTCTCAATAAGTTGCTTAGGGCCTTGCTAAGTTGCTGAGACTGGCTTTGAATTTTCAATCTTCTTGCTTGAGTCCCTCAGCCACTGGGATTACAAGTGTATGCCATGGTGCCCAGGCCATCTTGTTGTTTGATGTTAGCGCAATCCCAGTAGGCCCTTCTCTCCCTTTCTCTCTTCTCCCTCCCAGCCTATCTGTCCTAACCAATATACTACCCAGTCATTATACTGCATATGTTTCATGATAATTCAAACATATTAAAGGTGCCATTACCTAGGTTCCCAGGATGCTGGACAAAATTGCCCTATTTTATTTTTATTTATTCCAATGGACTTATTGGAACAAAAGTAAGGGGTAAGAAGAATTGAAAGTTTGTGTTAAGAAATGACCATCATTGTCCACATTGAGATTCAAGTCTTGCCTTTATCAAATAAACTCTCAGGTGACCCATCTTCTTTTCCTTATTACTCATTTTCTATCCTCAAAGATGAATCACTTGGGATTCCCTGATCAAATTTATACCCTAGAAAATCAAATCTTAGCCACAGACCACTTTACATTGTATTAAACCTAATGATAAAGCCATTAACATAAAGTTAAATATCAATATTATTTACTTTAATGGTTATCATTTCGGCTTTAGTCTAAAAAAATCTATGATTATGTGAGTTTATTAAATTGGGCAAAACCATCACAGGTGAAACTTGTACAGATAAATACTTAATTGAAAATGTAGAGATATTTGCATGGCATTTATTTGGTATAAGCAACTACAGAAAATTTGTCTCATAAAACTAGGTGAAGTTGCTGTTGGTGCAGCTACTTATCAAGTACCTGAATCCACTGAGGATGCTGGGGCTTTCTAATGGCACTGGGAAGGCCCCAAGATTGTGATGACACACTCTTGTGTCCATGTTGTTCTGACCCATACAAAAGGACTCATGTTTGTTTCAAAATGCAGTCTCTCAAAGTTTGGATGATTCTTTCTTGGTTATTAGAAAATAATAAATGTATGCTTTTTCCTATTTTATAGATCAAGTCTGTAAGGCAAATTTTAGTCATCCTAAATTGGCCCATTAGATAACTCTAAGGGAACAATTGTATGAATGAATAAGAAGGACTGACCTAGAGGAGAATACAGTCCGATTTTCAAGACACATTTGGTATCACTTAAATTGAGGATAGACATGTTAAATAAATAGATTGAGCCAACTAATTATTAGAAGAGAATGTCTACTGCCCAAAATATTTTGAAAACTCTGAAATGTGCTTATTGCTTTCCACTGTGTGTATTTACTATATAGAAAGTTCACTATATAGTAAATTGACTGATTAGAAGAGTACAGGAGCAAAGTGAAAATGAGGAGATATATGTCCCCTTTTTTGCTCTCACTGACCAGCCATGGAAGAAGTCTTCAGATGGTAATGCAGTCTAATCTCAGTTTCCCACTGTTCTTAATCACCTGTATTTGATTAAAGAGCTTTGAATATCTGTAGAATAATTAATTTTTTTTCAAAACTAAGAGAAATAAAATCTATGGAAGGAGGGCTTACTGGCCTGGATTCTTTGAATCCTGATATACGACCAAATTGTACATATACATCTTGAACAATTCACCACCACTAATAAATATACTTATTTCAGTATATGGATTTTAAATGAACCAATAGTCAGCTAGTACTTTCACCCTGATTAAAAAGATATAGTGAATTTAGAACAGGCTCTTTATTTAACAGGCTTAAATGCACTTAACACATTAACATTTAGAGTAAGATTAAAAGTTAAAGTACCTTCTGCACTTTCTACTTAGATGTTAAAAAAAAAAAAAATGTAGTTTGCATTGTCTCCAAAAGCAAGCCAAATTTTAGTTTATGACTTGACAAAAAAAAAAAAAAAAAACTCATTTTCACAAAACTGTTCCCATTCCATTGGGGACAAATTGTTAATTATAAATTAAAATAAAATATTTGTTTTTAAACATAAAAGGATACATTATTGAATATTGTTCTGTATTCTGTAGACATGATAGTGAAGCACCAATAAATTCATTTTTATACTACTTTCTCATATTAACCGCCCCCCCCAAAAAAAAAATAAGTCCTTCTCCTAAGAAGCATACAATTTAATGCTTATTTAATTCTAGGAATTTCAGTGAATTCCTCTCAGATTTGCTTAATACTGTAGGAAAATTTTCTTCCTAGTCAATTGCACTGATGTCTCTGTCCCATGGTCAAAACCTTTCAGCAGCTTCCTGCTGACAGAATAAGCCAAACCTCCCTGCACCCTCCACAGGCCTGAGTGACCTTCCTCCTCCCCTCCCCTTCTGTAATCATGCTGAGCTCCAGACACAGGCCCCTCCTGGCCCCAGCATGTGTCCCTCCTCTGCTTTACTGCTCACATCTCTCTTCTACATAGAAGATCTTCCCTCTTGACCTCACTGAAGTCACTACCAACACCCTATTCCCTCCTGACCCAGTTCCAACTCCTTGTCTTCTAAATGCTTACATCCATACTTCTCACTTCCTATCGTCTAGTTCCTTTCCTGGGGCCCTTGTGATTTGAGGTCTTGTTTGTCTACTGCTTTGGGCACAATATTCATTTCATGGGTCTTTACTGTGCCCATCTGACATTTCTTAGAAGCTCAGGCTCTAATATGAAACTGCCTAAATTAAAATCCTGCGTCCATCACTCAGCAGCTATAGGATTCTTTCTGTGCCTCGGTTTCCTAATTTGTATATTGGCATAATAATAAAGCATGTCTTATTAAGTCATCAGAGAATTAATGATTCAACATATGTTAAGTGTACAGCACAGAGTTTGCTAGTTAGGCATCAGTCAGTATATATACTAAAGAAAAAAATCCTAGATCTAAATAGGTAGCTTTTAAAATGTACTCTCTAAACCACAAGTTAGAATTACTTGTATATAGAATGATCAATGAAATAATCAGCTCAAAGTATGCCAGTGATAATGAGGGTCATAGCATTTAAAAAAAACATATTTATATCTCCATGTAACATAACAGATCAATTAATTTGGAAATGGCAGGTGGAGCATAAGATGTCAAGACAAGCACAGGGATACACTGTGGGGTCTGATCGCTTCCCCGATTTATGGGTCAAAGAATCAAAAATAAATCAGAAATGAATCTGAATCAGATCAGCCACACTGAATGGCAGCAGCTGAAGTATCATATTCAATGCCAGGGACTCCAAAATCCATAAGGAAAAAGGACCAGCCATGCTGCTTCACAAAGCAAAGACCTTTCATATTGGCATATATTTCCAGATGTGCCACAGCCCATTTATCCTAGAAACAAACAAATAAAGTAAAATAAATCAAGCACTCTCTATCTCGAAACACCCTGTGGTTCCTCATCTTCCAAAAAGAAAAAGCCAAGTTCTTCAAATTTTGGCTTTCCAAGTCCTCCAGGGTCTTTTCCTGTTCTGCATCTCAATTTTCTCCAACTGACTCACACCATTCTATCCACAGTGGTACCCAGAGATTTCTGGAATCTGACAATCAAGGTCCTGCTGCAAAGCAGGAAGCATGCATGAAAGTTTCCCCAGATATCATAAGACTCACTTCCTCATCTATATTCTCGTTCAAACGTCCCCTTTTTTGTGGCTCTCACTGGCCAGCCATGGAAAATTGCAATCCTCCCTCTGCTTGATTTTTCCCCATCTAACATACTGTGTACAATTTGTGTCACTTTGTTTATGTGTCCTCTTCTACACATCTTGAAGCCATGAGCTCCAAGTGAGGAGAGATCTCCCTTAGGGTCATCATTGGTACTGTGTCACCTAAAACAGCGCCTGGTGCACAGTGACACTGGATCAATGTCTATTGACAGAATGATCAACAGACCTTAGGAAAGCTATCATGAACCTGAAAAAAATGTCAAGATGAATGGCTATTTGTATTTCAACCAGCTCTTCCACAAAATATTTCACCTTGTATTTTGGAGGAATGTTTTGAAAAATGATTTAGTTTAAGTCAATGGTTCTACACTGGGAGGGATTTCCTGACTCTTCAGGATCTTTGGAAATGTCTGCAGATTACTTTGGTTGTCATAGCAGTAGTGGGTGGCAGCTGCTATCCATTGGAAGTCATGTAAGTAAGTTATGTAAGCATGGAAGTCAAAGGTGTTTCTGGACATTCTACAATGCAACAAGAAAGCTCCATGTGATGAAGACTATTCTGGTTCCAAATGTCAACAGTGTTAAGGTTGAGAAGCACTGATGTAGCTGAAGTTAAATTCTTAGATCTGCCAAGTAGAGCACGCGGGAAGAAAAAGAGAAAGAAGGAAGGAAGCAAGTAGACTAAGAGAGTTGTGGCAATTGTAGACCACAGGCATGAAACTTTCACAAACAAAATGGGAGAGTTTTAAAAAATCAGCAAATGTGTTCACCTTGCAAGAAATAAAATGTGCTACTAATATTTATGCATGAAAGTAAGAAGAGAAATGTCAAAAAAATTAGTGAATAGAGGAAAGTGAATTGTAAAGAAGAGTTTTTCTCCTAGTACCTTTAGGGTCTCTAAAAGCATGCCCCATATTCCGTTACATGTATTCTTTCAGGAATAACTGACAACACTGTAATAAAAAAAGGGGGAAATCCCAAATCACCACCTCCTCTCTGTGAGCCCCGCAGTCTGCTGCCGACAGCTCGGAGCATTTGGCAGGAGCCGGCTGTACGAGGGAGCAGATGCTTCACGCAGGCTCTTAGAGTAACATCAGGGATATGAGAACTTGGGGAGAAATTAACCAAGCGATCAAAAACAGACGAAGAGATATTAAGAGGTATAGCGTTCCCCTTTCTGTAAACATTGTGTGAGCTAGACTAACCTCATGGTTAAATTACAGAGTGCTCCATCCACAAAGATGCACAAGTAGCTTTGAAAAAATAAGTCTTTGGGAAGAAATAAAATCTCATAGGCTGATGAAGCCATAGTCTACAACAAACCGTGTTGCTAGTTGAAGGAAAAACATAAAATTCTCTCAGAACAGTTCATCAGACCTACATGTTAATGCCCATTTAATGGATGGGGAAATGTGCTCCATAGTTTTCCTTTTTGCCCACGTTGCACATGTTTTTGGCTTTCTTTGATGTTTTCTCTGCTGTGTTTTAAAAGTATTTTTTTCATTCAGCATTTCCTTTTTGCTGACCCCAGTATGTTCTCTTTAAACCAGACTACAGAAACACTCTCCCATTTCTAAGAGACATCTCTTGCTTTCTTCCACAAAATATTTTTGGAGGCTGCAAATGAACAGGCCAAGTAAAAAAAAAAAATAAATACAAATGGAACTTTGGGATAAAAGGTCTTCCGCAGAGCTGAGAATGAACGTGCAGTTAGCAACAATTTAATTTTGAGGAAACGTAGGGTAAGGAGGTATAAAGAAATACATATTTTCCATTAATAAATGGAAATCTGAGTCGTAGATCCATATTCCTTGAAATCAAATGGAAACTCCAAGCTTAAAAATGAAGAGAAAGACTGAGAGTGAATTGACAGACTGGACAAAATGTTGTGGTTGATTAAATCAATACTGGACTGACACAGAAAAGATGATGTCTCTTTATAACTCAGACATAAGGAAAAGGAATAAAATGGTAGTTTGCTGCTACAGCTACAAGAATATTTCTTTTTCTAGCACTGACAAGGACAAAGCAACTCTGGATCACAGAAACTCATCAACTGTTAAATAACTTGCAAATTGTTGATGAACGAAGGGAACTTACAGACAGCAAGGGAATGGCAACTTTTCCAAGAAAATCAGGGGGTTTATCTCCATCTTCATCAAACACTGTCACTTCCAAAACATCATGGATGTCTTTAATGGGACTGAAACAAGAAATATCAGGTCTTATACACAAAAACACACAAGTGAAAGTCTGTTGCATGAAGATCTGAAAACACCGTTTCACTAATTAAGTCTGTGTGTCCTCAGAGTATAAAACTACCATTTAATTAAATTCTAAAAATTAAATCAAACTGACTGTATTCCCAAGCCTTCCATCATAGAAGACTCAGACATCCACATGAAAAAAAAAAAAAAATCAAGTCAACTTTTTTACTGACATTTTCTTTCCATGTAGATGTGCACTTGAGGGTGCAACTGTTAGAGGAGCAGAATAAAGGAGACAAAGAGTGAGAGGAAAAGGGAAATGATTTCAGAAAGTTGCTTCGAAATGAGAAAAGTAAGCATCACATTTTCTTTAAGTTAATGAAAAGGAAAGGTAAAATTCACATTTAATGAAATAGTGAGAAAGCCTCCTGTGGTCGAAACACAAATGCCAAAAATCCAAGGCATATTTAGAAACTTTTGTTGTTGTTGTTGTTGTTGTTGTTGACCAGAAGGCAGACACCAGTGAAAATGAAAATAGAGCCATGATCACTGACAATGTGTTAGAGAGACAGACACTCTTATTTCTGGCCACTGGCAGACCTGTTGGCAGAGCTGATCCACTTATCATTGGTCTTTGGGAGATTTCTACTAATATCATCAAATCCACACAAGCAAATTTGACTATTGTAGACTAAGCATTTATTCAGCTTTGTGAGGATAACGTACCATCATTTCACTCAAATTCATCCCTTGATGGTCCGGTGCCTTGAAATCTAAAGTAGGAAAATTAAGTATATCCTGCCTCCTTAATAGACAAGTTTGATGGAGTGGGCAGGGCATTGCTATGGAGTGGGTCATTCAGCTAAATGTAAATACAAGGAGGCTCTGGGAGTCATTAAAGATTCACAAATAATATGTATTTCCTAATGACTCTGGCATAATACAAGCTTTCAAGCATTTAAGATAATGTTAGAGCGTACAAGCTCCTTGAATTTAAGGCAGGTCTCCATTTGTGACTTTATTTAACTGAGGAATAAATTGGTTTAGATACATGGAGGCTTCCATATACCCACAGATTAATTTAGTCACTTGAAAGATCTACTTTACAAATGCCTTCTATAACACTCCCTTGCAGTTCCAAATGGTCTCTTCTATTATTAACACCACACTCCATAAAATAAAAGTATAAAAGGTTTTAAGGAAAAAGAAACAATAAAATTCACTCTTTGCACATAAAAATGGACAAAAAGTTCCACTCAAGAGCCCCAGCCTGCCCCAAACATATCAAGGATAATTGCTTTAAGTTAAAGCCACTCCTCTGTATTTCAGAGGCTAAAGCACTTACAATGTAAAAACTTTGTTCCACTCCGGGTTGAGGTTTTTGTAAATGGTATGTGTCTGAAGCCGGTCATTGCCTACCTCCAACAAGCAAAAAGGATCACTCTTCCCTGGCAAGAGAACAAACATTGGTCAATGACAACTGAGTACATAAAGAGTCAAAAGCACAGTAAACAAAAGCCATGTAGTTTTCCAACAATGAAAATTTCATGTTTGGTGAAAGAGGGAAGGTGAGACTTTTCGAAAGCTCTTTGGAAGCCCTCTTTGGGAAAGTGGAAGGTGGACAAAGTCTATAGGTCTTTTAGCATCTTAACAACGTAGGACCTGATACACAATACCCAACTCAGCTCAGATACAGCTGAAAGTCAGTAACCATACAGGTCTCACAGGAGGACTGTCAGTTTGACCTGTGAGAGGATCCAGTTCTTTGTTTTATTTTAAAAAGAAACTCAATAGCAAAAATAAACAACAACAACAACAAAACAAAACAAAACAAAAACCCTCAAAGTCCACACACAATCCAGTTTAAAGATGGGTAAAAGATCTGGGAAAAAAAAAAGGATTCTCAAAAGAAGACATGCAAATGGCCAAAAAATATATGAGTGTTCAATAGTATTAATCATCAGAGAAATGCCAATTGAAGCTACAATGAGCTATCACCTTGCCCTAGTTATTATAGCTACTATCAAAATAAATAAATAAATAAACAAATAAATAAGTGTGTGTGTGTTTGTGTGTGTGTGTGTGTAGAAAGGGAACTCTTACGCACAGCTGGAGGGATATACATTAATATAGTCCTTATAAAATTCACAGGTTCCTCAAAAAGTCAAAAATATATCTATCACATGATCCAGCATTCCATTATCAGGTATATATTTAAAGGAAATGAAGTCAATAGGCTGAAGAAATATTTGTACTCCCATGTTTATTGTAACACTATTCACAGTAGTCAAGAAATCAAAATAAGGGTCCATCGATGGATGAGTGGATAAAAAAATGTGGCACATGTACATACATGAATAATATTCAGCCATAATACAGATGACACCTAGTTTTTTTTTGCCGCAGCATGGATGAACTGGGAGGACAATTTTATTAAATAAGTTAGGCACAGAAAGAAATACTGCCTGATCTCCATTCACATGAGATCTAAAGAAGCTGCTCTAGTAGTGACTAGAGGCTGGGCAGGGTAGGAGTGACAGCTGAGTGGTCAAGATTCATCAAGAAGTACAAAGTCACAGTTAGGCAGGAGGAATGCATTCCGGCTTCTCCCGCATAACAGGGAAACTACAGTTGACAACGTTGCATTGAATATATTTCAAAGTAGCAAGAAGGAAGGATATTGAAGTTTCTCACCAATAATAAATGATTAATCTATGAGTTGATAAATATGGTAAGTACCCTGATTTAATTATTACACACTGTATTTATCAAAACATCACCCTATATTATAAAACTGTTACTATATGTCGGCTGGAAACAAAAGGGAAAATGGAGCACATCTCTGCTTAGATCCTAAACTTTCTTTAGGTCAGAATGGATGGTTACTCTTCTGCAATTAAAAGCCTATGAAAACTTCCATCATGTACATGGCTGTGAGAAGACGTGCAAAAGAAGTGTAGAAATGACTCTTTAAGATTTAAAATGCTGCTTTTACTGACCACAAACATGTATGATTCTATATACTCAGTGTATTATAAGACCACGTGAGTTACGTTTTTGGTGCTATGAAACATACAGACACATAATTCAATGAAATAGTTTGGGAATTGTATCTTAAAATATCTTAAGCTTATCCCTTACTTCTCATCTCTTCTTTTTTTCTGCCCTATCTCCCACACCCTCCAAAACCACACACACAAAAGTAAGACAATTCTAAATCTGAAGTTGAATTCAGAGTGCTACCAAAAATTCTCTTCCCTTTTGTCAGATTTGGCAGAGGGAATGTAGAATTGGAACTGTCAGGGAAAGAATGAATAGCCCCATAATATCCTTACAACATTAACTCATTGCCTGTGTCCCCAGCACATTGGTACTTTACAAAGCCGTGCATGCTAAATTAATTGAGGGCATAAGGACAGATGCTTCTCCAACAAATGCCAAGTAGTCCTGGGCCAGGGCCTAATGCAGAGAGTGCTTGCGCCTCTTGACCTGTTGACCTGCTATTCAGGTCAATGAACCAACATCTAATTCACTTAATAACCAGGAGCTCTGAGGTACTGCGTATTGAGAGAGACACTAAGTATACAGGAGCCTTCATGAGGATAATATTTTTTTAAGAAAATGGAGAAGAGCAGACGTATGGTTGAGGTTCAGTTTGAAACAGAAGATTCCATTCCACTGACTTGTAGTCTAGACACTTGGATACCTGGCCAAACCTTTTAAGTCAATGCCATTAGACGCCATTATTGGTCAGTTACCACTAGACAACAATCAAATCACAGATCTAAATGAATGAGTTTGGGTCTTAACTGCAAACAATGGAAAGAAGCCCTGTCTAAATTTCATAGAAAAAAATAATTTATTTAACTAATTCAGCTCTCAGAACCCCTGCAAAGCCTGGAAAATCAGAATAAAAAATTTGCTGTCCACCAAAGAATAACTTAAGCACATAGTGTTATATTATAATAGTTAATATAATATTATATTATAATAGCTAATGCTATTATAATAGCTAGTATTATATTATAATTCTATAGGATACTCCTGTCTCTAAACCCTGCCTGTGGCTTCTTCTAATATGAATTCTCTTTTCCTGCTTCTTTGCTTTGTTTGATGCACAAAGGCCTCCTATGAAACATCTGCCTAGCCATGCACCCATGCCCCAGTATCAGAGCTCAGAAAGGGAGACTAGGCTTTCCAGCTTCTAAATGCAAGTGGGTTCTGACATAGTCTCCTCCAGATGCAATGGGAAAGTCCTCGAACATAAGAGGGATTTTAGATGCTAGACAGTCAAAAATCAAATGATCACACAAATCCATCTGCAAAAAGATTCTGGCTTATTTAAAAAACAGTTTTCTCTGGAATGTACTCTGCAGGGGATTTAGATGGGGTAGAGCCTGCCAACATAGAACAACACTGAATTCGGAGAGAACACATGCTCTGGGCTCCATGCTCAGGTATGGCATGCTTGATTCCTCAACCCAAGCTGAAACAGCTACTTAACCGTTTGTCAGACTATTAGTAGGTGTCAGCGCAGCTCCTCCAGAGACACCAACATGACATGCCATCAGCACTTGCTCTGGGGAAACCGCCTGACACTTTTAATGAAAGCCCTGGGGTTACTCCACAGCAGGGCAGAGACAAGGCCTCGTCCTGTTGAGGCACAGGTGGGCTCATGCTGTGGCTCCCACTCTTCTGAGCAAGCATGCTCTTAGCTGTCCCAGCTAATGAGGAACAGACTTCCCTCCAGAAACTGGGAACTTCGGTTATGTGTCTCCAAGGAACATCCTGCACCAACTCTCTGAACGTAATTCAGTCAAAGCTCATTAAAACGCTGCATTTATTAATATTACAGTATAAACAAGCAGAGAGAAGAAACAAAGACATTAAGATGCTTATGGAGTAATCTATGTACACTTTTTAGTTTGATCTTTCTCTCTTATGTAAAACTTACAGATGAACATTTTTATTGCAGACAATAATGATTTCCCATAATAAACGGAATGTCCCTATATTCTCATTGGCACTGAGAGAACAGCACTGGGCAGACTGCTGTCCAGACCTTCAAGGATGTACTTTTCCTTTCCTCTTCACATGTTTTTTCCTGTAAAATACCTCCCCGATGTCCAGATGACATGTCACCTAGATGTAGTGATACCAATGGTGATTCAGTTTCACATTGGAATTTCAGCACCTTCACATGGTAGCCTTTTCTATTCTTTTTAACATCAGTTTCACATTCATTTATATTCCTTGAATAACGACTAAGGGTTTTTGATTTGAAAAATTCCCATTATATCAATTATAAAAGTTGAATGACAAGCAGTAAATGTATTTTGAGGGTCATAGTTTTCATTTGAAAACCATTCCTGAGCACAAAGTCTGCTCCTACCACCAAACCTTGTTCTGATATGTAAAGACCACCAAGCTATTACCTGTAAGAAACTCTCCTCCTGGTCTCTGCTGTTCTGCGAGTATCATCTTTTCAGTGGAAACTTCCATTACACTCACACTACAGCACATTGAGCTGTCCCTGTCTCTGATCTCCAATTATGTGTTGTCTTTTTTTTTTTTTTCTTTTGGTACCTGGGATTGAACTCAGGGACACTCAACCACTGAGCCACATTCCCAGCCCTATTTTGTATTTTATTTAGAGACAGAGTCTCACTGAGTTGCTTAGTGCCTCACTTTTGCTGAAGCTAGCTTTGAACTTGCAATCAGGGCTCAGGGGGCTCCTGTCTCAGCCTCCTGAGCCCTTGGGATTACAGGCATTTACCACTGTACCAGCCAATTGTGTGTTGTCTTCACACCTCTCATATCCCACATCTGTAGATCTTTTATCCATATTTAGCCTGTTATTTTACTTAAGGATCTTGAAGCTGGCAAAACCAACATATGCTTGCATGCCCTTACCATCCCTAGGAAAAGTGCCATGGCCAAGTGAAAGGGGCACCAGTTAGGAGTGCAGCCACAGGGAGCCATGCTTCTCCCATCCTTCGACACTCCCTGCAAGAAGCCATATTTCTTTATCTATATTTCCTGTTTGTCTCCCATCCCCCAAACCCATGTGCCATTTGTTCAGAAGTAGAAATGAGAGTTCAGAGAAATTTAATTTGGTTGGGAAAATATTTCATAATGGAGGTGAATCTTAAGTGAGGCTTAGAAGGGGGAGTGTTTGCCTGGTGCAGTGGCACACGCCTGTAATCCCAGTATCTTGGGAGGCTGCGGTAGGAGGATTGTGAGTTCAAAGCCAGCCACAGCACAAGCGAGACGCTAAGCAACTTGGTGAGACTCTGTCTCTAAATAAAATACACAATAGGGCTAGGGATGTGGCTCAGTGGTTCAGTACCCCTGAATTCAATCCCTGGTACCAACAACAACAACTAAAAAGGGTGAGTGTTCATTTAACAAAACTGGATATATCCTTCTTGGGCAGATTCCAAATTTATTAGGAAGATATATTTCTATACATATATACAATTGGCCTTCTGTATCCACAGGTTCCACCAAGGGTGGATTATGTAATATGTACTTGGCCCATGATAGTTCCCTCTATAAATGAACAGGTACAGACCTTTATTTTTCCTGATCATTATTCCCTAAATAATGCAAATATCACAACCATTTACATTGTATTATGTATTGTGTATTATAAGTAATCCGAAGGTTATTTATAGTATGTGAGAGAAAGTAAGTTTTATATAAATACTATGTCATTTTATACAAGTGATGAGAACATCCTGGAATTTGGGTATCTAAGGGGCAGTGCTAGAATTACTCTCACAGAGTTATCGAGGGACAACTATATATTAACAGGCAAGTACTAGCCTGAAGGTCATGACCAGTACTTTTCACTCAATTTCAATTCATGTTACTCATCCAGCAGCCAGGAGCCACCATACCCTGTTGACTCAAAACCACCATACCCTGTTGACTCAAGGGTTTATAGAGGAAGATAATTCCTGAAGCTATGTATGGAGCATTGTAGCTCAGAAAACCTGGGAAAAGAAGAAGGATGACAGCACTGCTGTTTCAGAGAAAATTTCCAAAAACTGCTTTTAGGCCCTGTTTTAACCTTTTATTTATAAACTCTTCCATCAAATATGAAAAAAAAAATTAAATTGTCATTCTGAAAATTTGTATCCTCTGTCAACTGAAGCCACAAGATCCATCCTGATCCGCCTGCCATTCACCAGTTCTTTAGCCAGGAATGTGTCTCTTTGCCCCACTTCCAACCACACCAGGCTGCCCCATCCTATCTGGCAAACAGGAACAAGGCTTATTCATGCTTCCCACTTTGCATGCAGAGCAGCTTGTCTGTGCAATGTTCTTCCAACTGTGCCTCTTCTCCAGAAATTAGAATGCCAGCTAACCTCCCAGGCCTAGTGCAGACATACACTCTTCCTGGAATTTTCCCTGCAATCTGCAGGGAGGCCCGGGATTCCTGTGGTAACTGGCTCAGGGATTAGAATATCTCCCATATAATCTACCTGTTCATTGCTTCAACAGATATATTATGATCCCTGCAACATGGAGATCCCTGTGCCAGGAGCTGACAAGGATTAAAAATAAATAAATTAATAAATAATAATAATAATAATAATAATAATAATAATAATAATAATAAAGAAAATGCCAATCTTGGTTCTTGCTGGGCCTACTTTTTACATGTGCTCTGTGTTTTCAAGTAGGTCACAGGTTCCTTTAGGACAATGTGGCTTCCTCAGCATCACACAGGCAAAGAGCTATTCTGTTTGTTGTGACAGATTTTCTGAACAAAGGGTAGCCTGGTCCCCACTGGGAAGACAGCAAAGGACAAAGAGGACGTCATCTTGATGCAATGTTATTTAACTAAATTTCTGATGTTTTCATATTGCAACACAAATGTAGAAAAAACACAGATTAATGACATCAGAATTTTTACACCCACTCCCCTGCCACCACTCATGTTTCAAAACACACCAGTATCCCCTGCATTTGCTTAATATCACCATGATTTCATTCCCTGTGCCAAAGCCTTGCTGCCCATCAGTGCCAGAGTAAACTTTTAAAGTTCATATCAGATCACTTCACTCCCCTACTTAAGTTGTTTCCCAAATTCCTTTACCTGGCCCCCTAGCTCCCACATGGTTCAGTGTTACCTAAGCTGATAGTTTTCTCTCCCCAAAGGTCCCTTTGCTCTCTGTTTTCAAGTCTCACTTGATTTCTTGTGGCCCCTCAGAAAACATGGCTTGGGAAATGGTACTCCCTCATTTAAAAATGCTGGACCAGCTCTTCATCCTTGATATCTCTACTAAAACATGACTTGCCAAAGCAACATCAGTTAGGTGTCTTTTAATGAGTCTTAGCACCTATTCTTGACCTTAGCAGTATGATTATAATCAAATAGAGAGTCACTGGTTTAGTCACCTAATGTGAAACCCAGAGCCAATTCCAATTCTCCACCATGTTAGCAGGGGCTATCATAGGAGAAATACATTTGCTGACATAAATTAAGATCTTCCTAAGAACCCAAACACTAAGATCAAAGTGATACCTGTAATTTGTAAAGTGCCACAAATGAACTTAATTCATATGGTGTCATTAAATTACAACTGCTAAATCTTCTACATACTCCTAAACTTTGCCTTGACTAGAGAGTGCATTCTTTGGCAGACAGTTAAAACAGCCTGCCAAAGGTAGATTTATATAGTTTTTAATGTATTTTCAAAAGTTCTTGATTTGGGCTCAGTTATCCAGGAGGATCACATGAAAATTAAAAGCATTCAATCACTACCACTGAGCTTTCTAGAAATTCCAATTATAGTCGTCCCCTTGAAAATAGGGCATCTTTAAGAGGAGAAGTATTGCTATGGATACAGCTTCCAGAGACAGGCAATGAAAATAAACCATACAGTGGGCATGTGGTTTAAAATTCCCAGTGAACAATAACCACAGGACCACTCTTTTTCTGACACAAGTAGCCTTATATTTCAAAAAAAGAAAACAAAAACAACAAAACAAAAAACTTAATAGTCACCATTATAATTTACAGAAATAACTCAAAAGTAAGTATCATAGCATATGGCTGGAACACTGTTATTGTGTATTGTGTGGTTTAAATGCAATATATTGGTCAACAGTTTCAGAGAATAGCACTTTACACACAATAAAAATCAGATGATCCAAAAAGGTACTTTATAGTAATAAAACTATTATCCACATTATGAAAATGTGAAATGAAAGCACTATATTAGGTTAGCATGAGAATTTCTCTCCAATGAAGCATTTTTGCCTTCATTTCTAGTAGGTAATAGAAGCAGAAACAAATTCAAAAAAGGCATCTTAGTGTGATAGCTGTAGATTTCTAAAAGTATCTGAAGACCTAAAAGTGATCAACCATGCTTTTATTTCTAGCTTTATCTAAAATTAGAGAAATTTATAAATAATATATCAAAAAGACAATCTGTAGGGCTGGGGCTGTGGCTGTGGCTCAGTGGCAGAGCACTAGTCTAGCATGAGTGAGGCACTGGGTTTGAGCCTCAGCACCCATTAAAAAATAATTAAAATACAGGTATTGTGTCCATCTACAACTAAAAATATTTTTAAAAGACAATCTGTGAAATTCTCCATATAACTACACTCTAATAAAATAAATTTAATAAAGAATAGGAAAAACATTTCCTAAACACATAATATATATTGGGCATATTCAAGATACCCATGAATGTGTGAAGGCTTAAGAGTGGACCCCAGGTTAGTCCGTGATAGAATCAAGACAACACATGGGATTCTGCTTCTCTGTATACTTTGTATATTGTATTCCCATAATGCACAGGGATTAACATGTGAGGCTACCTCAAAAAACAAAGCGCCACATCACCACCACTAATTTTCATCATCAATGAAAAAATCATTGAACAGAACATCACTGTACTTAGGGCAGGAGTCACAGGTGCATGGAAGGACTCATGCACTTATGGAATGAATGGAGTGTTTCCCTAGTAATGGGAACTCAGGCCTGTGTGGGGGACATGCCAAGAGCTCCTCCTAATGGCACACCTAAGGAACCACTCCCTAATTTCGATGAGGGTCCTCATCTATTTTGATGGTGCACACCGCCTCCTGCATCAGGAATTCTACAGCAAAGGAGTGTGAAGGGAAGGAAAACAGAGCCCTCTCTTACGGTTTCAAAGCTCACGAAAGGTTTGTCTGTTCACTGAGTATAGGCATTCAGTGATATGTCTTCACCATCACATCTACCACCAAGTTGAGTTTGTTTAAATTGAGAAAAACTTAAAAAGCAGGTCAGGGCATTATACTGAATTCACCAAAAAGCAGCAGGGTGTTATGGAACTGAATGTATTGTTGTTCTTCTGAATCGGGTACTGGAACTCTCCCCAACATGCTTATTTATCAACTAAGGCCATCTTGTAATAACCTAGATTTCTTTCCTGAAAACATGTTGTTTTTACCATTCCTCTGATAGATATTTTGAGATTATGTTAATTTGATCATTGACTCATTTGTCAACACTGGCAACAGAGAGGGGTCCAAATAATGACATCACTACTCATAGGTCAAGAGGATCCTCATAGATTTGGAAATTTTTGTTGTTGTTGAAGGATGTTTTTTCATGGCAAGAAGTGCCAATAAATCTCTAGCATGACAAAAAAAAAATGTTGATTTTTGGAGAAAAACCAGGTCCATACTATGAGTAAAGTTGATCCTTCCAGCTTTGTTCTTCAATTGCTTCCTGACAACATGACAACTCCCCAGCTTCTCATCATGACACACAGATTATTAGAATGATGGAAACATAAAAAATAAAGATGAGAATGAATTACAGAAGGAGAGGATAATGAGGCTTATGTGATATTATTTTGTTATATTACTTAATACCATCCTACCCGAACTGCCATGGAATTCTTATCATTTCCTACTATTGGAACAAGTTTAAGAAAACTCTCCTAAGTTTCTAACAGTTCTATACTTTGAAAGCATTCTAATGGGCAGACACCATCCTGGTAGCAATAACAGTATATGGGTAGCTGTAATAAAGCTGAGGGAGACCAACAGAACCCATGTTGCCACAAGAGGATTACTTTAGAGGGAGTTTAGCTATGTAAGAATTATTTTAAAGAACAAAATCAACAAATAGAAAACACTGTTGACAGGATGGTACACGCTTGAAAACACTTTTTGATTCTAAGAATGAGAGAGAAGAGTCATCGACTAGATGTTGAATATTTTCATGTGCATTATACAAAAGATGGCCATAATGGTCTCCGTCCTGAAACAATGAAATAACCCCACAAATTACAACATTCTATCAATCATAATCAGGCTCTCTTGAATGACTCTGCAAGCATGTCAAAAGAGTTCCCTTCTCTTCATTGGCTAATCTCTTTCATGTATAAGGTACGTCTTCTTATCTAACTGTACAATTATGACCAGAGAATACTTCAATTCTCTAAAGCTTTTCTGTGAACCCACTGGGTATTTTATTACCTTTTTATACTTTATGAGATTAAAAAATCTGCCCTTTTTCTCCATGGTATTAATGCATGAATCTGATATGCCTCAGGACAAACCAGAATATACACCACTGGTCTCTGTGAGGGCTTCCACTGCAGATAAGGAACCTGTTGCACTATTTTTCAGCTTTGTGCAGAATAACATGTCTGTCTCCCTTTTAATCGTTACAACATGAGCTTCTTTTCTTGAAATACTCCAAGTGAAGTATGTTGGTCTCATTAAACCTTTAGACACAGCTATATTCACCTTGATTCTGAAAGCATGGTATATCATTTGTTTCATGAACGAAGGCTATGGTTTGGTTACTACAAAAGTAATTACATCAGACTGCATAACCTATTACTTAAAGATTTTAGGTTGTGCTGTGTGCAAAGGTTTTGTGAAGAGATATCTTTAATAAAAATATCTGACACGCTCTTCTATTAGAATAACTGTTCATGTATCCATGACTAATGTAAGCATACACCTGAGAACATTAGAATATCCTTCATCAGTTTTCAAGTGATGTGCTCTAAGACAAGACAGCTTAATTCAAATTCCCATAATTAAAAAAGCCTCTCTTTTTTAAAAAAATAAATTTTAGAAACTCTAAAAAAAGCCAAGATAAATTTAAATTTAAATTTATGCATAATTAATAGTTTTTAATCACACAATACCATATTTACAAAAGGATGTATAATTTTAAAAATAAATATATTTTTTATACTAGAGCCTCATCTTTTCTAAATATCTTTATAAACATATGTAGACTTAGGTTATTAATATATTTTGTGACATTTGAATACACTAATCATTTCCTTCATATATGATAATGTTTTATGGAAAAGAAATTCACTTTAGTACATGAAAGTTATCCCAATTTTCTAAAATACCAGCACAGTAACAAGTATTCAAATTTGATTTCTTTTTATGACTATGTAATCATAACATCAATAACAACTGATGAGGAATACCTGGTTTAGTCATACAGTCTTGCATGGCTCATTTTCTTTTTTAATTGTCACTTGCAAAGAGATAGGTGGCTTGAAGATTAGCAAGTTGTGACAACAGGTCTTGCCACCTGCATTCATTCCTCCCCTGCAGTACTTGAGGTCCTGCACCCTATAAACAGTGACTGTGGCCTTGCTGGTGGTGACCACTGCCCCAACTACCCCCCTCAGGCTTGTACTTCATGAGGGTTTCTGACGCTTAATTGAAGAAAACTGGAAGAATCAGTTATTTAGCATTATGTTAAAGAAGCAATTTTGTATGGATAGATAAAAAGTGGAAAGGCTGGGGAGTTTCCTTTTGTACCCTTTCTAAAATGACCATGATACTTACTTGTACTAGATGTATTCCTTTTTAATTTGCAGGTGAATACTTTGTTCCCTTTCAATCACAATATATGAACACCTGGTTATAAAATAAGGCTGCCTAGAAAAGGCTGGATATAAACAGTCACTTATTTTTTTAGTAATTGGCAATAATTCATGCCTGGCAATAATTCATGCCTCTTCTAATCCACAATCAAGTGATACTGATTTTTTTTTACCTATACATAAGGGAATTAGTAAAGATGATAATAAAAGAAATAAAGGTGGAGCATCTAATGTATGTTATTACTGTTAACCTCCAGGAGATACAAACTGAATCCATGGTGCCATCGTACTGAAATCTGAATGCATTTCACTTCACACATAGAAAAATGGCATGACAACTGTGTGGAGTAGGTCCACTCTGTCATGGGAAAGCAATGTCGTAGTTGGGAACACACTGGAGGACTCACCTACAATCTTGAGAACATGTAAGGGAAACAGAGATTTCATTCTAAAAACAAACATCAATGTGGTCGAAGGACATGTTTAGCTAATGACAAATCATTTTGTCTCAATTCAGAATACTGATAATTTTATTATCAGAGATGGTAAAGCAGTAGGACATTTAGTCAAACCACACAGTGTCATTTCATTGTTGACTGCTGCTTTTAGACACTGCCATCCTTTGATACTCTGCTTCACCACTATAAAACTGTTAGATATTTTGAATATAATAAACAAAAATAATTTTTCTCCCCCCAAATTGTTCTTACATAAAGAGGGTTTTGACTTATCTTCTAATATTTACATTCATTCCTTTGTTTTCTTTCATATTTACCTTAAATATTCAAAATACTCTTAGGAGATCACATATTGGCCTGAAATAACTCTCATCAATACTAGTTTGGGGGCTTGAAGGACACCTGATAATATAGAAAAAATAAAATAGGTTGTAAAAATGTTTTCCCACAGATGGATGTTATTGTAAAACAGCCTTTAAAATAAGGGAAAAAAAAACTTTGGATGCATTACAATTAGTTTTTGCAGATTAAAAAACTACAACTACAAAAGAAATCTTTAAAAAATACTGCTTGAAGGCATAAATAATTTCTTGGGGCTTAAGACATTTCTTGAGATAGTAACAAATGTGGATTCAAAGAGGGCTGCTCTAAACACTTAGAAATAATAACAATTTGCTCTAGGAAACTAGTGAATAACTCTAGACATGTTCTAGTAATGACAAACTGCTAATGTCAAAGACACATGTTAAATAGTCAAATTAACTGTCAAAGGCTCACTTGAAATATTAAAACATTTTCATAAAACATAAGTACAAAGAAAGGAGCATTTTCAAATTAACATGAGACTATAAACATTTGCAACTGTATTAATGATTATCAGAAGTAACCATTTTAGTATTTCATCTACAATCCTTACAATTTATATCATCCATTTGGCCAAATAAATGTATTATATGCAATTGCTCACTGGGCACTTCTTTCAGGTGGTAAGCAGTTTATATAAAGAGACTACGGAGTATTCATTTCTACTGAATTGGTTCACTGAAGCGGGTGGAAAGAACTCCTGTTTTAAATTAAGTTTATATTTTCCATAATTTTGTAATAATATGTGCTTAAAATTAAAATTCACTTCCCCAATGTTTGAGTTTCCTTAAACACAGTCTCAGAAGTTTAGAAGTTATACAGGTATTGTATAATTGTTTCTGTATGGAGGAACAAAAAGAGTAGACCACATTCTAAAAATACAAATGTGGGTGGGGGACCACCCAATACAGTGTCAATAGATGAGAACTATGGATGTTGTACATTTTCTGTTTTCATCAATTTGCTTGGTAAATAGCATCTGTCATGTAGGTATTTAAATTGTTAGTCAGCACACAGGGGTAATTTGGCAATGAGCTTTGCTGATTAGATGCTGGTGAGTCTGGATGACTCTACATGCCATACAGCACAATTCAGCACTACATACGCATACCTGCTCTAAACTTCACCTGAACCACCAAGAGAAACTTCTGAAAAGACGATGTCTACGGCAAGGTGGTCCTAGGGTCTGAAATCTGCTCACTGTCACAGTGAGATTCCAAATAGACATGCTAGCACACGCAGGTCAATAAACCACATTCTGTCTGCTGTGAAGGATGCAGCACATGCAGACCCAGAAGGGAAGAGGGGAAGGGCTCCAGGGCAAATAGCATGATTTGAGGTGCTGCAGCAAAGTTCAACCCCCGCGTTAATTTAAGAAAGAAAGAAACCAGACATGAATAATCCACAAATATCTCTGAATCCAAACTAATCTAATGCAATACTGAATCAGACTGAATCAGAGTATAAGTATTTGAATTTTTTTTTTTTTTTTTTTTTTGCAAAAAAACAAAAATTGTTCAAGTCCGCATTGTTTTTTCTCCGGTTGTTCTTTCTAAAACTGCACAGTGGGTATACATTTACTTCTATGTATTCCACATCTTACTTTGCTATAATATCATTTCAAAGCATGAAATAAATGACAATAACAATGTAAAGTAATTAATGAAAATGTTCCATACCTGAGAAATCTGCAGCTAGGAGATCTACCGCCTTCAAAACCTTCACTTGTAAAATGCCAACATCCTTCATATCTTTCAGAGAGTTCTGTAAGCACTGAGGGGAGAAAAGGAGATCATAAATGAAAATAGTTTTTCAGTATACTATTAATGCTCTGAAGGCCTATGGGGCATCCATACATTCTATTATCTTCTCGTCTCATGAAATATTAGAAAAGTTTCAAACATGCACTATGCCAGTCCACAGGACAGTTAGGCATTTACAGCAGCCAGATTTTTTTTAAAAAAAGTGAGAATTAATTAACTACAACTCCAAAATTAACAAATTAAAAGCACATACAATCTACTTTTAACATCGCCCCCTGGTGTTAGCAAAGATACCCCACTGGGAAAATGTGTGGGTAGAATGACATTCATTCTCTTTCTTCTCTCTTTTTTTCTCTTTAATGCAAATTTTAAATCACACTAAATGCAATATTATTCTGACCTATTTAGTATAAACTTACACGGATGCAAAAGTACTAAATTTGGACCAATGTAAAAATTTATTACCACTGGAAAGAGTGGGGACAAAAACAGAGTGAATTTTCTGATTCATGCCATAGCCAAGTTCTTTAGATATTCAGTATCTAATATCAACCTATATTCACATTTTCTGTAATTTTTAGTTTGCATTATACAAAGTTTGAATATTTGGTCTGGTCATTCTTAAGCATATAAAGCAATATTGAGATGTCTAAATATATGATAGCCTGAAGAAATCATGCATGAAAAAGATAATTATATAAACCCTCTTCTCAAGCATACAGAATGCATCCAGTGAAAAAGATCCTGTTTCAAAACCTTCAGATACACATTGTTATTACCTATCCAAAAACCTGTCATAAGCAGATCCCCAGGGATTGATATTGAGACAGTAAATTCCATTTTATTTAGGCATCTCAGGGTTGACTAGGAAAAGTTTAGTAAGAATATCAACAGGCAGACCTAATACACATAATTCTTAAGAACTTTTCAAAATTGTTTTTCTGAATTTTCAACCTAAACCAAACAAAGTTAACTAGTTCTTAAGCTAAGAGGAAAACATGAAACAATATACTTTTATACAGCAGAGAGAAATACCTTAAAGGAATATCTACTCTTACAACCTAAAAAAAAAAAAAAAAATCCCGCCTCTTAACAGTACATTATTGCCTTCAAATGCTCTGGCCACCTATTAGTTGAAGAAACACCTGGCATTTCTATTTTCATTATAGCTTCTGTAAACCTCAATTATTATCCTGAAATTCTAAGGCATTATTCAAATACATAATTACTATGCTATATAATGTTACTTTACAAATATACGGCATACCCCATGAATTTTGTAAATTGTGCAATTCATTCATTGGAAAGCTTGGGGATAGTTTTAGTTTTTACCATCAAACTTTCATTTGCTCATGTAAAGTCATCAGAGAGACTACCAATAGTGTATTCTGTCCAAACTTCTTCAGAGTACATCAAGCTGGCATGCAAAATCCGTGACACTGAAATATATGTGGTTAGGCTTTGTACTCTCCAAGATAAAGAACTATTCAATTAATCAATACATGCATACAGTGAAGGATTCTGGAGGCAACAAAGTTTATGCTGAGGATGATATTGCCATTGAATAAGGATTCATCTTTGCTTCATTTTCATGCCACTTTCTTAAAACGTGCCTTCCATGTATGGAAATCAGGTGGATGTATTGATTTACAAAGAAGATGGGATAAAAACAGAATACAAAGAAAAAAAAGCGCTTTTAGAAAGTCAGCATAAAATAAATAAATAAATAAAGATAAGACAAAACAGGTATTTGATTTTAAAAATGTGGACTGGACTGTTAAGTACAGGGCAACTACTTAGGGAAGAATCACATTGATGTCATCATCCAGGTCTCAGGATTCGATGGTCTCTGCTGCCTGTTTTAGGCTTTCTGAGACAGGAACATACCCTCTCTTGATTCTAAAATAACTTAGGAGTCCATAACCTTGCAACCAATGTCATTAAAATCCATGACATTACAAACATTAATGGTTGGTTAAAAAACAAAAGTTCCACTTTTGTTGAACTTCCATTAAAATTTTTATGCCCATATCCAAACATGCTGAATTGAAGCCACTTCCATAAAGAGACTTGCTAAAGGCTAAAAATTCAAAATATCTTTTTGGGATTTAAAAATAACAAGGCAAACTCCAAGTCTTCTTTCACCTTCCTATAAGTATATTAATCCGTAGGTCCAGTGCCTTCTTTTAGGAGACACACAATGAAACTTGGGACCAAAATCTCTTTTGATGTAGTTTTTGATTCATAGACTTTGTTTTAATTTAAAACTGGGAGGAAGTAGGAGTGGTGTAACAAGGCAGCACACTCACATATCGTTGGGAAATCTGCTTTCTTTCGCTGGGGTCCTCAAAGGGGCAGACACACAGATCTGAGATGGAAACTCCCGCACAGGGTGTAAGTGTGATCAACATAAGGAGAGCCCCCAGGCAGCTCTCCAGCGGCAGCTCCAAGCAGTTGGCTTGCTTCAGCGGGAGTGCTGCGATATCCACTTTACACCTAGAAATGTTCAGAAGTCAGAGAAAGAAAAGTGATTAACTCAAGGCCACTGTAGAACCTCCAAAGCACCTGTCTTGCATTCCATCATCCCCAAACCTCACTTTGTCTGAGCTCAGGTTTATTGAGCAGTGAAGGTTCTAAGTGCTCCCCTGGCTCGGAACACTCACTCCCAAACCACCCCACTCTAAAAGGAAGGAGAGGAAGAGATAAAGCAAAATCCAAGAGCAGGTAGCATGGGGGTGGGGGGGTGGGGGGGCAAATGCAAAAAGATAAGTCAGGTCTGTGTCAAATAAGGCCTGCAGAAAGACAATAAGATCAAGAATTAAGTAGAAAAAAGTTTCCAAGTTTAAGGATCATAAATATAGATATGGCTTCCCTTTGTTGTGGCTTTTAGGAGTAAGGAGAATAAAAGAACATGGTTCAAATAAAAGAAGGAATAAAGAGAAATCCAAGTGGGAGAGGGTTAATAGAAAAAGCATTTTCTTCCCGATTGATGCCAACTGGCAAATTTTTATTTAAAGAAACGTGTTAAGGTGTTTTCCTAATAGGCACAGTTCCACAGGGTTTCCCCAGGTGGGTTTCTTTTGGACAAATGGAGCATGAAGTGTTGTTGATTGATCCCATCTCCCAGCACTGCCAGGAAGGGCTGTACCCATCTGCTATAAATTGCATGTTTTCTGCCTCTTAACAGCCAATGTTCTGGAGTTGTTGAAAACCTCAAACACATTTAAATACAGAAGCAAACACCAAAAGGGTGTGTGTGTGTGGGGGGGGGGGTGTGCTGAGGTGCTAAGTAATTTATTTGCTTTAACTTTGAAAGCTCTGGGTTTGCTTGGACCACACCTACTATGTTTATGTATGCAGGTGGGTGAGGAAGCCCTGATTGAGGCAGGAGCAGACAATAGTTCTTAGATTATTTTTTAACAATATTCGTATTTGTGCTTCACAATTATAGAATAGGATGAATATTCCAGACTTTAGGAAAGGATAGAAGTATTGCAATAACGATGCATGCTTGCCCTGACAGCAGATAACCAGAAAGAGGTAACCAAGGTATATATTATGTAAACAATGATGACTTTGAGGTACCTAGATATAATAGACAGAACCTTCCAATTTACTATGAAAGATTGCAATCCTTTTCCCAATTAAATGGAAAGAATCAATTACATTAAAAGTCCATACCAATTATTATTATAGGATGAAAATACTTATTGATAATTGTCTATAAAATTAAATAAACATGGATAATTATTTCCTACTCACCTAAAGTGATCCCACTTAAGGGAAGTGGTTTTCTTTTGCATAGAGTAAATTTGTCAAGTATGTCTATTGAAGGAAGATTACATATAGATCTACATATACTATTTTCTATGCTTTGTATCAAAACAATATTTTCTATAGCAAAAGGAAATCTTAAAAAATACTAAAACTAGGGCCTGGAGTTGTAGCTCAGTGTTGTTGATTGATCCCATCTCCCAGCATTTGCCTTGCATGCTTGAGACCCTGGGTTCAATGCTTAGCACCACATAAATAAATAAACAAACAAACAAATAAAAGAAAGAAATTGTGTCCATTTACAATTAAAAAAAATTAAAAAGCTAAAATTACTCCCATGAAGAGAGAGTTAATATTTCTATATCACATGCATTTATGTAAGTAGGTAATTAAACATGTTTGGAAATAAACATTAAGTGTTTATATCATTTTAAGACAACACACACATTCTTAACAAATTTTGCCATGTACATGCACAGGAACACATTATTATTTTACGCTGTTATATGCTTTCATTTATCAATAATACCCTTTCTTATGGAATGATAAAAGATCCAAATTTGTAAGAATTTTAATGGTCACTTTAATTAGTCCAAATTCTCACTAACTCATTGATGGCACATGCTTTTTAATGTCATTAGTAATGGCAATATTTGCTCTTTGAATGTTTACTGTGTGGTAATAGTTCGTTCATTTGAACAGTCAGAAGTTATTTAGAGGCAAGCACTCTGAAGGTTTGTACTATTTGGAGGTCAAAAGTAATACATAAATAGGTAACAGCAATTATTTTATTGGATAATTCAAAATGGTTCTGACATGTTTCTAGAGTAAACTAATAATGTTGTGACCAATGTTAGCATATTTATAATAACTTTACAAACTCTCCTAGTGTCTACTAAAATGCACAACTTATTAGAGAAGTTGATTTTAAGCAAAAGCTGACCACACACAAGACAAAATGCAAAGTAAACTTTGAATTTCTTCTCAGAAATTATACCTTTGCACAGCCTTTTTAGTCATCTTTGTCCACTGAGAAAGCTTGGATTTATCGATTATGTAATTAACTAGGAAATAACAGTTTTATGCAAAACAACCGTATTTACATTAAATGCCAGAGCTCCATAAGCAACAGGTTAATGATACTGGTACCAGTTTAATGTGTTCCACATTCTCCACTAACTAATGAGTACATACTCCAGTTTTCTTTTTTCAGTGACTTGAAAGAGCAAGTTAAATTGGTATATAGGTATCACATCAATCAAAAGGTTTAAAAGTTTTGCACATGGATTTTGATCTGTTCGGGTTCCTGCACCAACTACGAGTATTGATTCCTTAAGTCTTAATAATTAAAGTTCCTTTTTCCTGATTTTAACAACCAGTTCCTCTAAAAGGATGACTTTCTACAAAATGTCTAAACTTCTTCTACCCACCTTGCTTCCCATTTATTCTCTCATTCAAGAAGAAAGAAGGAAATATAGAAGAAAGGAATGCATCTCATACAAAATCCTCTCCATCAGGCCTCCCATTTTTCTGTTCCAACCTCAGTCCACACTGCTCCAGCTTGCTCTACAGTTAGGAGGAGAACCACCAGAAGTTCTCAGGTGAGCCAGAGGCAGGGAGAATGATCCACATGAACACCAAACTAGGAATGGGCAATATTAGCAACAGGTAGTAGAAAGAACCTTTAAAGAAGTTTTCCTTCAGAATTTTAAAGACTTTTAGCACAATATCCACCCAAACTTCCTAAGAGGAGGGAACAATCAAGTGAATATAATAACTCTGTGGGGTATTTTTAAGGTTAAAAGATAAATGGACTAAAATCTAAAATATTTAAGATGTAAACATTTTGTAATATTCTCGAAGATATTTTTAGTATAAAAAAATCCTGAAAGGAGAATCCAGAGACTTCTTTTCCATTTTCCATTATTGTATCACATTCTCTCAGAGTATTTACTAAATATTGTGGTTGGTCTTTTAATTTCTTCTAGTTGTTATTGAAGCCCTAAAAAATATTTTGTTGTTTTCCAAGGCTTTCTGTCCACTATGCATCTACTTGTTATGGATGGGACATAGGATTTTCTCACATTTAGACCTTTTTCAGTGAAGGACAAAAATTTTAATACCTTCACTTGGAAGTCCATATGGTCTCTGATGAAATCATCCAACTCTACCCTTGATGCAAGAAAGCAGTAATAAATATTGTAAACAAATGAAGAGAATTGTTTTCCAATAAAGTTTTATTTGTAAAATCAGGTAGCTATCCGGTATTGGCCCAGGAGGCATAGACTGCATAATTTTGACCTACAGAAATGTTAATAATTTAGTTGTGGTGAATGATAGCAACAGAATTATTTTTTTTAATCACAATGTTGCAGAAAATAGAAACAAATCAACTAAGATAACAGATATTAGTCTAAGGATAATGTTTTATAAACAATTTTAACTCAACACAGCCCATGAGACCATGGCCAAATTATGCAATGATCTATTTGTCAATAAAAACTGATATAGCATTAAAACTGCTTTTCTATCTGAAAAACAATGTGGAAAACATACTCAGAGCATCTCTGTAAGGAACATGATCAATGAGCATTAACCAAGTAGGCCTGTCCCATGGCTGGCTGTGTGACATCAGATTCAAGGTGAGTGCCATGCTTGGATAATAATTCCCAAGGTATAATACACTGATGCTCAAGGGACCAGAAAATTCTCATTCCAATGTCAGATCTTAGAAAATACAATTGATAAGAGTTCCTCTGTGATTACTTTTGTTATGAAAATAAAAACAGCATAGTCACTGATGTGTGTGTACCTGGAGAGGAGCTCCCATGATTCATTCATGGGACACGGAATCCCACAGCTTTGTCACCTGCCCTCCTCTCCAGCTCCAGTAGGTAACATTTCCAACCCATTCCACCCATCAAGTTTTTCAGGGGTATTGTGCCCTATCTTCTCTGTAGACATCTGTCCATATTGTGTGCTCTTCCTAGAAAATTCTTTCAATCTCCTTGCCAAGGTCTCTCCCAGCCATTTTAGAGGTCTCTGTTTGTATGCTATTCTTCTAGGAAGCCTCCCCCTCATATCCTCCCCCCATGCCAAGTTGGTTTCCATGGTACTGAGATGCTCAGCCCTCACTCCACAGTACCATCACTGCTGGCTGACTTATAGTACCAAAAATTCAATGCCCAAGGACAGCAGCCTTGAATCAATGAATCCTCTGCACTTTGCTGCCCAAACAACATACAGCACAGTCTATATATTTGAATAAGATGAAGACAGAAACCAATGAATGTCACTGGTGTCAGGAAACTCCTGAAGTCAAGAAATTCAAATCAGAAAATAAGTACTTTCTGTTAACTAAATCTTCTGCAGTCCTTTTTTTCTTTCCATGTTAGAAAAACAAAAAGTTGAAATAAATGTATTTCCTAGGTGCCTTTCAGATTAAGAATTCCACTTCTACTCACCTGAAGGAAACAGGAACTAAATTACTTGTATTTTTTTTTCCTGGAACAGGCATATATTAGAGCTTTCTTCTCTCACCCACAGGCAGTTAATGTGCTGACTTAGCATTTGCTTTTGACCTCCCATACTTGTCTTTCTCCATTAATCCTACAGCATTTTGATGTTTTAATTCAACACATAATTTTACCATATCAGTCAGCCAAACCTGCTCAAGTTTTACTTGCCATGATAGCTTTTAACCTCATATTCATTACCATAATTCTGTTTTATATTATAGACTGGTCAGCTTTTAACTTAAATGCAAGGGGCCAAAAAAAAAAAAAAAAAGAGTGCTATAGTTTTAAAAGCTGTAAATCTCAGAGGCTAAGGAAGCAGGAGAACAGGAAGAAAACAGTGAATGTGCGAAGCCCTGCTGTCAAAGCAAATCAACGACATGGGGTGCAATTTGTCCAGAGAAATACTCCAGCTCAGATTTTTCACTGCCTCAAAGTCCCTAATAAACTGGTAGAATGTCAGAGCCATTTTATAAGACACCATTTGGGAGCGAGGAGGGACTGTGAGGCAGGCCAGTCAAGAGAGACTTACAGATTCTCATTCTTAACCTTCCCAAACTGAATTAAATCTAGAATATTCTATAACAAGTTAATGTCTGCAATCAGTTTGGAATGGAAACGAATCATTGAGAAAAATGATTGTGATTTCTTTAAAACAACACAAAATGAAATAATCAATATTAATCTATGTTCATATTTTTGTATTTTGTTAAATAGCTGGAGCAGGTTAAACCTAGCTTTATGTTTTACTCTCCCTAAATGTTCCCTATCACTGTCTAAGAGCTAATACTATCTCTCTCTCTCTCTCTCTTTTTTTTTTTTTTTTTTTTTTTGGCTTTGACCATGAATAGTGAACTCTAGAGGCAACACAGTTTCAGGGGATAGTGGGTTTTACTTAACCACTTTCATCTCCCTTACCCAAGCCCACAGCAGTTTCCCTGTGGCTCAGCCAGCACCCACAGGTGAGAGGAAGATGGCACAAAGAGAAGTCAGAAAGCCCCACATGACTCAGAAGAGCTTAGAGGTCACTAGTTGCTGGCAGGGCCATATTTTAGTCATCACGAAAATAGTAACCTACTAGTGATAATGGAAGTTCTCTTCACGTAACCAATCATCATCCCAGCCTTTCTATCCACAGCTACAAAACCCCAGGAATTGTTTAAGCTAATCTATACAGATCCATTCTTCATTCAGTATGCATCCCTTCCACCAAGTCCTTGAAGACATTCACTGCTCACTTCTACCCCACCCCCCAAAACATACAACAATAAAAAATTGTTTGCACTATTTTGAATAAATGCTGAATTTTGATAGTCACATTTCATTCACTTAATTGCATAAGTTTAGTCACGAATGTTGTGGGATCTAGAATTGCCAGAAAGAAAAATCTAAAAATTAATAATCATATCCAACATAGATGATGTTAAATAGACATTGTTACTGTTGGACATGATGATCCTACAAGATGGCCAGTGGCCCCATTTTACAGCTAGAGAGCCAGTCTGCACAAGCAAATTCATTGCCCAAGGTCATATGGCTATCTCCTGATAAAATGTTATTTTCCTCATGGCAAACTGCCTGTGATGGGAAGCTCTAACAGTTATTAACATGAAGATGTTATCCAAAAAGAAAATATGAGAAGGTCATTAGGGGACACTTAAGGATCATTCATACAGTCAAAGAGCCTTCTGATGTCACAAGGTATTTTCACAACAGTTGGAATATAAAATAGTTGAGCCTCGGAATGCATAACAAAAAAGAAAATGTGTGTGGGGGGGTGGTACCAAAATATTTAAAAAATAACTAATGAGAAGGAGCCACAACACATCAGTGATAGGCTCAGCACAGTATCTCCTTTACATCTGAGGGGCCATATTCTATTTTAGTATAGGTCTCTCCCCACTGGCACAGCAATACTGTGGAGCCTGCTCCCAAGAGATACTTTTATTATCTTTTGTACAACAGGAAAGGAAAAAAGAGTCCAAAAAGGGGGGAAAAACAAAAAACCTTTAAGCATCCATGAAGAGGAAGGACAGAAGGACAGAATGACCAGAAGACAGGTATATTTTCCAGTTGCAAACAGGAAATAGCTAAAATAATAAATGAATGTCCAAATGACAAAACCTGAAGTGAAAGGAACATCTTAAAATTATATTTTTGTCACAATCATTTTTCTCAATGATTCGTTTCCATTCCAAACTGATCCTTTTCCAAATGAGTGCAACCCAGCACTCATTTGGAAAAGGATTTCCTCTCAAGTGATGGAAACTAAAGGCAGAAGGATATATGAAATGCAAGGGCATTATTCCTTGTACTACTAAAATAACACTCTGGCCATTCATCACCAGAGAGACAACTTATCCTTGATCCATGGCTAGGACTAAAGTTTGTGATTCTCCTATAATCTGCATTGTTAGGACCCTATCATGTCACAGCAGTGACAATGCCAGAAGTACTGACATTACTAGGTCTGAGTCAGTTCAGGTACCCGGTGTGGGCACAAAAGGGAGAGAGGTCAGACCAGTAACCTGACAGGCATCATCCATGAGACGCTGGCCCATAGGAGGTGTCCTGCCTGAGGTGGCGAGTTTGGCATGGCCTGGTTTACTATATAAATACATAAACCTGGCTTGGGACATTGTGAACAAAGCAGTGACTATTGCCCACCAGATAAGCCAGATTGCACATGAGGACATTGCATTAAACAATGGAACCAGGATATGGCACATAGCGAGCGAAGAGCAGAGATTTCAACTGATAGAGGTCCTGGCAGTGCCGGTCGCCTGAAGCATATAGACTTGTGTATTGCATTGCAGGTATTCTATATGCTTGTGTATGTGCAGATGAATGTGCATTCCACCCAATAATTGGGGAAAGTTATTGGCATCAGGTGAATGAGAGCCAGGTTTAGCTAAAAATATCCTGCAACATGTCAGAGAGTTCCTTACAACAGGGACCTTCTGTTGAGAAACACTGGAAGAATTTTCAGTGGATATTCAACTCCCCACCCATCTATCTCAGAATAAACTCCTGAGGGAGGGTGAGGCAATGACAGCAAGAAGAGCTAAAACCCTGGGCAGTGGGTACAAGTCTAAGACCTTTACAAAGTATTGTCAGACATATTTTTAGCTGGGTGACATGGCATTTCTGCCTCTAAAGTCCTTGCTACCTGAAAAAAAATTTTTTTTTTTTTGCATCTCCAGGCCTCTGTATTTACTTAAAATTAAAGAATTATATTAGATGGGTCACTTTCAATCTTCAGTTTTCTATAATAAAACTCTAGGCCAATTTGAGATGCTGTGGCCACAGGGGAAGAGAAGTGGAAGGAGGACTTCCCATTGCCAAGGCATATCCTTGACCCCAAGTTCAAGGTTTGAAACAGGAGATCCATAGCAATTGAGATACTTTTAAATGTTTGTGTTCTTAAGATATGCATACAAATTTTATTTTTGTGGGATAAACAAAAGGCGATGATGACTTGATTGAAAGAACTAGGCCTTTGAAAATACAAAATCCTGACTCTGGAACTCATGGTTCTCAAGTCCAGTTCCAAGTCATGTGTGATTTTTTAAAAAATATTTATTTAGTTGTAGATGAACACACAGGATCTTTATTTATTTTTATGTGGTGCTGAGGATTGAACCCAGTGCCTCACACATGCGAGGCAAGCACTTTCCCACTGAGCTACAGCCCCAGCCCCTCATTTGTGAATTTTTGCTTCACTTTCTCATCTACAAAAGGAGCTTGCAGGGCTAGTTCTGCAGATCCAAGGTGACCTGTACTTCTAGCAGCATCTCTTTTGTGCTTCCAGTACACTCTTTATTACACCCTAAGAGGAAGCTGTAAAACTTGTTGTATGTGGAGGAGTGTGTCAATGAAGTTGGGAGAGTCCAAGGTAAAGAAACAAAAAACAAAACAGAATTGGCCTTGGTGGATTTCATTATAGTCTGCTACAAAGAACATTGAAATTTAAGAGACTACGTCATATATAGCAAAACCCAAATAGGATATACTGGAAAGTTTTTTAAAGCAATTTTTAAAATTTAGTATACATTTATTTATTTTATTTATCTTTCTATTTATTTATTTGTTTTTATGTAGTGCCGAGGATCAAACTCAGTGCATCACATGTGCTAGGCAAGCACTCTAAAACCCAAACGAGATATACTTGAAAGTTTCTTAAAACAATTATTTTATTTATTATTTACTTTTTTATTTATTTTTATGCAGTGCTGAGGGTCAAACTCAGTGCCTCACATGTGCTAAGCAAGCGCTCTACCACCGAGCTACAACCCCAGTCTGTATGCTGGAAATTATTACAAACATAGTCCCCAAAGGGTGAGTTGGAACCTCATCTTTCAGAGAATTCCTGACACAAACTATAGTTGGCCCTTTGGTTCCACATTCACATTTTGAGGGCATTTTTATTCAATGAATAATATAGTATAACAACATTTTACTTGCCATTTATATTGTATCAGTAGTTATGTTAATATAGATATGATTTAAAATGTAGAGGAGGAAGTACATGGGTTGTACATAAGTACTGCACCATTTTATACAAGGGACCTAAGACTTAGGGATTTAGGTATCTACAGAGGATCTTGGAACCAATGCATCGTGAATATTGAGGGACTATTGCATTTTGTTCTCTTTTATCTATGGTTTTTAAATACTAAATTTATCAATTAAAAACAGGAAATTCTTGGGGTGGCACAGAAGCTATTTCCCTCAGCCCAACCTCTCTGCACCATCCCCATGCACACACAAGCTCCCACAGGTTAGAAGCAGAGCAGACTCACGTGCCCAGTCGTTCTTCATGCTTTTTGCTGTCTCTTCCCCACACTTCAATGTCCAAAATGCCCATCCTGTCAGAGAAGTAGTGAAAGTCAAACTGTTCCTGCCACTGCGGATTTGCACTCTTACACAGTGTCTAGAAAACATGCAGTTATAATATTTATTTTCTTAAAACGTCATACATTGCTATAGCAGCTACACATTTAATTTCATTTCTAAATGGCAGGAGGTTGTGACTATGGCCTTGCCCCTTATTAAGTTAACTTCCTTTTATTAAATAAAAGTGACTTCGAGGGTTCTGAAATTGGCAAAACATGGCTACTTTAACTGGTCTTAGATTCAATAATTTATCCAAGTTCAGAAGAACGACGTAAGAAACCAAAAATAACATATTCACACCCATTGGTATGTGTATATAGTGGATGTACATCAATAGACAGTGGGCAATTTTTCTCTCTTGAGAAGATAATACTAATTGGAAAATCAAATGCAAGTAACGTATTAGTTGGCTTATACATTCAGTGCTGGCTTAGGAACTACATAAATTAACTGTTTTGGAGTCTTAATTAACATTGATCAGATGCATTAAATGAGAAACCCATAACTTGTACATTGATGTCTGTTTCTCAAATATAGTTACTGGATCCAGACAGTAAAGTGGGGATAAGACATGGAAATTCCACTGCAGCCATACTTGAAAATTAATAAGAATAGTTTGAAAGTCCCACAACTATGTCTGTATTCTCTAAGAATAATTTCAAACCATATATGTGTTTGGTTCATTGGCAGGATTTTCATTTTTCTTTCATCTATGGAGATCCAATTTATGGATAAGGTATGAATAAAAATGTTGGACACTGTATATCAGCTCTAGGGACACAGCATCAACTACTAAATCCTAGCAATGACTATCTATGCATGAGAAAAACATGGGCAACTCTGATCTCAGGTGTAGTCAATGTCACAAGAAGTCGTTTAACTTGGCTTTCACATCACATTATATCAGATCACAGAATTTGGAAACCAGGAAGAAGAAGGGATGTATTAGAACCACAAATTATATGCAGTGTTCCCCAAAGGGGAATGTGGCAGATACGGGACAAATTCTACACTTCACCTTAGTCCAAAGAGCTGTGTTCCTTGTGATGAATAATTTCCCACAAATCCTGAGCCTGACCTTGACCGGCTAAAGGAATCTTAGTGGAGAGATGTGGTCACTTCAGATCCACTGGTAATAAAGTACAGTCTAAAACTACCAGCTTAAAATAATTATCTGTGTGTTTCTGCTATAACTCACCCTAGATTTTTCACAATCCTTATAACTTATTCTTCAACATGTGCCTATTCCTCTACTCCTTTGTGCTGAAATTTTAAAAATGGCTAATATTGGATTTTGCAGTAGAAATTGTGCAGCATAAGACAACCTCTTGCCTTCTGAAATCATTTTCCAAGTTTTCTGTTTCTTCTGTGCTCTCAATGCTGGAAAGCCCAAACTGCAAATATCCTGGGTCTATTTTCAAAAATTTCCACTGAATTTTATTCTATGTGGCTTTTGACAAGTGACATAACTTTCAAGTACCTTAGCTCTTTTGATTTATAAAACATATGAAATATTCCTGTCTGACAGTTATGTAAAACTAATTAATTTCCATGGTTTAGAGACTATGGTTTGAAATAAAATTCACACCAAATTACTAAGATTAAAAATTAAATGGAATTTGGATTTACAGAATAAGAAGATTTAAAGACAGCTAAAAATGCCATTATTTTCACTTTTAATACTGTAGTAGTCTATTTTTAAAAAAAAAATCACATCAAAACCAGCAGCACTTAGATAACTATTTTTGGTATTCACACTAATAAGTGAGAAACAGCAAAGAGGTATATAATTTTGAAAAAATTTTTTCAGTTATCTCTTATATTTTAATCCAGATTTCAAGCGGTATGTGATTTTATTTATATAGGATTTTGGAGACATCCAGCTATTTTTTTCCCTGAATTCTCTGAAACCATTTTTATTTTCAAAATGAAAATAAACCGTGCATTCAAAACTATGACTCAAAGCTTTCTCTAGCTCTGAGTTATTATATTAAAACAAATTACACTAAGCAATCAAAGCAATACTCATATTAATTGACTGCATCTACACCATTATTTTGTTTTCAGTAATGTTCTCTATTATAGTTAAGACAGCTAAAAATAAGTCACTTCTATTTTTGTGAAATTTATAGTAGAAAAGTAGTTTTTAGCTAATTTTTTTTAAATTCTGAAAGACATCATCATTGTCGTGGCATTGATAGAACTTACCTTGCTTTTATACCTCTGATCTCCCAGTTTTAACTGGACAAACATTTCGGTCATGTTTCCTCCTGAGACATTCTTCCCTTCCAACAAAGTTATACTTATAATTCCATTCCAGAGTTGGTTCTTTCTCAAGGACTCTGAGAGCCGCAAACTGCGTATCAAAGAGGACTAGAGCAAAAAATAAAGATGACATATAAATGTACTGATAATTATTGGGAGTAATTCTGGCCATCTTAGGAATTCCAGCTTTCAGTATTAGATTATGTAATCACTCCTTGCCTGAGGAGAAGTGCTATTCTTCCTTGGTTTCTCAGCCCTGCAGTCATAGTTATGTGACTTGCTTCTGCAGCTTTGGACTTATAACAGTATAGCGAAGGATGAGCATAAGCAACACTCTAATTTGGCACTGGTATACACTCCCACCCAGTTTGTTCTTTGCTAAGAACCCTTGAACTGGGCCTTGGACTGTTTTAATAGTAAGAAGGGAAGAAAAGCATTTGGGGAAACAGAGATATCAGAAAGAGGCTTTGCATGCCTGGGAGACATGGTATCCCTGGACATTCAAACTGACTATGGATTTATCCTTCACATTTGAATATGTCTCCATGTCCCCTTATTCTTTGGACCAATTTTGGAAATCTCTATGTCCCTGTGAGAGTAACAGTTCCAAACTCAGCTTGTAGTGACCTAGCTGACCAAATGAGCCTTGCAGATCGAGTGGGTAGGGTGGGGTAGAAAGGAGGATACACTAAGTATCATATAGCAGCTGGACCTAGAAGGGGGTACTTAACTATTAACCTATTTTTTTCTTTTACTAAATTATATTATTTATGCTTACCCATAAATACCTTGAACAGAATGCAGAAAAAGGCAAACATTACTTATTATTAAGTGATAAGGATGATCGCATTCTAAGTATTTTTAATTTATTTCTATTATGTAAAAATTTTAAGCATAACCAAAGGTAAAGACAATAAGCAGCATGATAAATATCCATGTATTTACTCACAGAATTCAATATTTTGCCTACATTAGTTCATTTATCCCTTTATTATTTTTTCTGGCTAAAATATATTAAAGCTAAATTCAGCATTTGTTTTTACATAATCATCATACCATGATCACCCTCAACAAAATTAATCATAAAAAAGTTTCCTCAATATTATTAAATACCTGCACATATTCATGTTTCTCTGAAGGTCTAGACAATGTCTTTCTATGATCTGTCTGAGTTAGGATCCCCACATGATCCACGTGCTGCATCGAGTTGGCAGCGTTCATTTTTGTTCTCAGCTCGATGAGAGAAATGGCACAAGCATAGACTTTTTATTTGAAGGAGAAATAAATGGCTAAGGAATGTAAATGGTGCTCAGCATCATAGTCAAGCAATGAATTTTTAACACTATATATTCACTCCTGTCGTCCCCTCACTATATTTTCAAGATCATTTAGACACCAATTTTCTTGGACACCAGTTAGTAACAATTTATCACAACAAATGGTATGTCAGGACAATGTTAATTATATACCAGCTTACCTCAGCCAGCCCACGTCATCCGCCATTTCAATAAACTATGCAACACCACCATACCAGGGCTTTTGTTGATCATTCAGGGAAGATCTACTTCCAAAGCAGCAGTGGATACACTCTGCTTTTCTCCAGAAACACACACACACACACACACACACACACACACACACACACAATTTAGAGGTGCTGATTCAAAACAGGGTGAGCAAATGGGTAAAGAATTAAAAAAATAAAAATCCTCCTCTTACATCTTTCTTAACTCCCATTAGCAATCATGAACAGATAGAAATATACTCAACTAAAGTTTTGTGAAAGAGTTAAAATTAAGTAACATTATATTTGTTAATAACAACACACCATAATATGAAGACAGGCATAGATGTGTTTACATTCACAGATGTGTATACACCTACAAAATATACTTACTAGATTTTATAGCTTATATAGTATATGGGTCGAAAGCTTCTACCTTTAAAACAAAAAGATTTTGATTCATATTTCCTGCTGCAATTCTTTCTTTTCCTTTTTTTTTTAACCCCCCTTTCTAAAAGTTTGACTTGCCAACCAACAAGCTAAGGCATGACCCGTCCCACGGCCATGCTTCAAAGTTCCGACAGATATATTCCTCCCTAAGCACTGCAACTATTTCAAAATCCTTTTTATAAAATAGGGAGTCATGTCCACACAGGATCAAAGGGCATCCTACAGTCTGGCAATTGCCTAAGAAAAATGGCAGCACTTCCATGAAATATGCCCTAAAATAATTCTGTAGCTTGGTATGTCCTAATTTCAAATTGGATGTTTATCTTGGAAAGGCTTCTATCTAACTTGTCCATAAAACAGCTCCACTTAGCTCTATGAGCTCTGTGAAAATGGAATCCAAAGCTGGTTATTAAGGGGGCCTAGAGATAGGTTCCATATGGCGGAACAGCATGGGAGGGCAAGGCTGAGGCCTATACAGGCGCGGCTTGGCTGGAGCTCCTGATCTATCCATGGACACTCGTTGCATTACACCATAACATCTGGATTATTGCTTGTAATGTCCCTGGGAAATATCCACTTTCCATCAAAGCCTTTATCTATCTCAGTCGGACTTTGAACATTTTAGTATTTAACGCAGTCGTGTTTGATCTGATGGACTTGTTCTCTGCTGTCCAAGTTTTTTTTTTTTCTCCTTCTGAAAGGCTGTATAGAAGAGAAATTTTTGTAGAATTCACAGATAGAAAAGGACACAAGACCTTTATTCTACTTATTTCACCCTAAATATTTCTGCAAATGCCACTATAAGGCTATGTCCAAATGTTTTGTTTGTGAGCCATATATTCTCTGTGTAATTTAAAGAAGTTTTTTTTTTTTGTTTGAATTACTTTAACATTTCTCTTGCACCCTTGAGAGGTGTGCTGAGGCAGAAGGTATAACAGCAGAGTCTGTGGTTGGGAGCGGGGCGGGGTGGGCCATTCTCGATGTGCTGTAACAGAGCCAGCTGGCAAAATCTTCTGTGTTCCGCTCTTTCTCCCCACAATAAATCGATTCATCTGCACTCACTCAGTTAGCTGAATTGCTCAGGTTTCCATATCTGTGCCCCCACCTATAAGTGAAATTTGTCATCTTAATGCAGCTGGGGATGTGAAAAGAGAGGAGATGACCCATCACAGGGGAAGCCCACTCTACCTGAACTGAACTGAAACAAGCACCAGGAGATAGAGCAAAGTTTCTGGGTCCTGACCCTAATTCCTCAGCAGACATAACAGATGAAATATAGTCCATCAGGGTTTTGTTATTTTTCTCCTTCCTCCCAAGAGATCGGAACCTTTTGCTATTTCTGTGTTCATTCCATTCATGTGCACTCTTCCTCAGCCCCCATGCCATCATATCGACACCCACTCTTCTAAGAGAGAAAAAGTGATTTCCACGTAAAGCACACGGGTCAGCTATGAATAGTAGAAATAAGGCATAGTGTTCAGCTTATAAGCATACGGACTCTCATGAACATGAAACAACCTTGAAAATAGTCATCTGCCTCCGGGTTATGACAAACCATACTCGAGGCAGAATGGGAAGAAGGAGACTGGGCCTAGAAGTATACACTATGCAGCTTTCATTCACTTCAAGTAGTAAAAGGATTCACTTCTAAGGCCTCAAAAGTTTGTGATCTAGGAATACTTCGTCAAAACAGTGAACGTGCTGTATTCTAAAGACATACAAAATGGGCTACAACTTAGCAACAGATATTATTTGGGGCTATATGCTAACAGGCATAATGGGGAGATGGTGATATGGAGTCCAGTAGCCTAATTCCTTGGTGTGGCTCCAAAAAAAAAAAAAAAAAAAAAAACAAAAACACCCAGGGATGATGTAAGGACAACTCAGTACCTCCTATCTGTAACAAGTGGCAGAGAGAAAGGAGTAGAAACTGGTGTTGGACTCTGCAGCCATTGATATCAAGGTTACATTCATTTGTGACAAACTCTTTAGCTGATGATGGTGACCAACTCCATGGAGTGATTATCCAGTATACTTCCTTACATATAACAAAATTCAAAAATGGGATGCAATGAGAAAAGACAGTGACTAGGGTGTATCTACAAGGTACCAAATACTGTGCCAGTATCCTCTCAGTGATCAAAGATTAACAATATCAGTGTCCCATACTGCTAACACATCCTACATTGACTCATTATTTCGTTTTCAATGAAAACACATGCACAAAAAAATGAACTAAGCTTGTGAGAAAAATGAATGGTAAAGCAGGATTCCAGCTCTGCTGACCATTGCTTTGAAAAGCGAAGGGGAAACATGGGTCTATAAAAGCTTTCACTGAAATATTCCTTTCAAGTATTTTCAACATGTAAAACTACTGTTCCTTGTCAACAGCTTTTATAGCAAGACATGAGAAGATCCATACATCCAGGGAACAGGCTCTCAGACAAGACCTTCTTCGGCAGCTCTTTTACATCATCTGAAGAGGATCCTATAGCCATAAATTCTAGAGCTACACAAAAATCTTTGCATAAGGATAAAAAAGAAAGCCTTTTAAATTTCCCACATGTGCATGAACACGGAAGATGAGATTTATATTTGTAGGTGAAAACTCTATCACAGTTCCAAGGACATAAATAATCTGTGTGTACAAAGACATTAGCTATAAAAGTTCTGTTTTAAATTTAATATTTTGAAATCATAAGGGACTGTCATCACTCAAGTTTTCCACTTAAAAACAACAAAAAAAGAATTAACTAAGAAAAGATTAAATAAATAGATAAGGATTATAAATATCCAATGACACTCAGAATTTAAGACCAGGGAAATATTTTTAATGCCATTTCCTACCATTAAAAACTAGAAGAAAAAAATGAAGGTCATGTGATCCAACAAGGTTATCTTTTTGTTCTGACATCTAGGAAACTGAATGTTGTGTCCAAAGGCAATGATGTTAGTCATCTAGTATTTGATTTTTGTGTTGTCCTAATTGTGTTTACATCTCTGTTCCATTTGTCTATTCTTCTCCTTTACTTAAAGTACTACAGAAGCACCTTTACTTAAAGTATTTTGGAGTCCAGGATTGGTTACTCACACTCAAGCTACTGAATGTGCAGAGCTGATATCTAAGCCGGAGTGTCTTCTTATGTTTTGCACAATGGGTACCTCCTCATTGCACCCTAATCCTAGCCCCACCCACAAGATCTACGGACTTGCAGCCACAGCTGATGACCCACAAGGGCTACCCTTTCCTACACCTACAATTTGACTCCTACTATTCCAGCATCCCACTTAATTCTCTAAATCAAATTCCCCATTCCCAATCAAATGCTAATTATAAAGACTCTTAGGTGAAACCTGTACCTATTTTTGAAGGCAATCTCTATATATTTCCTACATCAAAAGTGGGGCAGAATACTAAGGAAACAGTAAAGAAGAGGGTCCATCAAGATTCTCCCATTCACCAATATCTGGGATGATACAAAATTATAAAGTTATGGGAAAAGAAGCAAAATCTAAACAAAATTGCTATAAGAATTACTTACACTGAGGTTAAAAAAAGGCAATGATATTTTACTCTAATCCACTATATCAGAACTAGTAAAATTTGATACTCCTAATGAAGTAAACTTCATGCCAAATATTACTTAATATGAAAATCCTAAGAAAGAAACTTCTAGTTAAAAAATACCAAAAAGGCCAACTAGGATATTTTAACCATTTTTACAATATTAATCAGAGTGCCTACAGTTTTTATTGACTTGTTTTGATAAGTCAAAAAGGTATCTCACTTTTTTCTTTAAAACTGCATACTCTCAAAAGCAAAACAATCAACATAACTATAAAAAGTCTTCACCAATCCATAACTTACATGTCACAAATAAGATCACAAGGAGCTTTCAATGAACTTTATCCATCTATGATCTTAACTAAGTATAAATACTAGGTTTGGGCATTTATTACATTCCTGAGCCCAGTATACTGAAGTCAAAATTCTGGAAACTACCATGACTAGGAGGAAAAAAAAAGACAACAACTCAGTTTTGAGACACAACTCTGCAGTATATATATAAATACTGCTCTCTGGATCCTCTGTTCCCTTCATATTTTTGATATCTTTATCCAAGCCGTCAACATGTTTTCTATCCCTCTTCATTCCTTGGGCCATTCTTCCATAACCTCTCCTATCCTCCCTAGACTCCAATATTCCCCAAGCTCACAATTTTTCTTTCTAGCCTTTATGTTCTTCAACAAACTGCCAGTGCTCTTCCACAGACCGAAGCTCCCTAACTAAAGATGGTTATTGATGTACAGTACCAGTGTTTTAGTGCGGCAGCAGAATCAATAAATGAGAAAATACTGCTTTGTCAGGTTTCAACAAAGCATTCTGGGAAACTTTACTGCTTTGGGTGGTTACAGAAACTCTTAATACAGAGAGCGAGAGCTGGGCTCCCTTTTGTGGTGAGAAATGATGTTCTTCTACCCTCTAGTGACTATAAAGGAATAAAGCAAAAGTTGGAGGAATTTTAAAGACAGTGTTGCACTATTATTTATCATCTCTTAAGTTTATTTTTTAAAAGAACAAGAGTGTAAGGAACCAGGCGAACTGGTAGGATAACAAATCATTTTATCATACTTATTCTAAAATGTTCAAAATGCAAAGCATTTTAGTAAATGCGTGTCAGAACTTTGGTTCCTTTGGATTTTTAAAAAATACAATGGATTATAATTGCTCTCCCTCTCACATACACACACATATACATCACAGAATCTCTGACCTGGAGGTGCCACCAGTTTCAAATTCCTTACTTTACAGAGAAGTTGGCAACTGAGGTACATTAGGTTATAATTTAGAGATGTCACATGTGTATTCAGATATGTGGGTATATACATGTATACAGAGAGATTGTGCAGCTTCTTCCTGCCACCTGCAAACCACCCTACCACCATTCAGAAACTGAACTGAACAGCTTGAAATATTGCATCATTTAATAAGAATTATTTTTTATTGATTATTAATCTTTTAAAAAGTAATAGAGGTGCTAAATTAAGCTATAAATACATTTTGGGTTTTGCTTATTTCTAAAATAACTTTTACACTTAGTCACCTAAGTTAAATTTTGCTAATTTGATAACAATTAATTATTAAATAATGCATTCCTACCTTGATACACTTTTGCTTTTTATAAATTAAATATTTATAAATTTTGCTTATAAAGATACTAGGAATGTAAAAAACAAACAAAAGTATTATATGAAAAAAAAATCTTTAAAAGAAATTCTTACCAAAAAGTGACTTTTTCCAAAAAATATGGAGACTTATAAAATATAACATGTATTCAGTCCTTTCAATCAATTATTACATTGCCCCTATAACATCAAAGCTGGTGTCAAGCTAATGGTAAATAACTTCCTAAAGGACTAAAATGAACCATGCTACATTATAAATAATCCAGCTTAATGAAGTGTAAACTTCTAACATGGCCAATACATATAAAATGTCATCACTCCAAAAAGTGTAAGTTCAAACATCTGGATATGCCTTTATTTAATAGAATGTTAAAGGAACATTATTCCTTTCTTATTCATTTTGGCAGTAAAAGGCAGAGAATGTGGTTACAAGTAAAGGATGGATAATATCAATTACATATACGTCTGTATCTGTTACAAGCATAAAGTTTTAGTCAAATAATCTAAACAAAAAAATAAGCGTACTTACCTTGCTGGCACTCAGGCGCTTTCGATTTGACCATCGCTATGGATCATGTCCATTGAACATTGAACATGGCAAAATGAAAGAGAAACAGAATGGATAACAATGTAACCATATTATATTATATGGTGCAGATTACGTGCACATGAGTGATAACCAAATTTGGAAGGTACCATGAAAGTGCATTTGAGCAAACAGTAACAGAAAAAAAAAAAATCACCACGTTTATGTTGTTGTGTTACATAATTTTCTCAAAGCATTTTGTATGCAAAGGCAATGACAGATGAATACTTTTCAATCTCTAGAAGTACATTTGTTCCTTATTTTTTTAAGAACTTAATCTTTATTTATTTGTTGTTATTTATTTGTCTTTTTTATGTGGTGCTGAGGATCAAACCCAGGGCTTCACCTGTTCTAGGCAAGTGAAACCCAAAACCTGTCCACATTTGTTCTTTAAGTTATCTTAAGACAGTATAACTTTATCTCTAAAAAAAATATTTCTCCTGTTTGAAATTTACAAAATTTACTACCAATGTTAGTTCATGATTAGGGGTCCAAGGTTTTGATAAAAGAAAACACAATTTTGTTCACTTTCATAGCTCATTCAATATGACACAACATTCAATATGACAGAAAAATCCTAAATCATTATTTTCCAATTAATAAAAATGAGTTAATATAACTGTGTAGGAGGGTAGAAAAATTTTCTGAATAGCAAAAAACTTCACCCCTTTTATCTTCTGATCTCTCACTTGTCATTCGAAGGCTGCTAAATTTCATCTACAATTAAAATTCTCTCCCAGCAAAATCCTCTCATCACTCCTGTGACCATCCAGTACTTCAAAGCTCTACTCTGGCTGGTTAACCAGCTAACTGGATGTTAAAACTTGGATGAATTTGGGAGATTACAACTCAATTATGTATCTAATCGAGCAGACCCCATTTACTGATATGCTTAAGAAAAAAAAATACTTTTAGGTAAATGACCTATCCACTTGGCCAATAATGTCTTCCCAATAAATGAGAATTCAAAAAAAAATATTCTTTAAGGGAAACCCATTTACCCTCCATTGACCAGCAACTAGAACACAATGGTACAGAACTGACTTGAAAATATTCTTTGTGAATAAGGCTTTCCTTGGTGAAATAGGATTCAACATTTAGCACACGACATGGGGTTATGATAATACAATTAGGGTATTAAAATCAGGTTTCCTGGTATTTTCTCAACATGACAATGAATATTTTCACCCAATTCAAGCACCAAAATTAATTACCATCTTACAGGTACACAGGGCTCTTTAGGGACCCTTTGATGGATAATATTTCATTTGATTTTTGTAACGATTATAAAAGACAAAATAGATCAGGATAAAAAGGGAAGTGACTGGTACTATTTGCTGACTTACTCCTGTGCTATGAAATACCACATACTGAATGTCTCTACAGCATGCCAAGCACCCTGTTTGGTAACCTCAATCTTCATGACCATATGAAAGATACTCTTCTTATCCTTATTTCATACATAAGGAAACTGTAGCTCAGAAAGGTTAAATAATTCTGAGAATTTTACCAGAGCATTGGTGGTACTGGGGTTTAAACACAGGCAGTCAGATGACAGAGTCCATTATTTTAATTACAATCCTATTTTTTCAAAGGAAAGGAAAAAGCATGTTTTTCTGTCTTCCAGTCTCTTCCAGCCAAAGCCTTACCTTCTGACTGTACCATGCTCACATATATTTAAATCCTTAGACACAATAGTAAATTTAAAAATATTGCATAGATGAAGGTTTTTGCCAGTGTGGTTCTAAAGCAACAAAAACCAACTCATGGTGTTGTAAAGAAAGAACAGGTACGAGAGACTAGGAATTTAAACTGAAATTTCTCCAACAAAGTTTAATTTAAAATAATATTTAAGGACTGCAGGGTATAGCTCTGTGGTAGAGAGCTTTCCAAGCATGCAAGAGGCTCTGGATTCCATCACCAGCACCGAAAGAAAGGAAAAAAAAAAAAAAGGAAATTTATAAATTACTTTGATCAAATAATCTAGTGCCCTCCAGTCCCAAGTGGTAGTCATGCCCACTTAAAAACTCTATATAAGATTTCCTTTAAATATGAACTTAAACTCAATGAAAACAACAAACATTTTCTTTTGTCTATTATTCCCAAAGGGCCCATGACATGCACTGTAAGTTGAATAACCACATATGGCCTCCAATAAATTATGCTTCAATTAACTGTTCCTTGATAATATTTTGATCAAGTATACAAAAAAAAAACCAGTCAAAATAAATGCAAACAGGCAAGGTTTTCTCTGTTATAATATATCTATAAGAATATACAAAATAAGTATATTGTACATCAACCCTTGCCAGGAAAAAAGAACAAGAAAGGAAACAAGTGAGCAGAAAGTCTGAAAAATTCTTCAACCCAAGGGATGGGGAAGGTCAAGTAAAAGGAGAGCCAACTATAGTGATATTCTTTGAGATGTTTCAGCAAAACAAATCTATACTGCATCTGATATTAATTGACCTGCAATTTGAAATAAACTGAAACTGTCATGTCACTAAAATTCTAAATTTTAGCAATATTTATAAGTGTATTTTAAGAGCCAATATGACTGTTAAATGTAATCAAATATACTACAGAAAAATACACAAAAATAGTCATTTCAATACATAACTATTTTTATTGGGAAATCATCTAATTTTCAAAATACCACTGAAGTATGTTAAAATTTTTTTAACAGATATATGTTAACAAATATACAACCATGTGGCAAATTATACTTATTTACATGGTATTTTATTCTAACCTAGTATCCAACTCATTACCTGCAGTACCATTGACATAGAAGAAGACTGAGAGGAAGTTAGAGAACAACACTCCATCACCACGTGAGTAAGGAAAAAGTTTATTTTTAGCATTAATAACACATTTTAACATCAAAATATCAACTTTATTGATATCCTAAATGTGAATAGTGCCACATCTTTAAAAAGCAATTAATAGAGTTTTCTTCTGTTGCTGTCAAGTAAATTCTCACAAATAAGGAATTTAAATTTAAAGATCAAGAGTTCAGTTGACCCTCTGGCAATTAAAAGTTTAGTGTTCTAAAGCTGTCTTTATGAGTTTCCTAGAAAATTATTCACGATATTTTTAATTAAATAAGTTACTTAAAAATTACTAGTTATGCCAAAACAAAAAGCTCTCTCCTTAAGCAACCCACTGCCTCAATTCAAGAAACATTTTTAAAGGCATTATTATTAATAAGCTTCAGATTTTTACAGTGGATTCTGCACATGTGAAATTGTTATACATCTTACTCTTTTTCAAATAGGTATTTAGCTGGCTTTAATAATATCTTTCAAATAAATTAGTCAAAACTCATTTTGTCTTATTTTAATTCTTGGAATTATCATGCATAATCCCTAAAAATAAAATGACATTATGATTCTTATAAACAAATGTGCTCATAAAAAGAGTCTCAATTGATTCTATCTTGTGAAGTCTAATGTTTTGTTGATGTTATAGGCATCTTCAGTGAGTAGGACATTAATTAGAAATTTCAATGTAATAGACCAGAGAATATTAAAATTTGTATCTTTCTCAAAGCAGTACCAATAGAGCACTTAGCAGCTAAAGTTTAAAAAAAAAGAGGAATGATGCAAATGTATACTCAATCACCTTAATAAAATGCAATCAATAATTAAATCCTGAGAACTGCTTTTCATGACAGAAAAATATCTCCGTTATCTGGGACCTAAAACATTATTACTAAATAATTAAAAGCATATTTTGTGTGATAGTTATGAACATACCATATGTATCATGTAAGTTTTAATAACACTAATGCTAACCATATCCATAACTAAAATAGAGATTAATTTCTAAGTAGATTTTCTTTTCAGGATTTCAAAAGAGAAGATGTATATAACCACAGATAGGCACTTTAACTCTATGAAAGTGTTTCCACTCCAAAATCATAGTAAAAATGTCAGTTATCTGCAGCCCAGCAACCAAAGGACAATCACAATGACAAGTTTAAAAAGCACAAAAGGGTCACACTTACGTGTCTCTTGAAATCACCCTGTTTTACTACTAGGTTCAAATTCAACACAATCACTCCCATGTCATCTTCTAAACTGTTTGGATCTTCCAATTTTAAAATATGCTCAGTTGTTCTACAAGCCAAAAAGGAAAAATAAGTGTAGCACTTATTAACAGTACCACTTACTGTTGTAGTTCATTAGGAGTTTAAAGTAAAAGTTTCCTACTCCTGGAAAACTATTAGACACAAGCTAAAAAGGCCCTAAATTAACTGAATGTAAACCAACCAGAAAAATTATTTGGAATTGTCTAACTCAATAGTTGGTTAACTTATCTCCCTCTCCTAACACCCAAATAAAATATACATGTTTATTTTAAATTAGGTTAATGACCCTGAATATTAATGAATGAATGATCAAAACCCCATACACATTTTAGAATACATAATATATGACTTAGTGCCTGATTAACATTTGACATCTAGAAAGCAAGTCTCAGAAAATATGTTGAGAGTTATAACACTTTAAAGCACTCTTTCTGTCATTCATATTATTTTGTTATTTGATCTAAACAAGTACCATTTAACATCATCTTGAGTTCCTTCTAAAATTGCATTAATGACAATTAAGATATAAAACTACAATACCTGTTAAGTTCAAGATCACTGAGAATGATAAATGCAGAACCCATGAAATCAGATGTGGTTAAATCTCGATCATACACCTACAAAAGGCAGAGGCCAGTTAATGCACATGAAAATGGTAATAAACCAATCAAGTTTATTAAATGATTAACAAATGCAATAGGCTAGAAATTTTGAAATCCACCTTTCAGATCTTAAAATAATCCACCCAGTACAGGTAAAGAAAAATTTAGTCAAGCCTATTCAGAGAACAAAATTATCCAGTATTGCCCATTTTGCCTACACATGGACCAAACAACAGTAGAAAAGACTTTTAAGGCATATTCATATGAATTAAAATGCTACACACAATGTACTGCTCTTTAGTTTAAATGGCCTCTCATTAAAATTTAGTATTTTCCATGGTGAGTAGATCTGCCAATTAAATAAGAAATTTGCTAAATATTCTATAGCAATCCCATTCTGCACTCAACTCATGCAGTGTTAACCCAGATGTTAGAACAATTGATGCTTGCACCCAGTAGCTTGAAACTCTATTAAGTATAAAGTTAGTCCTAATGAGAAAGGCTTTAGTACCTGTCACCATTGCACTACCAGTAATAATTCTTCCACATTCAGTGAATTTGAATACAATCAATGGAGATATTATTTTCACTCTGATTTGCTATAGAGCCTCTCTCATTGATTTGAGAGAAACATAAAGTTTCTGCTAAGGGTATAAAGAATTCATTCTCTATCATTAATACCCAGCCTTGAAGATTAATAAGGGCAAGTTAACTTTTAAGAAGTCATGGAAAAACTACTGAGAAATATTTCTACTAGAGGAGGAGATTTGAAAAGCATCTATGATTACCTTCACCCGCAGCTTTTGATCAAGGCTTTGTATTGGCAACACAACTATCTCATCCCAAACTGGGTTTAAGTTCTTATATATGACCTTGCTTTTGTACAGCGTCTTCCCATTCAGCTTAAATTTCACATATGGATCACTTGTGCCTTTAAAAGAGAAAGAACAAGACAGAAGTTTTAACATCCAGGTATAAGTCTAGAATCTCCATTAAGTAAAGATGCTTCCCACAGTCCCCAGGCTCAAAGCAGTCTACAGAGAAACACCCAGAACAAACATCTCCTTGCATAGAGATAGAAGGCCCCAGAAAAATAAAAAAATAAAAATGGGGGAGTGAATGACTAATTCTCCTTTGCCTTTACAGTCAGAATACCAATGGGTTCCCTGAGCTTTTTCTGTTTGGTTTCATTGTGGATATATCATTCCGCCCCTCCCTACCCACAAAAATTCCAGAAATCAACATCAGTGTCAGGAGTCATGGGGAGAAGCCCACCCCTCCTAGGGATAACAGAGAGTCACTGAAAAGGGAAAAAAAATTCCAAATATTTAGCCAGATGGCTGCTTCAACAGAACCCCATACTTTGAAATATAATCATAATAAATCAATCTCCAGAATCAGTGGCTCAAAAGATGGGGCGATGGGACTCAGACTGGATCTGGGGACATAGAGATTAAAACAGCAGAGTTGCCATTCTCTGTGCATCCAGGCACCTGCAGGACAGCAGAGAGCATTGTTTCCCCCCTGCCAGTGGAACTCCAGTCAGCCAGGCCCTCAGCTGGCCTCAGCCCTGACACCGCTGACCTGCTGGGTTCTTCCCAGGGGCTGTGAAATGGACACCAAAAGGGAAGAATAATGTCCCTCCAGTTACTGTGCTCAAAGCAAAATGAAGGGCAATGGCAGATACTCTTCCATAGTTTTCAGATCAATTGAGAGGGAAAAGAAAAACCAGGCTTTAGACATAACATGTGAATTATGGGCTGTGTCCGTGTGTTACATGCATAGGCACCATCGTACAGTGCCTGGGATATGCTAGCTCATTAATACCTGAGGAAAAGAAAAAAGAAGGCATAAATGAATGAAAAATCAATGAGGGGATAGATGAAGATCATCTGAAAAATGCTATAAAGAAGAAATTCAAATTTGAGGCATTGTAGTTCATTCTGAAGCATAGCACTATGAAAAGGTATATGAACAATCTACCCCAAGTGGCTTGGACAGGGAAGATAGGTCCCCATAAATATTTACTGAAATGAATTTCTAATATCAAAGTGAAGCAAATATAAGAATATAAATTATCGATTAGGTTACTCTGGCACAAGCATTTATAGAATTTTTTAAAAAACTTTTTAAAGTTGTTGATAGACCTTTATTTTATTTATTTATATGCAGTATTGAGAATCTGACCCAGTGCCTTACAAATGCTAAGCAAGTGCACTACCGCTGAGCCCCAGCCCTAACCCCAGAATTGTTAATACCCATCATTAATTAATTGAATTATTTTTCAGGTCCTTTTGTGTTTTTATTTAGCCCCATATTAAAAATTACTTTAAAAAAATGTTTCCCAACGATTTTAGCTGAAAGTAACATCCCTATAGAGAAAGAGAGGTGGGGAAAGGAGATGTCCTGGGAACAATTGCTCAAATTATGTTATATATACGTACAGATATGGCCTAACAAATCCCACTTCTAAGTACAATCATAATATAATGCACCAATGAAAGAAAGTCTTAATAGGTATACCAAGGTACAATCTGAAAAGTCAGCCTTCCAGCATAACAAGGCTACTAACTTTTTTTTTTCTTTTTACTATGCTGGGGATGGAACCCAGGGCCTCTCAGATGCCAAGTAAATGCTCTACCACTGAGTGATTCCCCAGCCTCCAGGATAATAACTCTAAACAAAAGAAATTAAGCTATAGATACATGTATATATTCAACTCTCACATTTTAAAAGTTTGGCAACACAGAATATGGGTAGAAGCCCAGTTCCTCTGATTTGAAACTTGGACACACACACAACATGTTGAGCAGCAGCTCTTAGAGGGATAGTGAAAATAGATGCATTCACAGTCATTCAGTGGAATTCTCAGTAGCGAGTGAGCAACCCGCCCACCCGCCTCCCTTTAACAGTCCAAGAGAAATCCTCTGGCTAGCCAGACTTTAACAATCATTCTGATATATATATATATAAAAAAAAAGTGGTGGAAAACTATAATAAAAAGAGGCCTTTAATTAAATGAAATTGCCACTCTGGGATCAGGCCTTCATGCTTGTCAGCGTACTCTCAAAATAAACATCTCAAAACTCGGCCTCCGTGGTGTCACTTTCTCACAGGCAAGGCATACTGGGTAATCCCCAGGCATCTTGACAGCTACATAATGTTCAAACTGTTTCACGGGTGAATGGCGGCAGTTGCGTGAAAGAAAATATTAATGTCTGGAATTAATAGAAAAAAAGGACCTGGGTTTACAAAGCCAAACAAGGAAGAGGGTGTCAAGTTAGTGCAGCGTTAATTGTTAGGGAAAATTTGAGAAAGGGAGGGAGCGCATGGTGATTTTCTCTCTTGGAGCCTAAGTGCCTCACTGTCAGGGAAGTGACATCTCAACTAGGCAGGTTCTGAAAAGAGGGTCGGCTGCTCAGGAATGCAACTCCCAGATTATACAAATGATGAGATGACACCTGAATGGGTGGACTTTAACCTTGTTTGCTGGGCGCTTCCTACACAATGAGGCTCTTGTGGTAGTTGCTACCGTGGGTGGAGAAGGATGGGAGTTAGCCCAGAGACGGGGTCTCCATGCAGGCGCTGCTCCCAATTCTGCCACGTGAGCCTGATGGAGTCTCAAAAATTCAGAATATCAAGATGTCCAGAATCCATGGCCTAAGTGTCCTTCCCTTTTTAAAAACACTGGCTGCTGGGCAGAGTGATACACACCTATAACCCCAGGGAAGGTGAGGCAGGAGAATGGCAAGTTTGAGGCCAATCTCAGCAATTTAGAAACCCCCTATCTCAAAATAAAATTAAAAAGGGCTGAGGATGTGGTTCAGTGCTTAAGTGCCCCTGGGCTTAATCCTTGGTACCCAAAACAAAAACAAACAAAAAAAAAATCACTTTGGCTTCCATATCTACCAGTTCTGCATCGGTAGAGTCAATCAATCATGAATGAAAAATATTTGAAAATAAAATGCATAAACTGCATCTGGACTGAACAAGTGAAAACTTTCTTTCCTTGTCATTATTCCCTAAACAATGCAGCATAACACCTCTTGACATAGCATTTATGATAGTTATTATAATTAATCCAGAGATTATTTAAAGTACATGGGAGGATGCATATGTAAGTTATATACAAATATGATGACATTTTATATGAAAGATTTGAATTCCATGGATTCTGTTACCTGCCAGGGTCCTGGAACCAATTCCCTGTAGATGTCTAGTGATGAATGTAGATACTGAGAGAAATTGATGGCTAGTCATTGGTCCTCCAAAAATGCTACATCTGTTCCTGCTCCTAACACCAGGCAGGACAGTTCTTTTCTGTGTTCAGGATACTGACATTACTACCAATGGCCGTATCTTGCTTGGCACTGAGCCTGTCAGGCAGCTGACATCACATCTAAGCCTGGCTCTGTGCTAGGCATTCTGGGAGGTTTCTGAAGTACAACACTCCCACATCCTGCTCCTCTGTTCCTGATAGCAGCAGACACCCCGTAACAGAATACCAAGTCACAGAGTGACTGTCCAAGTAGAACTGAACAAGGTAGGGGTTATGCTAGTTCATGTGCAGGAAACATTATTTTCAGCTCAGGTATCAGTGGAGACTGAACTAAAGGACATGGGAGTTAAAATAAGAGTGGGTGCAAACTTGAACAGAAGGACCGAGGTCACTCCAGCAGGAGGTACTGGCACCGAGAAGGAGGTAGGGAGGGGACCCCAAATGAATGGAGACGTTTGGTACCAAGCAAGCAGCCCAATGGATCCAGAAGTTAAGGTAGAAAAATATAATGAGAAATAAAGTTTAATAGGCAGGTTCTCATCAGAGGCCCAAGGGCCCTAAAAAAATAAAAAAGGAGATTAGTCATTATTCAACAAGAATTATAGGTGTTTTATTTACTGTCCTACTTTTCTATTTTTAAAAAATAAAAGTAATATGAGCACAAAACCCTGAAAGGTATGAAATGAAAATTAAGTACCCTATTACTCTTCCCTGATTCTGTTTGTCTGATGTGCTCACCATAAACAGTTTTATGGGCATTTTAGGGAGAAAAAAAAACACCCAAGAATTTGTGTTTTCACAAGTAATGTACCTTGGAGTTGTTTTTATATTAGCAATTTATGTTGCTGGGATTTATGTTGTTGTTGCTGTTGTTGTTTTTTCAATAATTTAGCATTTGGTTTTAATCAATTTATTTACTAGTCACTAAATAATGGATATTTACATCACTTCCTGTTTTTTTTTTACTGGTACAAGCAATATTGCAATAATCATTTTTGCATAACTATAAGTTCAAAGATGATTATATTAAGAAGATTTAATACTGGAACTATTGGACAAATGAAAATGTGCCATTTTGTTTCTGACACTTTCTTTTTTTTGAGAGAGGAGAGAGAGAGAGAGAATTTGAGAATTTTTTTATTAGTTGTTCAATGAGAATTTTTTAAATATTTATTTTTCAGTTTTTGGTGGACACAACGTCTTTCATTTTATTTTTATGTGGTGCAGAGGTTCGAACCCAGCACCCTGCTCATACCAGGCGAGCAAGTTACCGCTTGAGCCACATCCCCAGCCCGTTTCTGACACATATTATCAAATTGTTTTCAAACGTTTAGCAAATTTATGTATTTCTCCATCAGTGAAATTCTTGTTCTTATCTTTTGGCAATTTTTCAATGGGCTCATGGTTTGTCTTTGGCTTACAGGTTTGGAAGAACCCTTCACCATGGAAATAGTTATTGAATATAAATCTTGTCAAACTGTATTTAAACTTATTATTGGCAAGGTTAAGTTCATTTTTATTTAGTCAAGTATACCATTTTTTAAAAACTTGAGCTTTGTTATTTAACATCCTGCTTAGAAGCAATTTTCCCACTACAAGATTTCAAATTAATTCAGCCATGTTACTTTCCATTTGTTCTGGTTTTGTTGTTGTTGTTGCTGCTGTTGTTGTTGTTGTTGTTGCTGCTGCTGCTGCTGCTGCTGCTGCTGCTGCTGCTGCTGCTGTTCTTCTTATTGTTTTTAACACTTAGGCCTTTGGTCCATCAGTAATTATTTTAGTATGAACAGTGAAGGAAATTCAGGTTCACTCATGAGTAGGAGAGTAAAATGATCAGAGCCAAGCATTAGAAATATAAATCTGGCAATAGCTCATAATTTAGAATGAAGAAGAAAGAGGATAAAGCAAAGAAACCTAGCAGCTGAGATACACAGTAGATTGTTGAAGACTGAGGAGGACGCTGGACCCCAACCACACGAGGTGGCTATCCAGGGTTTCACCGAGTGCCATCCAAACAACCTCATCTGCAGAGATGCTCTGCAGGCTGAAAGAGGTATACCATCATAGCCATTGGCAAAATCTGCCTGTAATTTTCTTGCTTGGAACTTATACAATGTATAATATTTTTTTTTTAAAAAAATGAAACTCCACTAAGAAATCCAGTAAGACAAACAAGCAGCTTAAAACTTTTTCACTCTCTATATCAGAAAATATTGTTGAAACATAGAGAATGTTACATGGAGAATTGATGAATATAATGTTAAACTCACCAAATCAAAGTTTCTGGAAGGGAAGATATGAATGGTGGACCATAAACAGGATGAATGAATGAATACACTCTGAGGTTAGATGGACATGGTAGGTGCAAATCCCCAGCCTTCCTTCTAGGAACTGTGTAACTGCGGACCATGGATTAGATTTCCATGTACTACACTGTCTTCACCTATAAGATGGAAATCTGCGAATCTCAAAGGGTTATCTTGAGAGCTTAAAGGACTTATACACTTTAATGACGGCAGGCCCCAGCCATTTGCTTAGAATGCTTCGTAGTAAGGGCTACTATTTCTAGTATCACTACTCAATTAAGTTAAAAAGGAAGAGAGTGTATAACCATTTAAGTGGTACTAATATTCACTTGCTTTATTTTAATGTCAAGGATAACACCCACTGCTAATTTTCTCTATAATGTTCCATTATTGCCATCTCTAAAGGCATGAAATTTATTTCACTTTCCTTTCCTTAAGTTGGATAGAACATTTTTTATCTTATACATTTCTCACAGGGATTCAGGTGAATTGAATTATTTTCTGTCAAACAATTTTAACTCCCCTATAAGGAAATAGGTGTATTAAAACTGAAAATTTCTAAGTCCTCACGAACACTGGCTACTTCCCTATCTGAAGTCCTTGGGTTACTCATTGAGAATTTCAGAGCAAAGTGGAGATAAAACCTGATGAAAAAAACTGGGCTGCTTCATTAAGATACAGGGCAATGCAGGTCTGCCATCAGAAGGGAGTCACTAGGAACCAGAGAACTTGAGCATTTTATTTTCCTTTTGGCTTTATCATCCTTAGAGGTTTTTATTACATTATGGGTGCAATGAAAAATTGGCCAGTATCAATAAAAGAAGTCATAAACAGAAGGCCACATTGAATAGCTCAGGAAAACCACTGTGATATGCAAATAAAATACAAATAATGCACCTCGAATTACAAGCAACTTCTCTTTGTGGTTTCTGATATAATAACTCATGGCTATTACGTCAAAAGCAAAATCAAGATGTGGTTAAAGAAAAAAGAGCTAAGGAGGAATGAAAAAGAAAAGCTTAGTGCTGATGTTTATTTATACTTTACACACTTATACACACACACACACACACACACACACTTTTCACAAAAACAAATTGGCCTTCAGACAGTTTTATTTGTCTGCTTTCTTCAGTCAATAATATCAGTTTTTTTTCCATGCCCATAAATATATTTCCATGACTCAGTTTAAATGTCTGCACATATATATGAAAACTCACTATATAATTTCTAAATACTAGCATTTATAATTTAAACTTAAAAAGATCCATTATTTTAAATAGAAAAGCATTATTTGTAAATAAACTACTTCTTGGCCATCAGAAAAGCTCACGTGCCAAGTTATAAAATTTAGACTTGCAATTTCTCTGAAACAAAAGCAGACGTAAGCTAGTTTAATTGCATGTATCTCTTAAAGGAGTCAATTGTTCATAAAAAAAAAAAAAACACCATTTTTTAATATGAAGTTCACATTTTTCAACATCTGGTAAATTTCTTCAATAGAGTTTAAAATTTCAGATTAAAGTAAGTCAACAATTTTTCACTCAGTCTTTACAGAAAATATGAACTCACTGCATATCAGTATATGCAAACATAAACAGTGTAAACCTGACTTTGTCTCATCTTCTAGGGCCAGAGTAACAAGGGATGGTTCATTCTATTTATATAAACACATTCAGAATGTTCTGAATATACACACCTATTTAGGATCCTTTCTCCTTGCCAGAAAAAAAAAAAAAAAAAAAAAATGAGCTGCTTTTACATGGGGGCCCTAAGTTCTTGCTTTCCTTGAAGTTAGCTAAATAACAGAGCCAGACTTGACTTTGAGAGAAGGGAAACAAAGGCAGTGCTGATTTTTGCACAGGGGCTGCTGCCCTCTCTCCGGCAGTTAGGCTAAGATACCCTGATGGAGTAATGTCCTCCTGCTGTATTCTTCACTGACCTCTTCAGAGACGATAATGGGCATTATGGAAACACAGAGGTCATTTTCCCTTAATTATATAAGGAGATTCTCCTATGGAGAGTAAAATTTATACTGCTTAAGTTACTGGCAGATTTCTAGCCTAACACAAGTCCTAGCTAAATTATATCCCATCTATATATGATATATCAAAGTGCATAAATGCATTCTACTATCAAGTATAACTAATTAAAACAAATTTAAAAATTAATAAGAAAAAAAGAAGTCCCAGTTAGTTTTTTGTTCTATTTTTTTCCATTCAAGTTAAATGAGGGCACATACACATTCCCAGCTAGGCCCTGTCCCATCCTTCCATAGATGGCAGCTTGATGCGTCTGGGAGCTGATTTTAATTGCCAATTTCAGGATTGTTTCTTCCCCAACCTTATACTGGCGTTAACCTCTTTGGTTTGCTATTTAACACACCCCAATCGAACTATTTTGGAACTATCTCCCACCTATGTTTGACTTCTCCCCTCTAAGGGGACTCCCAATGCAAAAAAAAAAAAAAAAAAAAAAAAATCTCAGTGGTACCTTGAGCCAGAACTGTCCCTGGGGGAATCCTGAGATGCTGTAGCTCCAGGCAATTTCAAAAAATCCAGTTTACTGAAAGATTTTTCCAAAGACCAACTTATAGTGGATGATCAATGATCTGAAATTTTCAAATTTATCAAAACTTGCTTTGACAAGTTTACAAAAGTTTATGGAAACATATATGGAAGAAAAAGCAGATTATAAGGAAGCCCTGGGGAACTGGGCACTGAGGTTCTCTTAGGGCTTCTGGATTATCTACCTGCACCAGGGCCTACCCAGAACTTCCTCAGACCTCCCCATCACCACCGCAGACTCCCTCACCCCCTTTCTGTAAGTCCCATCCCCACCCGACTTCCCCTTAGTACCTTCTGTTTTTCTTTCCTTAGGCTTCTCCTTTCTGGGCTCTGCAGTCTAGGCTATCATCTGCTCTGTTTCTTCTTCTTTTTTTTTGGCATAAAAAAATTAAATCTTGTTGAATCGCTACTTTTGTTAGGTCTTCATAAAGCATCAATGATGTGAGCCAGAACTCCGTGAAAGGTATTTTTAAAAGTCCCCATCCCAAATTAAAATATACAACTTGTATAACTTCTTTTACAGATGAAAGAAACATGCCAATATACTGATAAATTCAGTAATTTTAGTAAATCTTTTATTTGTGAGTATATGAAGGAACAAACTAGCTTTTAATGAGATAGTCATGAAAGACTGGGTTTGGGCCTCATTCTTGGTCAGATGACCAGAAGCACTTGTGAGGTGGGAAGCTTAGGTAGCTCACACACACCATCCCCCGTAACATCAAAACAGGAGGAAGGACAGCAACCTAGAGAAAAGTGAGAGAAGAGGAAGTGGATGGAATGCATCAGTAAAAAGTAGCTAGAAAGAGCTGGGAGAAATAAGAAATATAAGAGGAGAGCAAAGCAGATAACCAGGGAATCTCTAAAGGGTGAAACTGCCATATCTGTGTTCATGCTAGCAATCTGTGTTCCAGAAATCCATGTTGCCAAAGGACACATAGTTATTGATATGCTAATGTTTTCCTTTCTATTAAAAACACACTAAAACATCCCCTGCACAAGCTACTCTTTAAGCATAGAACTAAAAAAAAAAAAAAGGGCACCAGCCCACTTGGAAAAGATGGAACAGGATTGAAGTTTGGTAAGAACACTGACAATGGGTGTCATCTCACTTCATCCCACAAAACCCATAGAGACACGCAGGATTTACACTGCTGCTTTAAAGAGGAGAAATTCAGCATTATAAAAGGAAATACCGCCATTCACGACAAAAGGGATGAAACTGAAAAGCATTATGTTGAATGAAATAAGCCAGGCTCAGAAAGAAATACTGCATGATCTCTCCTACATGTGGAATCTATTTCTTAGAATGTTGAATACACCAGAGAATAGAACAGTGGTTCCAAAGAATGGTAGAAGGAGCAAACAGGGACAGGAAGACAAAAAGATACGAAGTTATAGTTACATAGGAAGAAAAAGTCTGGAGAGTTAATATATAGCACAGGGATTAAAATTAATTGTGTTGTCTTGTACTCTAGAAATGTGATAAATTTTAGATGATCTCTCTACCCAAACACACAAAAGGATAACTATATAACAGATATGAAAATTGGCTTGATTTTTAGTAATCATTTCACTAGATTGTGTATGTATGTGTATGTGTATATATGTAGATAGATAGCAAATATCCAGTTGTACCTTAAATATATATATAACTTGGGCTGGGATTGTGGCTCAGTGGTAGAGTGCTCACCTAGCACAGGTGGGACCCGGGTTCGATTCTCAGCACCACATAAAAAAATAAAGGCATTGTGTTGTGTCCATCTACAAAAAAGATTCTCTCTCCCCTCCTTTAAAAAAAAAATATATATATATATATATATAACATTTTTAAAAGAATAAGGGAAGTAGAACATCACACCTAACCATTACTTAGCAGGGTGTGAATATGTGCTGAGGCTGAAATCACAACTAAGCTTTATGTAAATTATGGACAAATGGGTGGGCCACAGGTGTACATAAACATGCATATACTGAGTCCAGAACACCCCATATCAACATCACAGACACTGGGTCAAAAGAAGCAAAAAGACAACTTGTAGTACAGCATGCAGCATGACATACATCTTAGGAGTAGAAACAATTAATATAAGCATCCACTGTAAAGAAGTCTCCTTCAAGCAAATAAGAGGTGTACTTTAAATTCAAATCAATGATCTCTGGTTGGGCATAAGGCATTTTATGTAAAGCAAACCAAGGACCATCCCAGGTTTTTTTTTTTTTTCCATGTCACCCAGCAGTTTATTAGTGGTAAAAATTGCCTTGGTCTAGGCAGAGAGGAGGCAGGGATAAACAAGTCCAGCGCCCTTCTATAGGGATTTTTCCAGAATTGTTTTGGTGCTTCATAGGAATTGAGACAGGATTCTGATGAAACAGCAAAGAAACAGACTCAATAAGGTTGTGAGTATCCAGAACATCCAAACCAACTCATGAGTTTGTAGAGCCTCAAAACAAAACCAAGCAACACAACTCTCCATAGGGCAAACCTCAGTGACAGTGATACATTAAAGCCTGTTAGGAAGACCCTGCCTGCTCCTGATGTGTATCTATTCACAAAAGAATAAACAAACTGATTTCAAAACTCAGCTTCACCCTTTGCTCCAGGACCTGGGCACTGCTGCCCACATTACATCTTGGAGAGTTTCTGGTTTGCCCTATGTTTCTGCTGCTCTCACACGAGCATCTCAATGAAATCATGCCATCTGGTGTCCAGAGAAGGTATTACACTGAGACACAAACTCCAATTTTCAAAATAAAGTGTCTAATTGTGTTCTTTCAGCAAAACTGTGGTTGGTGTCTGACCCCTGTACAAAGGAATATGTCAGCTGGAATCAAAGAGAATTACAAGGTGCAAACCCCACATGTATAGCATTTCAATATATGATAAAAGGTGCCAGTCAAATTACTAGGGAAAGAAATAAATAGGTCTAGGTTGTTTTACTTTTGCCAAATGGATACCTAAGTTCCTACACTGGACCAGAAATCAAAATAAACTTGAAACAGATGAAAGAGATAAATAAAAACTATAACCAGACAGAAGGAGAATAAATAGAGTCTCATGTGTATGACTCTCCAAAAAAGTCCTTTTTCAGTGTGAAAACAAAGGAAGACCATCTTCAGAATCAGATTGTGAGACTAAAGTGATGCTTAAAAAAAAACATTATAAAAAATAAAGGCAAATGACAAATTAGAAAAATAGATGTGAACATGTCAAGGCTATAGCAGAAGCAGTCACAACAATAGATGGAACAAGATATGTACAATAAAAGCAAATGCCCCATAATCAAACATACTTAAGGTCCCAAATATATTAATACAAACTAAAACAAGAACAAAATCACTATTTTCCTCCATCAAAATAATAAAGTTATCCTTTATCCAACATAGGTAAGAAATAGAAATTGAACAACTTTGATGCTTCTAGTGGGTAATAAAAGTAGGTCTTTCTCAGGACTAAGCGGGAAATTCTGTAATGAGAATCTTGAATAGGTCATATCATGTGGCAGAAAAACCCCAATCCACTCCAAGAGATGACTTCCAAAGAAATCAAAAGCGTAAGTTAAAAATGTAGATTTAGACAGTTCACTGTGATCTTATTCCCAGTTACAATTTTTTTTAGAAAGAGTGAGAGAGAGAGGGAGAGAGAGAGAGGATTTTTTAATATTTATTTTTTAGTACTTGGCGGACACATCATCTTTGTTTGTACGTGGTGCTGAGGATCGAACCCGGGCCACACGCATGCCAGGTGAGCATGCTACCGCTTGAGCCACATCCCCAGCCCCAGTTACAAAAATTTTGAATAAACTTAATCTGAATCACTGATCAAACAAAGTATAATGTACTATTAAGCTTTGGATTTCTTCTCAAAATGAAAATCTTATAATATAGAAAAAAATATGCCTGGGAAATAAAAGCCCATGACCCACCAATATGAAAACCAGATCCTGTTTTACTTTAGAAAGGAAAGCATCTTTAAAGAATCTGGTGAAGTGTGTGCTATTTAAAATTCTAGCAACAACCTGTTGACATGGCTTCACCCATGCCAATTTTTCCCAGTTCATTATTATATTTGAAGGAAATTTGCTGCATCAAATTTAAGATGGAAAAAAGAAACCACCAATCCACAAGAGTCAACATTCAAAAAATATACCTTCCAAAATAGTCTTTTTCATTTCTCCCGTCTCTTCAATAATAGGAAGTGGCTTCAGAAAAGACCTCAACAACCATCTCCACCCTTTGCCTGGATTAGAATGTGGAAGGAGCCAAAATCAATTTCAAAAACTAAAAAAGCAAAATGCTCGATAAATTATCAAAAACTGGGAAGAAAGAGCCCATAATAAAACCTGAAAAATTCTGAAATCATTTCCTTTCTATAGGGAGTTTAAAAAAGTAAACCAAAACAAAACCAACTAAAACAAGAATAAGAATATCCATAGCAATCACAGCCAATGCTTATTGTACATTGCCATATCACCCATTACCTCTCACCCATACACACACAGAGGTCCCATAAATGCACCCACCAGCTCAATCCTAGTCATCAGCTAAGCCAGTAGGCTCATGGCTCAATAGTGACCAAGGAAATGGTCAAGTTCAGATGGACTGTGTTGAAAGTCCATACTTGTTACTAATTATCCAATGCTTTATAACACTTCACATTATGGCACAAAAGGAAACGATCTTTTTTGTGTGTGTGGGACACACAGCAAGGGACATGGGAGAGACTGCAAAGGAGCTGGCCAAATCCCAGTGGATGAAAACCTCAGTATACCCCTGAGAACACACCCTTTGAGATGTACAGGGCTCCTTGTCAGTTCACAGAATAGAGGTCTCGAAATGCCCCCTTGCCCCATATGATAGCCACAAGGAGAATGTATTTTTGTCTAGATCTAATACAGGAGTATATTTTCTTTATAAAGAAAAAATGTATCATCATAAAAATGGTATGATCATAAAAATTAGCCTACTAAATCATAAAAGCTGAACAGAAGTTAAATCAGAGGAACCTTATATTGGAAAATTTTGGTAAGAGTTTGGTAAGTTACTAAGTACCTACTATGTTGCAGAATCCTATCCTATTGGGAGAACTTTAAATCTTTTCTCTACACCATTCCTTTTGGATATGAAAATGTCTTGTCAAGTCTATTATTTCGGTCACCTGCAGAGGAAGCTGTAGCTACTCTATAAACAAATGTCAACTATCTATCTGTGCTAGCAATCGAGAACGGAACCAGTTTTATGGATATACAGATCATGAATTTTCATAACCTAAAACTCACATCAAAATGACGACCATCAACCCTCAACTCAGCTGGAGTGATTTTTATGGCCCTAATAATGTGACAGGAACTCCTTCAATCGACTTTTCTTTCCCTTTTGCAATGCTGAGAAGTGGCCACAAGAGGGCACCAGCAACATGCTAGTCTTCCAGTCCTCAGAGGGGAACTCCTGCAACTGGCTTACTCCTGGGGAAACACAGGGTGTAAGTGCAGGGCTACTGTTTTCCAGCCAGTAATGCTGCAGGATTTCAGAGGATATGAGCTAACTGTCACAAAGCCAAAGCTCAAGCTAGGCCTAGAACCCAGCTGCTGACATAAGCACAAACTTGCTCTGTGACACCAAAATACTTTCCTCAGTCAAGTTTCTTCCTGTAGGAAATTGAGTCCAATTTCCCTCTGTGCATCAAGGAAATTATGAGGCAGTTGGATTTAAACTTGAATGGTCATATCATTCTTTGTGTTTTACCAACCTCAAAATTTAAGACCAAGAGCTACTAAACAATGGCTCAGATCAAAAATTTAAAAGAGGTATGACGTATGGTTAAAAATAACATAATCCCAGCAGCTCAGGAGGCTGAGACAGGAGGGTCACGGGTCTAAAGCCAGCCTCAGCAATGGCAAGGTGCTAAGCAACCCTGTCTCTAAATTTAAAAAGAAATACAAAATAGGGCTGAGGATGTGGCTTAGTGACCAAGTGTTCCCTGAGTTCAATCCCTGGTACCAATAATAATAATAATAATAATAATAATAATAATACATCACATCTAACTTCTCATAAAAAAATGGGAAGGAAATGGGGAATATAAAAAGGTTTATTTAAGGGAAAAAGGATTAAGAGAAGGGGTAAAACATGATCAAAGTAGAAGCAGCAAATTAAAAGAAGATAAGAGGGAGAAAAGGGGAGAAGGGTCAGACAGGGGAAAATAAGCAATGACTGAGGTAGAGGGAGACGGCCATGATTTTTATCCTACAGACTGCTAAACAGGATAAGCACAAGGCCATGCCTGGACAATTTACAGAATTTAGGAACGTCTTGTTCTATAGTAAGCAATGTTTCCCAGCAAAATCAAAAACAAGCCAACAAAAACTATTGGTCTGCTTAACTGAATAATGAGCTTTCCAATTCAGGGTCTAGTCTAATAAATGTTGAAGGAACACAAGGAAGAAATTCAAAGGAAATCTGTGAACTAGAAAATGACCTGCAAAGAGCAATCTTCTAAATCTGGCCATACTTCTAGAATGATCTAATTAAAACTCCCCAGTCACTCCTGAGTGTATAGGGCATGTTTAGGACAAGGACTTATTCCTTCATCACTCACTAACTTCGATTCTTTTTAATGATGGGCAGGCTTTTTCTGGGTTTACACACACACACACACACACACACACACAGTACAAGGGACAGAGGACAGAGTTGATCATTCAGCACCCTGGGTAGCAACTATACAACATGACTCCTTCCCAGACACCACTGCCAAATCTGCCCAGGATTCTGAAGTCTGAGCATCCTTCTAATTTCTCTCCAAAGAATAATTTACAATTTTGTAGGTTAAAAAGCTTCTTCGGGGAAAAAAAAAAAAAAACACAGAAAATCTCAAAATCCCACTTTGAGAGTCTACATAATAAGCCAAGAAGCCAAATGTATTTGAGCCAGAGAAGTGAAGAACTGTATTAGATAAAATGATCACAGCATTTTAAACAGTGAAGTCCACTGTCCAGCCAGGTCAATGGCACCAGCAGACGGAGCTCTGCTTTCCAGGACCCCAATCTCACCTGCCACCTTCCATTGGTCCAAGGGACTGAGGTTCCAAACATCACTCACAAACCCTGTAACTACCATTTAACACTCATTCTTGAGATTTGTCAGAGCTGTCTTTTTCTGAGAAAAATGCCATGTCTTTTCCCTCTACCACCCAGCGAAATATCAAAATGATGACTTTTTGCTTCTCAATCTCGAGATATTGCACATTATTTTAGATCATATTACCACCAAGATGCTTCCTACACAGAAACTTCCATTGAAAGCATAAACTTCCAATATTGATCACTGCCTAATTAAATGCTGTACCTTCTTTATTCCAAATAATTAGTTTGCTACACTAAAAAAAAAAAATTTAAAAAAGTTTCATAGAGCAAGAATCTATAGTAAGCAATGTAAGACCTTAATATTTGAGATCAGCAAATCCATCCCACTGCTTGTTGATGAAATAAGATTATTGGTACACAGCCATGCTTCCTTATCTACTTCTTATCTACTGGTGTTTTCCAACTATGTCAAGACTGTTGAATAGTTGTCACTTATGGCCATTGAAGTCTAAACTGTCTAATGGCTGGTCTTGTACATACAATGTTTGCCAACCATGTTCTAGACAGAGGTTACAAAAACAGTAATGCTTATGTAACAATTCAAAGAAAATGCTGAACTCTTTCATTACAAGGGAGTGAGTCATCAGAAATGACTTTTCTCCTCCCAAACTCAGAAAAACAGAGGAGACTGCACAACTAGAATTAAAGATCCTGCAGCAGCAGCACCTCTACCATCAAGGGTGGCAACACAGCCGAACGCTTTGAGAGGACATTCTTGTTGTGGCTGGAAATCAGTAGCTGATCAATTGGAGCTGTTGTGTTTTTAATTAAAAATACATGATTTCATATCAGGAAAATAAGATGTCCCAAGGAAAACAAAAACAAAAACCTGTGTTCAAGAAAGAGAGGGCTCAGGGACATTGACAAATTGACACAAGGGCCCAAGTTCACGGATGGGTGTGACGGGTGTGTTCCCGTGGATCACAGGAATGAGCTCTATACTGGGCGTCAGAAATGCAGGAGATTTTCATTATTATTACTAATTAATAGTAGTAAAACACACTGGTGCACATTTAGGGGACATAAAAAGGTTGGAATGCTGTCATTTGTGACATGATAAACCCCCGATGGACCCCTATATTAAAGGAAATAAATCAGGTACAGAAAGACAAGTGCCTCATGTTCTCACTCAGCTGTGAGATCTCAAAAAGTTGACGTCCCAGAAGTTGAGAGAGACCTAGCAGCTGCTGGGAGTCACAGGGCTAAGAGCCGGGTGGGGAGGACTCAGCCAATGGGTGCTACAGTTAGAGAGGAGCAAGCGGCTCTGGTATTCTGCTGCAAAACAAGGTGACTATAGCTAATGACAACACATTTCATATCTCATGTAGCAAGAAGAGAGGATTTTTGAATGGTCTCACAACAAAGAAATGAGAAAAGTTCAGGTGATAGATATGTTGATTACCCTGACTTGATCATTACACAATATATACATGTATCAAAATATTGTATTGTACCCCATAAGTATATAAAATTATCATGTGCCAATTAAAAATTTAAAACAACGGTGTATGGAGCAACTGCACGTGAAACCTGTTGTTTTGTTCATTATGTGACATGTGCAGTTATCCACTGTGCTTCATGAACATCCACTGTGTGTACTGACTACCCACTAAGAACTGTGCCCTAACTGTATCAGTAGGGTTGACCAAGGTCAGTGAAGCCCTAGAATAAACCAATATAGAAAAAAAGGAACATTGGAAAAGCAATAAGTGGCCCATAGTAGAGATCCAGAGCTGTAAATCCCCAACATTTCATACTTGGGGAAAATTCCAAAAATTCAAAATAGGACATGAATGTGCACGTTTAGGACACCTTCTTCCCAATAAAGCTAAATATAGTCTCTCTAGAACTCTCTTTTAGTCTATGAGTAAGTGGTCACAAAATGGACTTGATGTGAGCTTTATCTGACACAGGTACCTACTGGACACCATGCAGCCTCAACACAGAGTCAGGATATTGATGGGAGGCAAGTTCACATTGACTGATGACCACACCCTATTGATGTTATTTCAGGAGAGAACACTGTCTATGCTCCATCAGTGAAAACAGCATAAGATATCTATTTATTCATGGATTTGTTTATGACAATGATGGGACCCAAGAAGAGGCACAAGGCAGGGATGAGCAATTGTGATTTACAGATAAAACTACTTACCAGAAAGTAGAGAATGGAATTGTGTGGTTATTTTGAAATGATACATCTGAGAAAATAGGAGAGAGAAAAAAAGAAGAACATGAGAGAAATTTTGTTTAAGAAAAAAAAAGTGGGGGACATCCTTCACACAGCTTGAACAAATGGAAACCAGGTGAGAGCAGATTTATGAAAGAATCCAGGGTCCAAACATAAGCAGTAGAAAGTCATAGCCAAGAGGTTTCTAGGAGAGGTGGAATGGATGAGAAACTGCAGGGCAGTCAATCAGGGATACGCCAAACACTTAGGACAGCAGGTACAGGAAACAGAAATCACCTAAGCAGGGTTGGTGTGATGTTTGGAGAGAGGATAAATGGGTCACTAGGCTCCTTTCCCTTGATGTTGAGCAATGACTAGTAAAGGCCCTTGCAGGGGAGCAGGAGAGCAGGCAGGAAGCCAGAGAGAAGGCCTTAAGTGTCACTTGATAACCAGGAGGAACAGGAAGGAGGACTGGGAAGTGTTCAGCCTGAACTACTGGCTCATCTTGTCCAACTGCATGCCCCAGCCTCCTTGCTGTCAAACAGGGCAGGACACAGCAAAGGAAAATAGCATCCATAAATGGGGGACCAAGGACACATGCATAACAAGATGGACACAGCTCTTCAGAGAATCAGACCTGCAAAGGAAACTAAAGTCCCACAGTAAATACAATGGACTGCTATCCCAGGGCAAGCAAGCACCAAAGAGATTTGAAATGTGTCCTTGATATTCTCAGATGGCTATGGCATTATTTCCTCTGAAACACAAAATCAGGCTGTGATAACAATGAAAACATGACAGCTCAATTAGTGAACAGAGGAGCAAAAGGTAACAACCAACCAGAAGATGGATGAGTGAAAACCAAACCAAGGGATTCCTCCCCAAAGGAAAAGGCTATGGGATGGAGGAGAAAGGAGAGGTGAGAGACACAGAGGACAGAGCAAAGACCCTGCATTCTGCGCAAAGCTCTTCCAAAAGGAGTAGAAGCAACAGGAGAAAGAGGCCACGGCCTGAAGCAAGACCCAGACTCCTCAGAATAAGAAGACGTCAACCACTCAACAAAATGCATGGAAAAAAGAGACCATAAAAAACACCAGTGATATTTGCATGATGAAATGCAAAACCTCTGAAGGACACAAGAGGCCATGAGATTAGGGAGAGGCAACAGATGGGGAGGCAAATATTTGCATCAGACAATAAATGTAAATGCTGAAAATTATGAAGAGTTATAAAAAAAGAAAATCTCAACTAAGCACATGGGACTTTATGTAAGTGAATGTCTACAATCCTCCTAAAAGCCTAAAAAGTTTTTGATTGTTACCTTGTTTTAGTATTCTTGTTTTATAGGTGAAGGACCTAGGAGCCTATAAATCAGACAACAAAGAATAAAGAAGCCAAAATTTGATTCCAGACAGTGTGGCTCACTGTCTGCTCTTAAACCCATGAGATTTTTTTTTTTATGTAAAGTATAACCTTCTCTGTGCACAGGGGCATACACATCATTTATATGGCCAACAAAGTAGACAAAAAACAGGCATCATGATTAGAAGAGATAAATGAAATTTCATAGTATGGAATATTACATTGTCTTTAAAAAGATATTTACATGGGAAAACTTCAAGATACTATTATCAATCTTCAAAATACTATAAGGTTAAAAAAGAGCTTATTCTAGGATAATGTGGGCATTATAGTTCCATCTCGATTTCAACATATATATGTAGGTATGAACATAAGGAAGTGTATATAGACATGCCAGGAGTTTGTCCAGAATCATCTCAGATAATAACTTTTAGAGACAGTTCAGTGGAATTTCAAGGGAGAAGGATGGGGTGTGGATTTACGGGACATTTCTATCAATGTGTCTATTTGATGAATCCATCAAAAAAAATGTATTCACAGCTTTCTTATAGATAATTAAAGAATAGGGTCAAGCAGAGGTGCTTATGAACAGTTGCTATGTGCCAGGCATAAGTGTACCATAGTTATTCATTCTAAAGTAACTTTATGTGTCAGTGTTGTTAATTTAATAATTTTTAAAAAATAACAGCAGGGTTCAGTGCATTTAAAGAATTCCCTGCATACGCCTTGTGCCTGGAGATGCTTAGGCTTCACTTCTGGTGTGTCCTAAACCATGCCGACATGAAAAAACATGACTAACAACCTTCACGTAGGGTGGACAGCAAAAGGTTCCCAGGCTACAAAGAGCCAACAGAACCGGCCTTACCACAGCGATCTCGGACAACCAGGTTGCGTCCTTCCTTCAGGTGTATGGTGAGGAGGTATGCAAAAGGGCTGGGGAGATTACTTAGGCCATCCCCAGCCTCCTCGAGAGTCTGTAGAGACAAAGGAGGCATATATATCACCAAGTCTTGAAACCAATAAGAAAATTTCTGCCCAAGCAAAGACATTCTTAAATTCAATAAGGAAAAAGGTCACAACCATTGTCAAGTGTTATCTCCAAGCCCCACTCACATTGATAATTTATTTACATGGCTCTTGAGGGTTAGACCTGGATTGTCCCCCAACCCTCATGTATTCAGAGGTGGGGTTTTGAGGGCTCTGATCTCCTTGATGGATTAGCCCATTGATGGTCGAATGGACAACTCAGAGGCGGATCCTAGCTGAAAGAAGTTGGCTACTAGGGGATGCCCTGGAAGGGTTTGTCTCCTCCTGACCCCTTCCTCACCCCAATACCACCCACCCTCTCTGTTTCCTGACCGCCATGAGCTCAGCAGATTTTCTCCACCATGATGTTCTGTCTCACCTTGGGCTCAGAGCAATGGAGCTGGCTGACCCTGGACTAAGTCCTCCAAACCTATAACCCCATATAAATCATTCCCCCTCTAAGTTGTTCTTGTCAGGTATTTTTAGTTACAGCGATGAAAAGTTGATTAACACCACAATTTTATTAACAAATCCTTCTTATTTCCCCCAGTAGGATCTTATCTGAATTCAAAGGCAATCATAATTATTTCTTCACAGGATGAACTTCCCAATGATTCCATAAGGGATATGCCAATCTCTGAAAACCCTTAAACTCATCAATTTTATCTGGGATTCCTTAGAGTATGGTAGAGTTCTGAGAGGAAACAGCATGCAGAAATACAGCTGCCAGCGTGGCTCCATGCACTTGTGGCCACACTTCCAACCTCAGAGATAGAAGGTCCCCCATTCTCCACCTTCACACCCGTCCCCAACAGCTCTGGCACACCTCCTCCACCTGTGGTAAGCTTTTCAGTGCCTGACACTCAGCAGATCCCTCCTAAAAAGCCCTCACGACCATCAGACACACGTCCCTGGCTTGTACCCACATGGGAAATCCACACCGTCTCTGCCCAGCAGGCTCCCAGATCTGCCACATGTTCTTTCCTTCTCTGGCACCCACTCTTGGGGTCTCCTCCTCTTCCTTTCCTTCTCTCACCTCCCACAAACTGCATTACTTTCCTTTCCAGAAACATACCATCTCCTAGGGCCATAAAGTTAAAGTCGATTTTTTAATATATATAACATGAATCCAGTGAAATTATTGAGCCAGTTTAAATGTTTGCTGAGGACAGATAAAAATATGTATCATTCATTTATTAGACAATTAATTGATTCTGTGGCCAAAGCCACCCTTGACAAGTCTTCTTTAGAAAATTTCAAAGGACTTCAAAATGGCTTTGTCTCCTTTACCATTTCTCTCAATTTCATAGCTTCTGTGTATTTTTAGAAGACTCTATTCCAGTATGACCAATCAATAGATACTGAATTAATTTCTTCCAGCTAAAATTGGCAAGGCCAGTTTGTGAAGGGGGGTAGAGCTTTTATATTCTTTAGAAGTAAAAGAGACAAAGAAATATGAACATTTGATGAGAAACACTTATAATGTTTACTTCGGTGTTTGTTTTTAAGGAATGTCACTCACAGATTGTTCATCAAAATGTTGAGACATCAAAGAAGCATTCAGATCACCATTGCCTCGTAACTTCTGCAAAGAAGAAGAAAAGCCTTCATTTAAAAAGCAAATGAATGATTGTCCATGATGATATCTGTTCTCAGGTCTTCCCCTTTGGAAATCTGATATTTGCATATCCAGTTTCAGGTGTGTGGGCTGCTGTCCTGTTTGTGTGGGCAGAAGAAGTGAACTTAAAGGCATTAATTTGTCCACAGCTTTTGTCAAAGTCATTGACTGGAATATTGGGACAACCAGTTCTATTCTCCTGCTGGACCATGGGTAGCCCTAGTTCATCCATGTGCTTAGCAAGCAAATACCATTGATCAAGTGAAAACAGAAGGGTGGGCCATCTGGACTTGATCCCCCCCAGGACACATGCAGTCTTATTCAAAATGTGGTAAGTCTTCCACTTATAACAGCAGGGAAATTCAGTGTGAGGAATGGCATTAATTCAACATTATGCTCAACTCCAAGGGAGATGAGCAACTTGAGATCCAGAGAACTGAGCATGTCAATAATGTAGGAAGCATTTCAAGATGTGAACGACCTTCCTCAAACCAGATCTCCATGGGCTCAGCAACTATATAGTCAGTCACTGACCCAAAACTAGGAAATGCAAATTCTGCACAAATGAGCTCACAGTGAGAGATATACCTTTCCTAATATAAACATACCTCCCCCACGCTGGATGTGATTCCACAAGGCATTAAAACTTGCACAATTCATTAGTTAGTAGGGGAACAGCAGAGATCTTAGTTGTGTCAAGTCGTAAGTGCACAAACGAGGGTGTGCACAGAAGAGCTTTCATGCTCTGTGAGGACAGCTGACTATAATAAAAGGCAGGATGGAGAGGACTGAGAGGAGCAGATCCCACCCACCCCCCAAGCCATGGGAGCACATTCCAGTTTTTCTGGTACATCAGCCAGAGCTGATTTCTTGTGTGGAAAAAAAGATGGGATTTCCCCCTCCAAAAATGGTTAGATAACTCCAAGGTTTAGAGACCACTTTGGAGACAGGAAAGAGGTCTGCAGAGATTGATTAGATGACCATGAATCATTGGGGATGGGAGCCAGGACCCAAGGCACTGAGGAAATGTCCTTTGTTCTTCCATCCATAGTGACCACTAGGAACATCTTGGGCACAATTAGAGATCCTGGATGGTAGGGTGCCTTCCAAGACATACACGCTCAGAGCTAGATGCGGCAATAAAAACCCCAGTTCCAGACAGGGAATCAGTTCTATTCTCCTGCTAGAGATCTTTCAGACCCCAACACTGATGGTGAGAAGTTTGCTTCCACAAAAAAAGGAGCCCTGGGCTCAACCTCCCAGCAAACAAGAAAGGGGGCAGCAGGTACTTTGCTAAACTACCAGTCCTTTGTGTTGTTGGTATCTCCTTTATGTGCTATCTCTAAAAAGACACTCAGGTGAGTCAGCAGGCCAGTCCAAAAGTTGCTTTATGATAAGAATCAATTACCTTACTCAACTTTCACAACGTTAAAAGATCTCTTCATATATCTTTAATACTGTACACTATCAAATCCCATGAATTCAACTTCTTCCTGATTACTATGTCAATAACTTTGACTTCACATGCAGAGCCAACAGTCACCAGTGTTATCTGATGCTCTGCAGCCTGAAAATCCCCCACTATTGTTCTCAAGTGGGTTAAATGAAGTAAGTTCCATTTGGCCAATCCTGTTTCATGACAATTTTTTTAAAAAAACTACCAGGTCTAGGTTCAGGATTTCTGTTTAAAATATCTGTTATTAGCCACAGATCATGTTGGCCTGGTATCTTCTACTTGCAATGGGAAAAGAGGCCAGACGGATGCCTAAATTTGGTCCCCCTACAGATTTATACATGATATATATTCTCCCAGGTTGGCCTCACTGTACTTAATGATGACGTTAATTAAATGACAAAACAACCACCATCATTTACATGCTATCAGAAATGAACACAGAGCTCTTATTCAAAATGTGGTAAGTCTTCCACTTATACCAGCAGGGAAATTCAATGTGAGGAATGGCATTAATTCAACATTATGGCTGGTTTTACTCACAGAAAAGTCACAGAACTTAAAGTTATGATTCCCACAGCCACTGTAACTGTCATACACCATATATACACACCGAGGCAGGAAAGTGATTACCATAAAGAACAGGAAAATGTTCCATATGCACGAGAGGACAACTTATAGCCACTAGGGGACACATATAACTTTGAATATTCTCCTACACGCTTACATAGAGTCTCTGGTATTATTCACTGAATAGAAGTTGTATTATTTTCACCTTATTTTGTAAACCTAATAACTATATCAATGACTTTGTTTTTACTAAAAAAGAGCACAATTAATATTTATGTCATCATGAGTCACTAGTTTACCTATCATTTGAAGATAATTTTATGCTCTTAATAAGCATAATTGACATGTTACCTGTGTGAGAGTGCTGAGATTTTTAACACAGAGACAGATCTGACTAATGCCTGCACAATTAGGATACAAAACAGTTCTGTTACTCCAAACACCCCTCTCTGCCATACCACTACAGTCAGAACTTCCTCCAATTCCTAACCCCTGGCAGCCCCTAATCTGCTCTCATCACATCTTTAATTTTTTTTCCAGAATATCACATCAATGGTATCATACAGTAGGTAAATGTTTGAGATGGGCATCTTTCACTTAGCATAGTGACTTTTAAATTATCAAGTTTCTCTCTATCATTCCATTTAATTGCTAAGTGGTATTCTATCATGTGGGTATATTACAGATTGTTTATCCTTTAAGCATTAGTTATCACAATTTTAAACCTATTGGGCTTAAGTATGTACTTGGGAAAAGAAATAATTTTGAATGTTGAAGCTAATAAATTCCCACATGATGAGCTATATAATTACACAAAAGCATTCAGAAATACAGCTTTAACATACTGGGATGAACACTAATATAAGGGTGTCATCTCTCACATGAGTCTTACCACTGACTTGTAGCTAAACACATTTTGGTGTTGTTTTTCAATGACTTGAGTTTGCAGTGGTGTTTCCATTCTACCTTAGAAAATTGAAATTTATGGGAAGGTAACACATATTTTGCATTCCTTTTATAGGAGGATCCCCAGCTACAAGAATGCAAATCTATTACAATTCAGCAGAATATAGTAAGATACAAAAATAAACTCATCATTTATTTAAAAAAGAAAATCTCATCTAGTTATGGGAAGATTTTGAGAGCAAGACACTGATATGAATAAACAATATTTTCCTTTTGTATAAACCGCTTGTGATCTTATACAAATACCACCTCCCCTGTGGCTGTCGGAAAGATTGTTTTATAAACTACACACAGGAAGCCAAATCACAAACTATGTTCGCAATTACTGGCTATTTAAACTTTAGTGGAAGACAACATACACCCACGTCCAGAAGAGCTACCTAAGAGTAAAATGTTTGCTAAGAAGATCAATTATTTTGTTTTTGGAAGCTACTCTATTTTAGTTTAGCAAAGGACATATTTATTTCATGCTGTAACTCACTCCAGGCTTTTGAGAATATGCATATTTAAGACTACAGGAATCACAAACATAAATATCTACAGGACAAACAGTAATAAAATAAGCAAAAAGATTTGGTTGGCTAGAGTGACCATTAGCAGCTTCAGGACACAGTGAAAGGATAAAAGATAAGTCAAATGGCAATTAGAGGTCAAAATAATAATATCTATTCCAAAATTAAATAAATAAACAGAAATAATCAGGCCTACCAAATAGCTGTATTTATTCATATTCAGCCTTTGCACCTTTTAGGAGGCTATTGAACATACAATCAAGGTTTATATATTTAATTTGTTCTCATCTCCAAAATTGTTAAAAGTGGTAATCCTGGAATATATCTAACAAACTTAACAAAACATAAGTGTGTGTGTGTGTGTGTTTGTGTGTGTGTGTGTGTGTGTGTGCACGCGCGCCCATCTACCCTGTTTAACCACAGGTCATGCCATCTTGCCCACACTGCATTTCATAAATTGCAGCCTGTGAGGCACATCCAACCTACCACTTGTTTTGACAAATAGTCTAATTGAAAACCAGCTCTGCCTGCTCATCTCTCTACCATCCACGACTGACTTCATGCTACATCACCAGAATTAATTAGTGGTAACCAAGGACCTTAGTGGCCCCCAAAAGCCAAATGCAATTAATATCTGGGTCTTTACAGAAAAAGTTTGCAAGTACTGGTACAATGCTTTAAAACCATTCTTTACTTATCACTAATATTTCTCCACTGACTTTCCATAAATGTTTGCATAATAATTAGCAAGAGAAATTTTAAAAGAATAATAATTCCCTCTATATTTGCTTAGTACTTCCTAATTCACACATACTCACTCTTGTTACCTTCATATAAGAAGTCCACCGGTTGTCATTTGTAAACTGGCAAGTTTGCAAATAAAGAAGCCAGAGGTAGAAGAAAAATAAATGGTCGCCAGTGGGCAGTGGGAAGGTGAGGGCTTCAGGAATACACCCAGGACTCCACTCTATTCACTCTACCACAACGGTGCCTTGAGCATCCAGAAACAGCCCACCCTGTCTGGTGTGCTGGGAAAACAGCACTGCACAACGGTAAAGAAGTCCTAGAATCATGAAGACCTAGTTCCAAATCCCACTTCTGCTACTTCTTAGCTCTCAGTTCTGGGGAAAAAAAAAAAATGTACTTAAAATTCAAGAAACATAGACATCTCTCAAAGTGGCAAAACAAGATGCTTACTTTATAGGTTACTGAAAGAAAAATTGATTCCTTCACTGGATATTTGAATGGGATTGTATGAATGGACATTAGAGTGGATTCTCTGCGCCAGACACTGGGCTAGGTAGGCTCTTTGTATAGAAAATAGACCAAGTAAAGGTGGTGCCAAAAGATAGTACCTACATAGCAAGTAGTGGAGCTCCTTCCACACAACCTCACAGGAAGCGGTATTAGAATGGAGTTGTTATGTCTTTTTATCACTATCATTATTGTTGCTGTTATTAAAACAGCAGATGTGTTTGGGAAGTAACAAAAAACTCTCTGAAGAGAAGAAAGTGATTTGATTTGATCATTACTCATTGTACACATGTATCAAATTATCACGCTGTACTCCATAAACATGCACAATAAGAAAAAAATTAAACTCCATGAAATTGTCCAGCAACCCAAGTCCCCTCATTCCCACCAACATTCGCAGCTTATGACAGAGGGCTGGCTGATGGAGCCTCAGGTCATGCCGTCTTGCCCACACACACCCCATCAGCCTGGGAAGTCTTCCTCCAGTGCTCCCTTCTGGGGCAGAGCTTCTATAGATTGCTATTCCCAGTGTCTACAGCAGGCACTGCCAATAAGCTGCTGCCTCATTCTGCCTGCCTGTGAGCGATGCAGCATTGACAGGAGGTGCTTTTGCATCCTGCCCACTCAGTCCCCCAGATGGGTGCTCTAGCCTACTAGTTGCTTGGCAGATGGGAATGCACTGCGTGAAATGATCTCTGTTAACTTCCTGATGTCTCCCAGCATTGCCCCTCACACCCTCCTCTCCAGCCACAGTACTTCTTTATTCTTCTTGAAACACACCAAGCCCACTCCTGCCACCCAGGTCCTTTCCACTGGCTGTCCTCTCTTTCTTAATTTTTTTTTTCTAGATAGGTACATGACTATCTTCCTCACTTCCCCTATGGCTTGGTGTCAAGGTTATCTTCTCTGAAGAGGTCTTTCCTGACCCCTCTTTTCAAAACAGTGACAGCTGAACCCCAGCACTCCCTAGAACTGTCTCTGCTTTATTTCTCTTCATAATATTTATCACTTTCTGATCACATCTGTAGCCTGCCACTCTTCAGAAGAGGCACTCCAGGAGGGAGAGGAAATGCTGCCAGAGTTGTTGACTGCTGTGTCCCTAGTGCTGTCCCTAGCATCAGCATGTGGTCAGTGTCCAGTCCAACAGATGGGGAAGGAGGGAGGGCACAAGAAAGGGGAGGCCATGTTCATGAAGGGTCCTGGGACATGCCTGCATATCTGCCTCACTGACACCATGATATGGTGGTATGATTTGGAGATCAAACAGAAATAGTTCAGAAGACGTAAATGAGGGGTAGTGAGACTGACGCACTTGCTTCACTTTGCAAGCTGGAGACCATTTCCTCTCTTCAGTGGTTTGATACTTCGCTTCTCTGTGGTCACTAAACTGAAGCTCTGTGGTTGCCAAGCAGGGTTTCTGGAAACATCTCAATGGGAGTAACTCGAAACCGCTAACTCACCCACATGAGCTAGCACCAAAGCTAGTTGTTTACAATTCCAACCACCAGATGAGATGTCAGGGAAGGAGCTACTCCATGGAGGAATTGCTAGATGACAGGGAGAGAGAAATGATCTTTCCATTCCTGATCATTTGGTTTTGACCATGATAATAAGCTCCTCTGACCACTATAATTATCACTGTGTTTAATGGGCCACAGTAGATGCAGAAAAAAGAATGTCTTCCTTTTATGATTGACTTGTGTGGCTCTCCAGTTCTCAGTCCTCTGAAGTTGTAAAACTGTACTTACAGATTTGTGTTGGAAACATAATTCTGTGCACAGACTTAGGATTCAGGGTATCAATCATGAATTTATATTTGGGTTCTGTCTCTCATAGCTGGATGATTTTAGGAAAGTCTTTAAAATTCCCTAAGCAACTGCTTCATTCTAAACTAAAGCAGATAATTAAAATAATGCTAATACATGCAACCAGAATCAGAGCAGTGAGCATTTTAGGTACTTGTGACTGCCAGGTGCAGGGTCAAAGCCTTTTATCTGTGTAACCCCAGACATGCAGCTTAACTGCCCTGCATTGTGCTCCACTTGTGGGTCTTACTCATCATCCAGAGGCCCCTGCGGTAAACATTTCCCAGTCATCCTATGCAGACTCCTCCCTCAGTCACCTAACACTGGTGTGAGGTTGCTTAGCATTTTTTAAGTATATTGGTGCACTATAATTATGCACTGCACTGAGATTCATGTCATATTTATATATGTACTTAGCATAATTTGATCATTCTCATTCCCTAGCACCTCCCCTTTCCCTCCATCCTCCCTCCCCACCATTCACTTTCTCTACTCTACTGATCTCCCTTATTACTATTCTTATTTTAATTATTGTATTATAATATGCGTGTGGGGGGGATTCTTTGTAGTACGTTCATACATGGATATACTATAATGTTCTGCCTAGCATTATTGCTCAGTTTTTTCCAATATCTCAGACTAATATCAATTTCATCATAAACACCAAGGTCAACAAACTCAGCCTTTCCTAAATACCTAACTTATTACCGAGGCTACTGCTGTCTAAGAAAGGAAGAAAGAAGAAAAATGAAGAAGAAGAAAATAAGCTCCTGTCCCTCTCAGGTCTCCTTAACTTTAGCTTCTTTACTCTTCTTCTGACACTGGAAACTCCTCAAGAAAGCATTCTGTGTACCCAGGGACTCCCTGGGTCACCATATGCCCCAAACCAACTGAATTTCTTATGACCCTCAAAGCACCTACCATTGGCTTTGGCTTTGGTTTGAAAGCCAACTGCAGAAACAACATAAATTAACATATATTCATATACATAGAGAGTGTTTGCAGAAAGGCTGAGAGGTGGAAAAAAAATAAGAAGGCATCGTTTCTACCCCTTGGGAGCTCTCAGATAATGAAAAAAAAACCTTCCAAACAACGATTTTATACGTGTGTGTGTGTGTGTGTGTGTGTGTGCGCACATTTGACTATGTGTGGGAGTGGAGAGGGGTGTTTGACAGTATTCTAAAGTGTTCTTACTTCCTCCTCAGCCTCAAGTCTCAGATGATCTCATTGATCATCCTCTGAGAATGAAACTGTAAAACCACCATCTCAGTAAAGTCTGTGATAGCAAAATACCACGGACTGGGAGCTTCAATAACAGAATTCTCTTTTCTCAGACTTCTGGAGTCTAGAAGTCCAAGATCAAGGTCCTGTCCCACTGGGTTCCTGTTAAAGGCCACTTCCTGGCTTGTGGATGACCAGCTTCCCTGTAATGTCCTCACATGGTGGGGGAAAAAATCTCGGAGGTATTTTCAATAAATACATCACTTCTATTGGATCAGGGTCCCAAACTTATGATCTCATTTAACCTAAATCACCTCTTAAAGGCCATATCTCCACTACAGTTGTATGGTGGCGGGGTGGGGGCTAGAACTGCAACATGTGAATTGGGGATGGTTCAATTCAGTCCAGAGCAACCATTCTTTGTCCATCAAAGCCCAGATGTACAAAGTCACATTAAGGAGATAATGTGAATACCAGTTCACCCTGATAAGGCATCAGCATGACAGAAAGTGATAATATATAATCAATGAAACAGTGTGTCAATCAGAAAAAGAGGGGCCATGCAAAGAAGCCTGGGTAAAAGTTTAGATGTTCTCAGTGGGAAGAGAGAGCCTCTGCGGCAGAACTTTGAGAGTCCGAACTCTGTTAGCTAGCTGGGTCACCTGTAGAGCAGAAGGAAGGTGACCCTGAGGTGGGGTATGAGGATGTCCCGTTATCATCAGCTCAATCCTCATTGTGAGACAAACTTCACCAAATGCCATTCACAGAACCCATCCACCCTCCTTGCAGTGATTCACTTGCACAGGCCTCCTGACTCTAAAGAGACTCCTCATAAAGACTGGCACTGGGGAAACATGTCCAGGCCCTGAGACAACCAATTAATAAAGTTGACTTTGGTTACAATTTGACTTCCAAAGTACCTTCAGAACAATAAAGAAGGAGCTGTTTACATCAAAAGGAACCTTAGTGGCTACACAGTATTTCATTCTCATTGAAAATTACTTCTGATAGCTAATGGTAGAGTGGTGTCATGACCAATTGGTTAGTATGAGTCAGTCCTCAAAGCAGCTGTCCACTAGACAGTTGACCCAGGTCTTGGAGCAGAGTGATCTTCTCAAGGTCAGTGATGCCCTTACCCAACATCATCCTTGCCCAGCACCAATTCACTTCCTCTCCATGTGGTCAGCCCTTCCTCTCTCTATTACTTTCTACACAAAGACTGAGGCTAGTGTTGAGTGACAGGAAAAGCAGCATGCTGTGAAAACGAAAGCAGGTGAGGCTACTGTTTGCAGAGTTGGGAAAAGCACCAGAGAAAAGGAAGAGGTTACCTTGGCCTTGGAGGATGAAAGGGATTTCTGTAAGGGAAGATGAAGGGTGAAAAGGAGGATGAAGCAGATGGGAGATGGATAAACAAACGCTTCATAAAGTGTGAAAAGAGAGGAAAGAAAAACACTCCCCATGTTGTTCACAGGACTTGGGATTGAGCAAAACGCTGTGACGACAAAGTTGCTGAGAAACAATTGCCTGTATCTGGGGGAACACTTCAGGGAAGTGTCAATTGTTTTGACAGAAAATTATGTCAAGGTTTCTGGGGGATATACAAACAATAAAAATCTGGGGCTCAAGAGGGGGGGGTCTGGCAGGTTCCTCTTCGTCCACTACATCCTTTCTCCTAAGTCTGCTTTCTCCACTTAATGGCTGGTTTGAACCCCTGCACTGGCAACTCGAGGCTGCACCTCTCTTGTACACCCCGACATCCCATCTCGCTTTCACTGCATCTCCGATTTCCTACTTTGTCTCCTCATTCCATTTCCCCATAACCATTAGCCAATATTTTTCACTTCTTGTGCCGACATTGGCAGGACTGGAGAGTAACTGTGGAATTCAGACATGACTGATAATCCAGGTCCCATCCCATCGCTGTTGGTTCAACCTGGCACCAAACCAGCACTGGCACAAAACAAGTGAGACAACTCTCTAATGGGTCCCTCAGACCACAGATGTCCTTTGCCTCATCCCCTCTGGAAAGCTACAAACAAGATAAGTTACACCAAGGATATTTGGCAAGCCTCTGAGTGTCCTTGCTGTACACCAGACTGGTCACATGCCAACCCTTTCCTTCCTCCTTCTTTCTTCCCCCATTCCATTAAAGTTGTAGAAAGCCTTAGGCTATTCATGAGAAACAGATGTGCAGATCCAAGATACAGACTAACTGACTTCAAGACTCTCAGATGACATGCATTCAGCAGGACTTCTGTATTTAAAAAAAGCAGAAAAAAAATCAGATTTTAGATTAGCATCAGGCTTGGGCTAGGGCAGCTACACCTGCCCAAACTTCTTTGTAAGTTCACTTACCATCATATTAAAGGAGATTTCATTTAGAGTACAATTTATATATTAACAAAAGGTTGATTCAATTAAATCCTAGAGAAAATTTGTGGCAAAAACAGTAACAAAAATTCTATTCATGTGAGTACACATATTTCCATGATTAGTGTTTACATTAAACAAGTGCTGGTTGAGCTCAAATTGCCTGTTAGGTATGAAGCTAAGCCTTGGATACAGAAGGCAAATTAGAGGATTCTCTCCTGGCCATGCCCATTCTCCACATTAACCCATCCTAGTAGAGAAGATAATTAGGGGCGTAGTTCTTCTCTACCAGTTATAAACTCTGGATCCTCAGGTAGTGGGACAGGCCCACACAGTATAAACAGTAGTAGAGAGAGAAGCAGGGGAGGAGGGGAGGGTGGACAGAGCTGCACACTTGACTGCAGGTAATCCTAGGGGTGATTAGCTGCAGCTCAGTCCCTCCATCCTCTGCAGAAAAAAAATGAAACCAGCAGATAAATGACACTTGAGTGATGAGAACCTCAATATTAGGTAAAATAATTGATATTAGTCTCTATCTCCTATCACTGTAGAAGGGAAGTAAAAGATTCTTTTTTAAGAATGATACTTTTTAAAAACAAAATGGCCAAATTAAAACAGAAAAATCAAATGATCCAGAATAAACTATTCTTGAAGGACTCTTCTTATTTCAGGATTTCTGTATTTAGCCTGTGAGCAAACAGCCAACGCCCACTAACCATCCTTCCTCCATCACTTCCAGAAAGCTTCCTAAGAAGCCTGTTTACCCGATAGGACAGAATAGCCAAAAGCACCCAGCCACACTTCAGGTCAGCGTTGGTCGCATTTCCTGGCTTGGCTAATGTGCTATCCCTCTGCAAGACTGGACACTGCCTCAACATGATACTTGCCCATCCCCCACACATTGATTCCCCTCCACTGGACTAAGCTGCCAGGGGATCAGACTTAGAAGCTTTGCAAGAATAGCTCTAATATCTGATTGCCTCAGGCTGTGTTATGCAAGGCTGTCTCCCCAAAGCTCATAGCTTGAGCACAGTCACCTTCTTACCCATGTCCACTCCCAAGCTCTCCATTTATAGCACCTAGTCTAGAGCAGCATTCAAAAACCTACACACATTCAAACAAAGGGGAAAACAGTTCCACAGTGCTCAGTTTGATTGCAGTTAATTTAAAAATCCTTCTAGCTGGAAAATTTAGCATATCAAAGCCAAGAAGTCCACTTATTTTTGCTTATTGGGTAATAAGTAAAAAGATAATGAAGATTAATTTCAGTATAGAGTTCAACATGTTACCTCACCATACTGAAATAATTTAGTAATTCGCAAACTTTGCATTTTGTTTAGTGGAAACACATAATTTAAATTTGCATACAAGAGTTAAGTTTTACAAAAAAAAGATTTCATAAATGTTAATGTTCAAGAAAAATATAGTTAAGTAATTTACTGAGTAGTGGTACCCTAACATAGTAACGTATCCAAAAGAATACAGCCACACAATCTTCTGAGCCTTCATGATTCCATTATCCACCCCCCGAAAGACCTAAATAAATTTAATAATCAACAGGCTTTTATTTGAATAATAAACCCAAAATCCCAGTTAAATAGTTTTCTATTTAATTCTAACAGTAACCTGGAATAGAGAAACAGTTAACTTTCTTACTTTAACACTGAAACATACTTTACTGCCATTACTGCAGGAATTTAAAAAAATAAAAACTTCTGATTACATTCATTATTCAAATCATGATTTGGTAACTGGATGGTGATAGAACTTAAAATTAAATCCATCATAGAAATACTAGCTTTGTCTCATAATTGCATTTGACTGACTAACCTTGTTGAAATACTAAAGCTGAATCACTTTATTTCTTTATTTTTAGAGAATGCAAGCAAAGCTGCTCATATACACATACTTACATATCCTCACACATAGAAGGAAGACCCAACCCTGTCAAAGTCAAAGGGAGTCACACAGTCATAAATTTCTTAGGCATACTAATGTACATGATTTGTCTATTAAAAAAGAGACAGACAGACTAACTGACAGAGACATTTAAACAAAAAGTTAAATGGAAGTTAAAGTCCTCATTTCTTTGCCAGGGATTGGAAAAAAAACTCATTCAATAGAGCATTTAATGTCTTAAAATGTCTTAGAGAGGCTGTTTGTAACAGTTTTTAAATACTTAGAGGTCAACTCGAAACTAATGGGAACCCTGGGTGCAATCGATATTACATTAATTTGAATTCTTGTAAATGACATTCTCCCTATCCAAGCTAACCACAAAAAATGACCCCTGATCAAATTTTCCAAGGGCACATAATACATTTTAAAAAGGAAAAGAAGGAAATGAAACTGGAAAGTGCAAGCCCTGGTCTCACCTCAGGCTCTTCTTGTGCATCCACTCTGAGAGGAGGTTTCTGGAACTCAAAGATGCCCTGGCTGGAGGCCCGATGGTCCTCAGCGGGAGAGGAGTAAACCTCCTCTGAGTCTGTTTCCACCGCATGGAGATGGCTTGCTTCTTCCTGGCTCCAGTCCAGTTCTTCTTCAGACTGTTTCAAAGAGCTGCTACTACTTTTGGGAATGATCCCTGCGGTGGACAGGCTGCTGGGAACTGAGGTGTAGGACGACTGGGGACCTGAGTAGGGTCGACCCTCTGGAACCAAGTCCTCAGCCTCTAGGAGGTCAGGAACAGAGAGGCTGAGCCTGCGGTCCAAATGGTGGCTTGCCCTTAAGTCTAAGGGCTTGTTTGGGTTCTTCTTTACCTTCTTCTTGCTCAAATTGATTAGCAATGGCCTGGTCCGCTGTTTTAATGAGTCCCAGACAGATGGTTTATCCAGATCCATGGTTGCATGAAGAACAAAAGAATTCACTCTTCAAAAGAGTGTGCCTCTATTGAAAACAACTTCGGTGACTCCTATAAAACAGAACATAAAGAGGAAACATGAGCCTTCTCGGTGGGTTCAGGGCACATCAAGTGGAAAACAACTCAGAAATCCCATGCTATCTTCTGAGTGATCAAGATTCAAACATTCAATCATAACTTCTACAAATGCCAGGAAAAGCATTTTTTCTTCTAATATTCTTTTTATTAGCATGTTATAGTTGTACATTGGGAATAGAAAGAACTTTTAAGAAAGAACTTTTTAAGATTTTTATCAGAGCCATGATAGAAAAGTTGGAAGCAGTGAATGAGGCAGTCAAGTTGATCCAAAAGAAAGCTTCCTAGGAAGACCACTGTTTATTCCCTTCCCTGGAAAAGCAAAGCTAAAGGCAATTACTAGAATAGTGCCAGGGGCAGTTCATCAGCATGATTAAGGGCAGGGGACTCCCTTTAAATCAGGGTCAGCCAACAGCTTCCCTAATAGGCCACTTATTAAATATTTTTACACTTTGTGGACAGGTACTATGTACTGCAACTTCTCACCTCTGCACTTGTGACCTCCAAGATGACGTAAACATCACCTACATGAAAGAACAGGGCTGTGCTCTAATAAAACTTCATTGGTAAAAACAGGTAGCAGACTAGCAGTCTGGTCACCAGCGGTCACTTTAAACATGCCATCTTCCTCTCCAGAGTCAAGTATGTGTTTTGAAGGACAAAAATATGCTCACACCAAATTGGATTCTGCCTGGCATTTTTAAAATATATAACAACAACAACAACAAAAATGAGCGACTAGAGAGAAAAACATTTGTAAAAAAGTGGGAGTTCTGTCTTCATCCATAACTGGCAAAACTCTACACTGGAACCCTCACAAGAGCAAGCCTTGGAGATTCAGTCTGAGGACATGAGGGGGGAGAAAAGTGATTCTCACCAACAATTGTATGTGAACAATAAAAAGGCTTCACAAATAAATATGCCATCACAATGCTGCTGTCCAAAAGTAGGGCTTCAGAGATGACAGGTCAAATTTAGCAGAGATCAAATCAAAATCAAATTTGGAAAAATAAGCCTTATTTTATGTGCCAAATGGCTCATCATAAATTGTTTCAATGTGAAAAGATCTGGCCAGGCCACTGGGACCTGCCCTATAATGACTTTGCCACATTTGGCTGAGAAAGACAAGTCAGGAGCCTCCACAAAACAGATTTTTCTAAAATCAAGAACTCCATGTTTTTTGTTCTCCTATCAAACTGATTTAAGGAGAAGATATTGAATCATTGAAAAGAAAAGGCTGGTGAGTCCACACATCAGGATTCCTATGGCCATTTGCCTGGTGAAAGTCAGGACGTTATTCTGTACTACGACCATCAGTACAAGATGAACTCAGTTCCTTCAGTGAGAACCAATGCTGGAATCAAGGTAGTGGGCTCTAGAGACCAATTCCAGGTTAGAATTCTTCTCTGCTTTGTTACATTCTACTGAGATGTTTGAGAGCAAGTAACCTCATAAGGCCAAGTTTTATCACCTATAGCTTGAGAATTAGATTACAGATAAAACGATAAGCATAAATCATAGTATCTGCTGAATTAATGTGTTCAGTCAAGGAAAGCTCTTTTTATCATTATCAATATTGTCATTATGCCTACTTTAGATAACTTAGTCAAGTTACGTAAGAGCTCTATGTCATTATTGTTCCTACTTCATAGATTAACTTAATACTAAATATTTCTGGGACTGTGGTAAGAACTGAATGAATTCATTCAGATAAGAACAGTGCTTAAATAAGTGTTTAATATAATTTTATCCATTTTTATTAACTACTCCATAGTGGATTATTCTGACTTTAAATATTCAAAATATTTTATGACATTTTGCTGACATTGAAAAATTTATTCTAAACAGAAACTTGTATTTCACATTAGCAAAACACAAATACATTATCCAAGTCATGTATTGTACTTTGCAGATATGCTACGGTGCATGGTTTCTATGTTTACTTATAAATATTTTCTTTCAGTTAGCATGCAATGGAGGTGGGAGATATAGCACACTACCTAACACAGGAGAGGAGTCTGAGAAAGGAAAAAGCCAAGCCAACAGATATATCTGGTACATTCACCATGTGACAGGCACCATAAAGGTCCCAGGACACCCATCATAGCCTTGAGAAAAATATCCTAGGAATGAGAAACGAAAGAATACAAATAAAAGCTCTGAGCAAAAGAATTTATACAAATTCCAAGCTAATTTCAACCAGATAGTTTTTGACCAAAAGAAACATTATTCTGATCAACTAAAAATTGAAGGCAGAGGAAAAAACAACAATTTAGGTAACTAAAAGGTTGTAATGAAAGTAACATGTATTAGAAATATAAAAATGAGAGGGTAGCTAGTCACAGGTGAGCAAGAACAATGGGATTAGGGTTGCTTATAACACATGTGCTATGAAGTCTCTGACCACAAAGACAACAGCACATGGGTGGGATGAACACAGTACACTTCAGGTGACAAGGAACAAAAGATGGAAACTTTGATGGGTGTGGCAATACTCAAGACTCACTCATGTGACAGAATATGACGAAACACTGTGATGTGTAAAACAGCCAAGTAGAGGATTATGGATTTCAGACAAGTAATGAGAGTGAGAGTCAAAGACAGAGGCAGGCACACAGATATCCCCCAGGTTCAAATCCCACATGATTTCACAGAGATTGTCCCTGCACCTGCTGACACAGACTTATCAAGAGTGTGTTAGGATCACTGGATGCTGGAGACAACAGTTTCATCATCTTAATTTAATAAACATATATATATAAATAAAATATATATATATATATATAAAAAAATAAAATATATATATATATTTTATTTTTTAAATCACCTTAAAGGAAAATAGGCATTTCTTCCCTTTCATGTATAGTTTTGTAACTTTAGCACACATAGAGATTTGTTTTATAACCATCACAATAAGGAGAAGGATCTTCCCCTTAGAGTTATACCCACCTCAGAACCCCCCATCCAATAATCATTGATCTCATCATTAGAATTCAATCTTTTTGAAAATGTTTTATAAATAGAATAATGAAAAAAAACATAGTTTTTTTGGTCAACATAAGACCTTTGAGAATCACCCAAGTTGGTGCAGGAGTCAGTCATTAATGAATATTCTTCACTGCCGAGAGTATTCCATGGTCTGAGTGTATCAGAATTTATCTATTACACCTTAATGGACATATGAGTGGTTTCCAGTTTTGAGCTCCTAAAAATAAAACAGCTGTAGATTTCAGATGTTTAATTTTCACTTTTCTAAGGGGTGTGATAATGGAAACCTTTTTATGTATTTATTTGCTATTTTTATGTGTAGTTTAGCAAACTACAAGACTTTTACCCAATTTTTTAAAATTGGGCTGCTCACTTTCTTTTTACTGATATATTTTGGGTACAAGGCCTTCCTTGAACACATAACTTGTAAATATTTACCATTTTATAGGTTGACTTTTTTTATTTTAATGGTGTCTTATGATCAAATTTTGGTTTTTAATTTTCAGTTTTAAAGCTTGATGAAGGTTAGCAGACACTATTTTTTCTTTTATGGAAAATACTTTCTAGGTCAGTCGTGTCTCCAAACTTATTGCTTAACTCCAGTTAACAAAAGTTTCCCTCATTTTCTACTAATAATTTTATAGTTATACCTTTTACATTGGGATTTATGGTCTATTTTGTGGGAATTTCTACATAAAGTTTATGGTTCCATCTAAGTTCCTCTTTAACATATGGATGGCAATTTTTTCTAATATCATGGCCTCATTTTTCCACTGAATTAATCTGCCTTATCCTGAACATCAAATGCCACATTCATGTGGGCATGTTCTTTGGGTCTATTCTGTTCTAGGAATCCATGTGGCTATCAGTTTTTCAGTGCTATCTTGTTTTGATTACTGTGACACGCTAGTCTTAAAATCAGGAAGTGCAACTCTTCTAAATTCATTATCTCCCTACCTTGCTTATCAACTCTAGTTCTTCTGTACTTCTGTATGAATTTTAGAATAATTTCATCTATATATGCCAAAGAAAATCCTGCTAGATTTTTATTACATTGTATTAACCTACAGATGAATTTAGGAAGTAAGTACTGACATGTTTACTAGGTTAAGTCTTCCAATATAAGTATATTGTATTGCTATGTATTTAGATCTCCTTTGGTTTCTTTCATCAGTATATTCTGGAGTGAGCATACATATCCAGTATGTTTTATTAGACTTACAAGTATTTAATTTTTGTTGAAATGTGAGCATATGTTTTTTCATTATTATTTTCGATTGTACAATGCTAATGTAGAGAAATACAATTGAATTCTGTGTGCTGACCTTGAAACCTTTCTTAAAAAATATTTTGTTGTTGTAGATGTATACAATAACTTTTTTATTTATTTATTTTCATGTGGTGCTAAGGATGGAACTCAGTGCCTCACATGTGCTAGATAAACACCCTACCACTGAGGTACAACCCCAGCCCATGACCTTGAATTTTTTTAACTTGCTAAATCTACTTAGTTTTAGAATTTTTATTAGATTCCTTTGGCTATTCTATCTTGAAAAAAAATCATGTTTTCTGTAAATGGGGATATTTTTATTTCTTCCATTTTATATGATAAACCTTCATTTTTTGCCTTATTAAACTGCTTAAAGACTTCCTGTAAATGAGAGTGAAAGTTCTTATGATTTCTCTGATCTTGAAGAGAATGCATTCAACCTTCCATTTTTAATTAAGATGTTAGCCTTTTATCAATTTATTGACTTTTTCCCCCAAGAAAAAAGTTTTGCTTTAATTATTTCACTATTTTCAACATCATTCATGTTTGCTTATGACTTTATGACTTCCTTCCTTCTGCTTGACATTGGCTTCATTTTCTCTTTTGACTTTAAGGTGGTAGCTAAATTCAAAAGGTGAAAAACTATAGCCCAGCAGATAAGATCCACAAAACCACCTGTTTTTTCACATAAAGTTTTAATGAATATAGCCACACCCATCAGCTTACACATTGGCTATAGCTTCTTTTGTACTTCAGTGGCACAGTTTAACACTTATTATATGCCTCAAAGCTTAAATATATACCATATGAACATTTACCAAGAAAGTTTGTCAACCACTGGTTTCGAATGATGGATCTGAGCTCTTTCTTCATTTTGAAAATAAAGTTTAAAACTACATATTAGCTGCATTCCATAAATTGTGTTATATGGTATTTTCATCTAGATCAAAAACTTGTCTAATTTACTTGAAACTTCCTCTTTAAGCCATGTATTACCTGTAAGGATATAATATTTTCACTTTCATTTTTAAGTTTTTCCTTTTCTTGTTTTAGCTCATTTTTATTGCTTCTTGCATGTTTATGTCTCCAATATTATATAGTACAACTTAAGAGATAGTACAAGGTACTTTTTAAATTGATTTTAGAAAATGACAGCGGAATGCATTACAATTCTTACTACACATATATACCATAATTTTTCATATCTCTGTTTGTATATAAAGTATGTTGACACCCAATTTGTGTCTTCATACATGTACTTTGGAATATGATGTCTATCACATTCCATCATCCTTGCTAATCCCCTGCCCCCTTCCTTACCCTCCCACCCCTCTTCCCTATCTACAATTTATCTATTCCTCCCATGCTCCCCATCCCTACCCCATTATGAGTCAGCCTGCTTATATCAGAGAAAACATTTGACATTAGTTTTTTGGGGATTGGCTAACTTCACTTAGTATTATCTTCTCCAAAATGCCATCCATTTACCTACAAATGCTATGATTTTATTCTCTTTTATTGCTGAGTAAAATTCCATTGTGTATATACACCACTTTTTATCCATTCATCCACTGAAGAGCATCTAGGTTGGCTCCACAGTTTCGCTATTGTGAATTATGCTGCAATAAACATTGATGTGGCTGTGTCCCTGTAGTGTGCTATTTTTAAGTCTGTTGGGTATATACTGAGGAGATGTATAGCTGGGTCAGAAACTCTGTCTAACAGAAGAAAAAGTAGGCCCTAATCTTCATCATGTGGGATTAGGCCTCACTTTCCTTAATAAGAGTACTAAAGTGCAAGAATTAAAACCAAGAATCAATAAATGGGATGGAATCAAACTAAAAAGTTCCTTCTCAGCAAAAGAAACAATCTGTGAGGTGAACAAAACGCCTACATCCTAGGAGCAAATTTTTACCCTCACACATCAGATACAGCACTCATCTATAGGGTATATAAAGAACTCAAAAAGCTAAGGACCAAAAAACAAATAACCCAATCAACAAATGGGCCAAGGACCTGAACAGACACTTCTCAGAAGACGATATACAATCAATCAACAAGTATATGAAAAAAATGTTCATCATCTCTAGCAATTAGAGAAATGCAAATCAAAACTACACTAAGAAATCATCTTACTCTAGTCAGAATGGCAGCTATTATGAAGAAAAACAATAATAAATGTTGGCGAGGATGTGGGGGTAAAAGTTACACTCATATATGACCGCATTTGATCAGCCAATATGGAAAGCAGTATAGAGATTCCTTGGAAATCTGGGAATGAAAGCAACATTTTTAAGTTTTTCTTGAACCTTCCTTTTTGAACTAGGTTTTAGTCAAAAATAAAGTGTTAATTTCCAAATATTTGGAGACTTCTCAGATATATTTTCACTAATTTCTAGTTTAACATCAGAAAACACATTTTACATATGATTTCTATTATTTCAAGTTTGTTAAGGTTTGATTTGTGACCCAGACTGTGGCCTATCTTGTGACTGCTCCATATGCCCTAAAATTACTGTTGGGTAAAGTTCCATAAATGTCTATTTCATCTAGTCCCTTGATGGTTCCGTTCTACTACATCCTTGAGGATTTTTGTCTAGTACTTCTACTGCTGAGAGAAGAGAGTTAATATTTTTTAACTACAACTATAAATTTATCTCTCTCTCCTTTTATTTATATAGTTTTTTCTTTTTTATTTTGAAGCTCTGTGGATAGTTGTGTACACATTTAGAACAATTATGTGTCTTGCTGAACTGACCCTTTGGCCAATATGCATTACCTGTCTTTCTCCCTCATAATTTTCGGTGTTTTGAAGTTTGTCTTGTATTATTTTCATATACCCATTCCAGTCTTCTTTTAATTTGGATCTCTGTGGTATTTTTCCATATTTTGCCTTTGAGCCACTCATACCATTACCTATATCTTACAGAAAGTACACAGACAAATTACATAAAATGACCTAACTATCTCTACCTTTTAGTTGGTTTCTTTAGACCATTTATATTTAACATTACAATTGATATATTTGTTTGGGGGCCTGTTTTACTCTTTGCTTCCCATTTGTTCCTTTGTTTTTCATTCTTCTGTTTCTCCTTTTCCTACATTCTTGGGTGTTATCTGAACTTTTTCTTATTGTTCCATTTTGTCAATTGTAATTTTGACTGTACTTCTTTGCACACATTTTTAGGGGTTGCTGTATGGGTTACAACAGGCATGGTTAGCTTTTCACACCCTACTGAGAATATTTTGATACTTTAATTGGAATAAATAAGACCACTTGCATTTGTTTTCTATTGCTGTCATAAAAATTAATGAGAAACTTAACGGTGTAACAAGATAAATTATTGTTTGGTTCTAGAGGTCAGAAGTCAAAACAGTTCTCAGTGGGCAAAAAACCAAGGTGCCGTGAAGGCTGCATTCCTTCCTGGAGGCTCTGAAGGAGAGTTCAGTTCCTAGATATTCCATTCCTAGGCAGAATTCCATTCCTGGCTGCGAGGACCAAGGTCCACAATGTTGCTGAATGTCAGCCAAGGGCAGTTTTCAGCTTTCAGAGGCTGCCCACATTCCTTGACTCATGGTCCATCCCTCCATCCACAGAGCCAGAAATAGCAGCTGAAGTCCTTCTTGTGGCACATCACTCTGACCTATTATTTTGCTACCTTTTCCTTTTTGAGACTCATGATGTTTGATTGGGCCCACCAGAAAACTATATAGACTACCTCCCTATCTCAAAGTTTGTAGTTTGAATTGCATCTACAAGTCTTTTTTTGTCATAAAATACATTTTCAGAGGATCCTGGGATTAGGTGTGGGGATAAATATAGGAGTGGGGAGAGAGATTGTTCTACCTACCATAATACCACATAGCTCTCCAATCTGATTAATAAATTGTCATATATTAATCTATATACATTGAAAATTTTCACAGACAACGTTTGCCTGTTTATTTCAGCCATGAACTATACTGACTATAATTTAAAAGAAGAATCTATTGTATTTATCATTTGTTCCATTCTAGCTACTCTACATTTTCTTCTTGTACCATTTTTCATCGAAGAAATCTCGTTAATTGATTATTTTGTAGTACTTCTGCTAGCTCCAAATTCTTTAATTTTTTCCTTATGTGAGAAAACCTGTTTCACCTTGCACTTTTGAATAGTATGTTAGCTGAACATTTGAACTTTTGCTTTAGAACTTTAAAAATGGGGTGCCATTTCCTTTTAGTCTCCATGATTTCTGACATGATATCTCAGTCATCTGAATCTGCTGTCCCTATAAATTTATCATTACTCCTATTATTTTCAATATTTTATCTTACAATTTTGATAAGTTTATGATGTGTCTTGGTGTATGTTTCTTTACATTAATTTTATTCAGGGCTAGCTTAGTTTACTAAATCTACAAATTTGTCTTTGGCCAAATACAGAAAGTTTTCATCTATTATTTCTTTAAGTACTTCATAATTGTTCAGCCCCACTCACTTTCTCCTTTCCTTCTAAGATTCCCATGATATAAATAGTATGTCTTTTTACTGCCCCAGAGTCTCCCCATCTCTTTTCATTTTTTCTCAATATTTTGCTCTATTACATTCAGATAGGATAATTTATTGCTTTATATTCAGTTTTAAAGACTCCTCTGATATTTCATTCTGCTATTAAATCCATATAGTAAAATTATTGGATTCTTTTTGGAAAAAAAGATAGAGATATGAGGTGGCTATCATATTTTCAGTTCTAAGATCTCCATTTGATTCTATTTCACATCTCCTATTTATTGATACTTTCTATACTGATGTTTATTTCAGGATTCATGATTATTCACTCAAAACATTTATATAACAGTTCCTTTTACATAGTATTTTTATAATCATGTGTTGATTACCTTCTTCCATATAATTCAAATTTTTGTCATTGTTCATATGTCAATAAGGATTGTACCTAGGGCATTTTCAATGTTTTCTTATGAACCTGTGGTTTATTTAAATTTATGGAGAATGTTGATATCATTGCCTTAGGAGGCATTTGATCTGGTTAGCCTCTAGACATAAATTACAATCTAGTTTCTGTGGGCTCTGATTATAGTGTCAGTCTACTTTTTATACGCTATGCAGACCCATTTGGATCTTCTTTATACTGTACAGCATAGAGATAAGTCTGGGACTCCAGTGGAATTCTATTTCAGTTAGCTTTTTTCACTATTGTGACAAAAAGACCTGACAAGAACAATTTTAGAAGAGAAAAAGTCTATGTGGGGGCTCACAGTTTTGGAAGTCTCCGTCCAGCAAAAGCAGTTAACAATGTAAAACTGCAGGGGCCAAAGCAATGGAACAAGGGAATACCTTCAAGTGGCAGTTCTAAACCACAAATTTGTTTTGTTCTTCTTTTAAAATTTCTAGATCTTTTGGCAATGATTATAGAAGTGGGTTGTTTCTGGGAAGAAAAAAAATGGTAGACTCATCTCCTGTTCAGTGGTATTTTAATTCTGGTGTTCCTTAATCCACTTGTGAATATTTACTTTATTCCATCTTATCCAGAACCAGGGCTATTTTAATAAGTTTTGCAAATGTGTTCTGTCCATAATTTCCAAGTGCATGTAAGCAGTACAGAACTATGTATATTGAATTGCAAACATATAACACAAAAACCTGTACTCAGAAAAAATAAGGTTCTTAAAGATGTACATAAAGCTAACACACTGTTGGACTATCTCTTTTGTCCATAAAATTGCTATTCCTTCAATATACAGTGTGTTCTCCAGAGTAAAAGAAAACTTAAAAAAAAATAAATCAAAGATTAGGTTTGAAGAAAAGCATGGGGAGAAAAATCCAATTATTTGAATATTTTAATATATCTAGGTTTCCTTAATTAAAAGCATACTTAAAAAGAAATGTGTTATCTGTTCCATTTTATATTAAGACACAAGTTCACAGGTTATTGTCCTGAACACCAAGAGGGCTACATATTATAATGCAAACTGCTATAACTCAGCAGGACAAGGATGGTTGACAACAATTAACCGAATATTTCAAAACAGTTAGCAATGTAGATTTTGATGTCCCCAACAGAAAGAAATTATAAATGTCTAAAGTGACAGATATGCCAATTACCTAATCTGATCATTACAAGTTGTACACAGGTATGGAAATGTCACACTGTGCTCTGTATGTATGAATACTCTGTGTCAATTAAAAATCTTAAAATTTTAAAAATACAAACAAAGCCCGGCCCAGTGGCACAGTCCTGTAATCCCAGCGGCTCGGGAGGCTGAGACAGGAGGATCACAAGTTCAAAGCCAGCCTCAACAAAAGCGAGGTGCTAAGCAACTCAGAGACCCTGTCTCTAAATAAAATACAAAATAGGGCTGGGAATATGGCTCAGTGGTCGAGTGCTCCTGGGTTCAATTCCTGTTACCCCACCCCCAAAAAAGAAAAATACAAACAAAAATGTAGCCCATACTCCATCAAGCATCAGGACCAGAAGCACCATCTAAATAAGAAGCCTGTGCTACCCTATCCGATAAACTTTAGCTTTCACTTAATGAACAAAACAGCGTTCAGCCTTCTCCAAACCACTAATGGTAGGATAAGGACTTTACAGGAAACAGCCCCAAGTCAAGGAGCCTAATGGAAGTTTCATTTATTATGGTTTTAAACCAGACACCCTCCCCAGCTGGCTGCTAGCAATTGCCTAAATGGAAAAAGAACAATGAGCCTTTTAAACACCAGCCACAAAGTGTCTGATTGAACCTTGACCAGGATGCTATCTGAATAAGAGCCACCAGGAAAGAAAGAGTGTCTCAAAATGACAAAAGCCAAGTTTTGAAGAGCATATCACAGTTGTTCAGTAACACTGATGCAAACTGTGCTTCTCCAAGTTCTTCTTAAGTGTAAACTGAAACAGCAATTGCTTTCACAATCTAAATATCAACTCAAATGAAAGAGCAGCGAGCAATGTTTTCTACCATTTTTTTTTTAAATCAAGTCATCTCCATCTAGAATTCTGACAGGACAGAAAAATCCAACTAAATACATAATTTGGGAAATTTATCTCTATCTCATGAGAAGTAAGGGAAGGAAGAGAGAGGATTATACTGTGAATACCTGGTGCTCATAGTTTCTGTCAACTTTCAAGTTAGCCAGTAAAAGAGTATGGGTACTAAACCTCTGAGATGACAAATGCAAATTTCTTCAGCACCTGTGGTTCACTTTGTGTCTAGAGAAATCACATCACTTTGAAAAGCTGAGTAGCAACCTGCAACCACACCAAGGATCACAGACTTGCCATTCTGCTTTCTATTGTTTTATGGTCAAAAATTCCTTGTTAAGATCCAATAAGATTGTATTAACATTAAATACTAATCCAGAGGGCTTAGATACCATATTCTCTGCTCTGAGGTCTGATCTTACCTGATTTTTCTTGTTCTAAGTAATTTTAAAGCCTTTTAGCTTACACATCACCCTGCTATTTTCCATATGACTCTCTTTATTATGATTTTTCAGACCCTTGGACCCGCACTCAAAGACTCTCAGCTTTGGTTATGTATTTCCCCATGAACTTCTGATACCATCATTTTATACTTAGTTTTCTTTTGTTCTTTTTTTCTTTTTTAACTATACAAACATATGGAAGTTTTTATAACACAGAGATACTGGTGATGTAACCCATGAAATAAAAACAAATCCTTGGTACATCTCTGATGATTCTCTCATCAAGCCTTGCTAGAAGTAACCTTATCTTAAAATCATATTTATTACACCCATGTATTTTATTGAATATTATTTAGTGATAGATACACATAGAACAAATTCTCATGATTATAAACATTTTTTATAAAAGTTACAAGTGGTATATTACTACATCCTTTTCGATCAATATTACTGTCAGGAAATTTATCCACAATGATAAATATAGTTTTATTAAAGCCATTTTAAAAGATGCATAGTATTTCATTGTGGGAAGATCTATAATTTATTGATTAATGTTCCTTCAGATGATACTTAAGATGCTTACCTTATTTTACCACTACGGAGACTTAAAGAAGTTTCATAGACTCTTCTGATGCACATTCCAGTTTCTCCCATAGTTTTTAAGTCAAAGATAGATGTCTGATTAGAAGAGATTGAAAATGTGTGAAGGATGTTTGGTTGTCAGAAGGGACATGGTAAAGGAGATAACTCACCCATTGTATGTGCACATTAGGACTTGAAAGATATCCCCCTGGATCGATTTGTCTTGCCCAGTTTACCAATAAGGGCCCATTGAGAAACACTAAATGTCAGATAAATTCCTGGTTTGTAGCTTATGCATATCTTAAACTTGACTAGCAAGGTATTGCCAAACTGCTCTACAAAGAATGTTTATTAATTTGTATACCTGACATCAGCCAGCGAGTCCCCATTGTGCAACATCCTGGCCTGCACCTCATATTGTAAGGCTTTATATCTGCTAACCAAGAATTGTAGAAAGGAAACCAAAATCATATTTATTTTAATATTATTCCAAGAATCACATTTTTTAAAAAATTGGTGAGTTGAATTTAACAATATCTTTCATGTGCTTTAGGTGTGGAAAGTGTAGGCTTTTAAAATCCTCAAGGCCACAAGTTTCTTAAAAAGGTTCTAAAGAGTTATTTTATATAATCAATCATTTACTCTACTTGTTTATAGTTTATATACTCTATTGTTTATAGTTTCAGATAAGGATTCTATTTCATTTTTTATTCATATGGATAATCAAATTTCAAAGAACCTGTTATTGCAAAAGCTTACACCACCCCCAAAGATTTGCAATGCCATATCTATCAGGTGCAAAATTTCCATATATAAAGTCTATACCTGGTTACCTATATCTGTGTCATAACATAGTAGTTACTGCTATAGATTTAAACTAACTCTTGGTATCTAGGAAGGTAAGCCACCTATCTTGTTGTTCCTTCAAATTGTTTTTTATTTCTTTGTATTTCATGTAAGTTTTAGAATTCATTTGTTTAACATTCCTACTACTAAAGGAAATTCTGATTGGCAATGCCTTTATACATTGATCTGATAACATGATTCATGATTTTGTATCACCATAGCAATGAAGATGGTTACTTTCTGTACATCTTTTTTTCATTTTTAAAAATTTTTAACCAGGAGTGCCCTACAAACGAGCCACATCCCCAGCCCTTTTTTAATTTTTTTTTTTTTTTTTGAGACAGGGTCCTGCTAAGTTGTTTAAAGCCTCACTAAGTTGTTGAGGCTGCCTTTGAACTTGCAGTCCTCCTGCCTCAGCCTCCTGAGCCACTGAGATTACAGGTGTGTGCCACCATACCTGGCTTATACATATTTTTTAATAATAGACTATTTTTAGATCTAGATTTAGGTTTACAGAGAAATTACACAGAAAGTACAGAGGGGAAATTAACTATATAACTCCTCTTTCTCCTTATCCTCAACAGTTTACCCTGTTATTTACATTTTTTGGATCAGTGTGGTACATTTGTTCCATCTGGAGAACCAATACTGGCCCATTATTAACTTATTAACTACAGCCCACAGTTTAGGTGAGGATTCTCCCATTGCATTATGCACTTCTATGAATTTTGACAAATGTATAAGTCATGTAAAGTTATTAAGTAATATCAAAGTAGTTTCACTGCCTTAAAAAAATCCCCTGTGTTCCATCTATTCTTCCTTCTCTCCTTTCACATTGAGCCCACAGAAGCCACTGATATTTTTATATTCTCTGTAGCTTTGCTTTTCTAAAAGACCATAGTGTTGGAAATCCCACACTGCATGACCTTTCCAGGCTAACTTCTTTCACTTAGCAATGCACATTTAAGTTCACTCTTCTCTTTCCATAGCTTGAAAGCACATTTCTTTCATCACTGAATAATATTGCTCTGTATGCATCACAGTTTATCCTGTAGCCTACTGAAGGGCACCTTGGTCACTTCTAATTTTTTGACAATAGAAATAAAACTGCTACAAACATCTATGTGCAGTTTTTTTTTATTCATGTAGCAAACACCAAAGAGGGTTGTCTCTGGATTATATGATATCAAAGTAGCCTTCTGTAATCAGATTTTAAAATTTGCATAAGAGGGATATTGCCCATATTTTGCTCAATCAGTGCCTAGCCACTTTAGATTTGTAGTTAATACTTATATTTTATCATGATTTACTAGTATATAGGAAAGTAGGTTTTTATGTGTAGATTTTAATTCCAATCATCTCATCGAAATCATTCTCACACTAAAAATTTCTCTGATAATTACTTCTAGTTCAGTGTAGATGACCAAATTATTTTCAAATGATAGGTGGATTGGAAAAGGTGAAACAGAACTATTTTTTTTCCTTTCTGCATGATTGGGGATTCCAAATCAACGTGTAACAGTACTTATAATGGTAAGCATCCTTGTAATATTCTTTGAAACATTTTAAGGATATGTCCTTTTCTTATTTTACTAATAGTTTATGATTAAGTTGTTGAAGTTTTTCAACATTTTTCGTTTATTAGTTGATCATATTTTTTACTTCATCTATGAATATAGTATATTACATTGATATTCCAATGTTCAACTGTATCTGAGATAAATTAAAATGTTTATTTTATTTGTATCATATTTCAAATACCATTGCCAAGATTCAGACTGCAAATATTTTACTTAGAATTCATTCGTATATGTTTACATGTAATACTGACTTGCAATCTTTTGTTGATCTTTTTGGTTTGAGAGTCAAGGGAAAATTTAAAAGTGAAATTTTGGAAGTGATTGCTAGAACTCACCTATACATATGAGTGTGCATGAATTGTTGGGGACAACAGTGATTTTGCTGTTAGTTAAATTCCATTGTTGGTTTTAAGTTCTTGATTTATGTATCTTGGAAATTTTATAAGTGAGTGTAGAATTTTATCGAGGTTTTCAAACAGAGTCTAAAATATTTACAGTATTGCTATTTCATTCTTTGCCCTATATAATGTGTTCCTATTATTATTTTTCATATTATTTGGGGATGTAATAAAAAGAAAAGATAAAGACAAAACTGTTCCTTTAAAGATGCTCACAAAACCTGACAAAACCATGTTTTATTTGCCAAAACGTAATGATATTTCTCTACTGATTTTTAAATCAGTTTTATCAATATCTATCTTTATTTTTCTTACAAGTTAATTTAAAAATAAGTTTCTTATATATAAAGGGCCCATAATAGGCAAGACATCTTAGATAAAAACAAATTAAGTCTGAATCTTCAATGACCAATATTATCATAGAACTTCAGTGAAGAAGGTATTGCTTCATTGGTCCCAGTATGCACAATTAGATAATGTAATAAAAAGGAAGCAAACTTAGTGGGGAAAATACAAGAATATGGAGCAAATAATATGGAGCTTTAAAATTTCTCACTATTTAAAGTTTTAATGTAGGTACTTTTTTATTTTTCATAAGATGAAATAAAAATATATTTGATAATAGCTTCAAAAGTTTATCTATTATGGGCATATAGGAATACAATTTACTTTTTCTTATTGACCTTATATTCACTGGTCTTGCTGAGCTCCATCTGTCTTTCTAAAAGCATAGTTGTTAACTATTTTCAGGTTTTGCATTCGTAAAATCTCAAAGTCAATGATTAATGAGTTTCCCTAAAAAAACTTATTGTGCTAAAACTTATTTGACTCCTTTTTTTTTTTCATTGTTAAACACAAGTGTCGATGGGCATCCTTCTATTGTAGTTCCTCTGAGAGGGAAAAGTTTTGAACTTATGTTATTTAAGTATGATGTTTTCTCTAAGCTCCTTAAAATAAATTCTCATAAGGTTAAGGAAATTTCTATTTCCAGTTTGATAAGAGTTTCTATTGTACAAGGAACTCGCTAGATAAACTATCTTCTTCAAACTTCAAAGTGAATATATATTTTTCTCCTTTAATATTAATGTGAGAAATTGTAGTGATTTGCAAGTCTGTGTTCACCCTTGCACTGCTGAAATAAACCTTACTAAGATAATATTTTACATATTTCTGGATTCTATTTGCTAATGTTTCTTAGGATTTTTACCCCTATATTCATAAGAGGGTAATCATAATTTTTTGTAATATCCTATCATACTTTGTTAGGAATAAAAGAGGAACTTCATCTGCCTTCATAACTATCTTAGTATTTGCATAAAATTGTTTTTCTAATGTTTAAAAGAATGTACCAATGAAGTTCTCTGTGAATTTCTGTGTGAAATTTTTAAATAATTCAATGTATTTAATAAATATCAATCCATTCAAGTATCTCTTTCTTCTTTGACAATTTTGTCATTTTTTGTTATGGAGGACAAATTTGTCCATGTCAAGGTATTAAATTGTTTGAGATAAAAGGTATTCATAAAATCCTGATTTTCATTTAGTAAAATTAACCCTTTTGTTACTTGAATTAGAAAATGCTATGTCTCAGAATTAACTGATTCATTTTACATGTTTACTTATTTTTTTCCTAAATTTAAAGTTTTCTTTGTTGATTTATTGACTTTTTGATTCTTTCTATGCTCTTTAGATTTATTTGATATTTTTTCTAAACTCTTGCAAAGAAAAATTAATATTGACTTTCAGACCACTTTTTTCTTGTTTATCCCTTTAATATGTAAATTTCTCTGGAAATCCTGAGATAGTTGCATCCTACAAATTTTGGTGTATTGTATTTTCATTATCTCTTACTTATATTTCCTAATTTCCAATTTAAACTCTTCTGTGACATACATTTTTAGAGACAGTGGTTAATTTTTATACAGAGATTGACTGTCTTTGGTTATTGACTTATCTAGCTTTATTCTTGAGAATCAAGTCAGAAAGCAAATCTATAATTTCAGTCCTCTGAAATTGGTGGCTCCCCTAATGGCTTAGGGTATGATTAACTCTGCAGTTGCTGGAATCCGTACATATACATGCCATTTAGTTGAAGCTGGTTGCTGTGTTGTTTAGATCTGTGTTCGGATTCTTTCCTCTTCCTGTTCTAGCAGTAAGAAGACTGGCCTTGAGAAATAGTAATGGTATTAAATTGATGGGAATGAATAGAGGGGATGAGAAAGTGTGTCAGGATGGAGTCCAACCCAACTAGAACTAGTATCATTCACTGAGAAGTTCATATTTTGAATGGATAACCTGAGCGCAGCCTTGATTTCTTTGTTTCAAAAGTCCAGCTGTAAAAGCCAGTTTGGCAGTTGGACACCTGACCGTGAAGCAAAGAGGTCAGACTGGAGAGAGATGTTGAGAAAATTGGCATTCAGATTATGACTCAAGGCATGGCAACAGAGAACATTTCCAATAAAGATATAAGATGAAAACATGGAACTACTTTTAAGGAACTTCAACATTTATGGGCCAGTTAGAGCAGAATAAACTCACAAAAGAAACTAGAATGAACAACCAAAGAAAGCGGGGAGAGGTGTGATATCATCTTATGACAAATAGAACCCAAGACAGAGAAACCAAAGGAAGGGTGTTTGGAAAGGAAGTGGTCAGTAGCACCAAATGCTGCTTGCAGACCAAGTCACAATAATATTGAAAATCCCCATTTGATGAGATGGAGATAGTTGATAATCCTGGTATGAGTGTCTTGTTGGCATGCTGGGAGCAAAGCATCTGACAGGAGTGGGTTGAGAGGAGAGTGTGTGAGGAGGAAATGGAGACTACCGATTAGATCACCTTCACAACTGGTCTGAAGGGGAAAAGAGATGTAGGTCACTAGGGGGGATTTGATCATGTTGAGAGGAAGACAGTCATATTAAAAGCACATAGTGTCTTCATTGCAGTGATCTGTCACTCCTGACTGCTCCCATCATTTGCCAACACACACACACCCAGAAGTGCATACACTCTCTTGACTCTTCTTATCAAAGTAGTTATTATCTGACACCAGCTATAGATCCAAGTTTTCAAAAATCAAATACTGTCAACAACTTCAAAGTCTCACCAAGTGTAAATGAAGGTATTTCACTTCTTCACACAACTGAGTTTACTGGCCCCATGTTAAACCACAGATAAATGTTTTCATCAGTTCCTCCATTAGAAAACAAGTCAAACTTAAAGGTCCTGCCTAATATTATTATCACATTTAAAGGTTTCCCTTTTCTAGAAATTACCTGCAGAAACAAAACACACCTAAAGTATTCCATGGCAGATGAGACACTAATTTCTACTATCAAATGTTATTCAATCTAGATAAGGAACTATTTTAAAATATTAAATGTATTGAAAGATTAACTGAAAATCAACATTAATTTAGAATATGTAATGACATATATTCTTAAACCATTTCTGATGTTAAGCAGAGCATATTTAATAAATTGTGTATATTTTTGAGCCACCAAATCAACAAATTTTTCAAAGATCAAAGTGAAGTCTTTTAAATAAATGATTGCAGCTACCCAAAAGAAAAAAACTTAAATGAAAATATCTGTATTTTAAATAAATATCTCACACACTTTATCTTTTACTTGCTTCTAAATCATTAAGTCAATAGTTTCTTTCATAACATAACCTTTCAAAACATTTACCCAACCCACACCTATATCCACAAAAGCATCACACACCTATTGTTTACATAGAAAGCAATCCTTCAAGCAGACAGGAAAACTCAATAATTCCAACATCATATAGACAATTTTACTGATAAATTCTAGAGATTGGCAACACATTTCAAAACATATTCAAAGATACCCTGAAGGTAGTCTCTATAAAAATTAACATATCAAGTTTTTTTTTTCAATTAAGATGAATTAAGAATCACAGTGTTAAATAAATATCAAGAAATATAATTTTGGAGCAGCCTGATCTATGCTATCTCTTGAAACATTTCTCAAAATTGTTCAGATGGGAAGGCTCTGGTAAATCATTCTTTCCCTCATCTACATTAAGAACTATTTAACTAGAAGAAGGGGAATCTCTTTATACACACATTCTCTCTCTCTTCCTCTCTCTCCCCTCCCAATACACAGCATATGTACACAACCAAGCATAACTAAATAATTTTGATTTATTTTCCAATTTTATTATTTGTTGAATAATTCATTTATTCAGTAAATATCAGTGGCATCTAAGTAACCAGGGGATATGCCAGTCTTTGGGGATATATCTGTGAACAAAACAGAGTACTTGATTTCATGCAACTTATGTTCTCCTTGGAAGAGACAGACAATAAGTTAATGCATATTTAATAGGTTGGCTGATGGTAAGAGAAAGAGCAACATCAACGGGAAGGGTGGCTGTGGACAGCCAGGCTGCCTTTTCTATACCATGCATAAGGGAAGCTCATCTTGAAAAAGGGCACAGGGTAAAGAGATATGAAGGACAGAAGTCTCTCACACCTTAGGTCCACAGGGAAGAGTGGGCAGGCAGCTCACTTGGGAAGACTAAGAAATAACAAGAAGGTTAGTGAGGTCGGGGCAGAAGCAGAGAGGGGAATCAGTCAGAGATTAATTCAAAGGGGCAGGATGTATATTAGTCAGGTCTATGTAGTCACTGTGAGGGTCTTGGCTTTTACTTGGAATGGGCTGGAAAGACCCTGGGGGTTTAAAATCTATGCCAAAGAGTGCCGCAGTCTCTGGCTGGGCACAAGATCACGAGCCACTCAAACAGGAACAAACTTTATTTGAAAGAACCGCCAATAACACGTCTGCCCGGGAAGCTTCCGGATCCACCCACGCGGCGTTCTGCCGGTCCCTTCCCGGCATTCCAGCGCAAGCGCCTCCCCGGAATTCCCTCCTACTGCACTTTCCCAACCAATGAGAACTCTCCAGGAGTCCCGAAGCAGGAGTCCGGTATCCATATGAATGTAATTTTTAACATAATCATATCATCTCAATGGCTAGCTGGCATCACCTTTCAATCAAAAATGCCATGCATCATAGCATCATATTAATTGGCTGTGGCTCCCAGCAAAAGAGTCTTTACTGGTTCCTGCTATGTGTCTAGTCCTGTGTTCATTGCTTTACATATATTATTAATCTTCTCAATGATTTTATGCAATATGTATTTTACTACAACTTTACAGATGAGGACAACGCAATGTGTTCAAGTTACCAGTGTCAGACATTGGACCCAGGGCTACGTAACTCAGCATTGCTCAATCGAGCATTCCTGGCATTTGGGCTGGGGATATTTTTTGTCATAGGAGACTGTCTTATACATTATAGGATGGCAGTGACCACCCACAGCCCACACCTTTTATGTGTCAGCAATGTCTCTGGCATCATGACAATCAAAGACATCACCCACATTTCCAAAAGTCCCCAAGAGGAACACTCCTTCCACTGGCTAGAGCCACCAGCACTGTCCCTGTCCACACCTAGAACTTTGTTCTGCCTCCAAGACTTCATTCTGCTATCAGAAAGAAGGCAACTGGAATGATCTTCATAAGGTTGATAGGTGTCCTGAACAGTTTAAAATTGGACTATTTTCCCCACATTTTTAGACTTTTATGATAGGCACTCTCCCTTGAACTATGATAAGACAGTACTAGTGTTAAATATAAGAGTTGGAACATGATTTTCTAACCCAGAGAATAACACAATATTCTTTAAGTAGAGACTTGAGCCCTGAGAATCCTTGGGGTAATAAAACAATTGCCTGAGGACTTTGTAATATAATAGGCTCCACGGAAAATACTTAGAGATAAGAAGATTTGGCTCAGATCCTTGGATATATTAAAACGCTTTTGGAGGGGAAAACCCCACGTGAAATACTAGAAAACAGTCTGCAGCAACACATAATCGTATATAATCAAAAATGCTATTATCACCACATGAGAAAGCTTACATGAAAAATGCCCAAAATACTGAGATATCAGTCTTCAATAAACCTTTATAAGGTAATCATGGAAAGCATGTGACACAAGATAAGTAAAATGGTAAAGATAAATCCATTATTATCTATCTATATGATCAGTTATGGTCACAATTGAATTTAAAGACCTAAATACCAGAACTTGAAAATATGTCAAATTTTTCATAAGACAATTATTTAAAAAGTTAACTAAATGATAACAAAGTTTGTAGGGGAAAACCTTTATTATTATTTGTTGAAATCATCAATTATGCTTACAACTGAATTGAAGAGAGCTTGGAAATCTGCAGCAGTAGGGGACATTTCTTTTTTATTTTTTTAATTTGTTTTAATTAGTTATACATGACAGTAGAATGCATTTATGCACTTTGATATATCATACATAGATGGAATATAACTTCATTTTTTCTGAGCATACATATTGCAGAATCATATTGGTCATGTATATAAATATATACATATAGAAATAATGTCTGTTTTATTCTACTATCTCTCCTTTCCCCACATCCCATTCCCTCCCATCACTTCCCTCTATCTAATCTAAGGTAATGCAATTATTCCCTAAGTAGGGGACATTTCAATGGGAACTTTAGAAATAGCACATGAAGCTACCCTAAGAAAACCAATGTTGTCAGATCACTTAAAATTCCTTATATTAATAACTTAAGCATTGTTAAGTTTTGCATCAATCCATCTTTGATTCAGAATTGGAAATCTGACAATCCTGCTTCTCTTAGGTTCTAAAAACCTATCAACAATATATTATACACAGAAGGATAAAAATAAGAATACTTTATTAAAAATGATTTTCTCAGGGCTGATTTTACTTAGTTATCCCCTTAAAATAAAATCAACAAATATGATTTGTACCTACTGGTTTTGATGAGAGAAGCACAAAACCTGTCCACAAGAAGTTTACAATCTAATGGCAAGAATTCAGTGGAAAACATACATTGATAATTGTATTTTAAAATGCAAAAAATAAATAAAATACAAAAAATAATTCAGTGGAGAACTGGTAGTATTTAATTTATATAATTCATATAACAAAATACAAGTTCTGACACTATTCAGAAAGGTATTAGCCATATAAACTTAACACAAGGTGCCATTCTGACTGGAGTGAGATGAAATCTTAGAGCGGTTTTGATTTGCATTTCTCTAATTGCTAGTGATGATGAACATTTTTTCATGTATTTGTTGGTTGATTGTACATCATCTTCTGAGAAGTGTCTCTTCATGTCCTTGGCCCATTTATTGATTGAGTTATTTGTTTTTTTGGTGTTTAGCTTTTTGAGTTATTTATATACCCTAGAGATTAGTGTTCTATGCATACAAATAACAATAAGTGTTGGTGAGGATGTGGGGGAAAATGTACACTCATACACTGCTGGTGGAACTGCAAATTGGTGCAGCCAATATGGAAAGCAGTATGGAGATTTCTTGAAAAATTGAGAATGGAACCACCATTTGACGCAGCTATCCCTCTCCTTGGTCTATACTCAAAGGATTTAAAAACAGCATACTACAGGGACACAGCCACATCAATGTTTATAGCAGTACAATTCAAGATAGCTAAACTGTGGAACCAACCTAGATGCCCTTCAATATGTGAATGGATAAAAAAATGTGTCATATATACACAATGGAATATTACTCAGCAATAAAAGAGAATACAATCATGACATTTGCAAATAAATGGATGGAGTTAGAGAAGATAATGCTAAGTGAAGTTAGCCAATCCCAATAAACCAAATGCTGAATGTTTTCTCTGATATAAGGAGGCTGATTCATAGTGGGGTTGGGAAGGGGAGCATGGGAGGAATAGAAGAACTCTAGATAGGGCAGAGGGGTTGGAGGGGAAGGGGAGCATGGGGTTATTAATGATGGTGGAATGTGATGACCATTATTATCCATGTATGAAGTACATGTATGAAGTACACAAATTGGTGTGAATATAATGTGTATGCAACCAGAGATATTTTTCATAGTGCTCTATGTGTAATAAGAATTGTAATGCATTCCAATATCATATATAAATAATAATAAAAAACTATCCACAAGGAGTCAGTGAATGGATGAAACAAAGAGAGGGGACTTTCTGAAGAAAAAGAACAATAACATAGATTTAGAAAGAAAACAAAATTAAAGTAAGTCTAAATCAAGATCTTTACCATTACCCTTGAAACTAAATGACCTTTTGGAATGACCAAGAAGCAACAACAAAAGACAAACTGACAATACAGAGTGCTGATGTGGATGCAGAGCATCTGAATTCTCATATTGCTCATAGGAATGCAAATTGGTACCAACACTTTGGAGAACTGTGCAACAGTTTCTTTCACAATTGAATACACACTTAACAGATGATCCAGTAATCCCACTTATCAGTATTTATTCAAGAGAAATGAACATAGATGTCAACACCAAGACTTACACATGAATGCTTAGGAAATCTTACTCAAATTGTCTAACACTTAAAAGAATTACCTAGTAAATGGATTCTTAGAAATATGGCCCATCCCTAAAATGGAATACTACTCAGCAATATAGAGCAATGTACTTCTCATACACAAAACACAGGACTATGAAAGCATTATGCTAAGTGAAAGAAGCCATATATGAATGGGTATGTTTAGTATGATGCCATTTTTACAATATTTGGAAGACGGTAAACTATATGGACAAAAATACAACCAGTGGTTGTAATCAACTATAAAAAGGAAACAGGAACTTTGGTGGGAGTGATAGAAACATTCTAAGTTATGGTTTGTAGTGGGGGCTATATCAATTCAAATCTTTTGAACTCAGACAACTGTATATGTAAAAAGGGGTGAAATTTACTCTACGCACATTTTACAATAAACCTGATGACCCCCAATTCAAAAAAAAAAAAAAACCCAAACCAACTGAATTTCAGACAAGTAACAAGCAGTTCTTTCAAATGATTTCTAGGTGGAAATGATGCAATCACCTGAGTACTTCTGGTCTTGTCAGTCATACCAGTATGGACACATCACCTGCCACAACCACCATTAAATATGTTACAACATATGCTTCAAACATAAGCAACTCCTTTGCACAAAATTTCAAAACGTTTTACATTGTTCTGAATAAGATATTGCATTTACTTATTTTTTTTTCTGACTATACTTTCACTTCTTCCCTCTAAAAGGGAGGACAGGTAAAGTGGTTCTGACTCAAAGGCCAAATGCCAAGCATGTCAATAAACATTCCCTGTTGACTCTGTGCCTCTCTCGGACCTTCCCTGTTTCTCTTGCTATACTTGCCCTGCCCTTCTGCAGGAAACTGTCTCCCATGTTGGCTGGCAATACTTTCCATGTGGGCAGGAAGAAAGCACCAGAACTTCAAGGTGTGTGTATTTTTAAACTGAGGAACATTTATTGATAAACTTAATATGCAAACCAGTTCACTCCTTTGGCAACAGAGGCAAGAATTTGTGCCAAGAACTGTTCAAAGTGCTGAGAATACAACAGCAAGCAAGACAGAGTGAGTTCCTGAACTCTGGAAGAATATATCCTAGAGGAGGAGACAGACAAGACATCATTATAAAAACAAACCAAAAAAGATACTCAAAAATTCACACAGGCAAAGGTGCTAATAAAGAAACCTGCTGCCAGCAAAGGGAGGAGAATGTGTTCCCCTCAGCGGTTGGGTAGCAGTGATTCAGAAGCTACTCAGAGCTTCACGGTGCACAGAGGTATTCACAGGCCACACACTCTCAGGATCATCCTGTGTGCCATGGATCTAGAGACTATGGGGCATGTGTGTGCTTGCACTTCTGGCACATCTGGCTACAGATATTTAAAGATGCTATTTAGTTTTACAAAAAATATTCTTAAAAAGAAAATGCAGAATGAACATAATATTCATGAGAAGCATAAGTATCCCCAGCATGGTAATTATACTCCTAGTACGAGATTTTACTGAAATAATTAAGTGATTAAAATTGTTGAAGATGGCATGTTTAATCACATTGCTCTTACTACAAATGAGTGAATAAATTAAGTGAGCAAAAGTTTTCTTATATTTTATAACTTTAAGAATGCCGTATCTAATTTCACCTTCATCTCCTTTGGCCATTTTAAGTGCACCAATAAATAATAAGTACTTAGTAAATTTACTGAGTTATTCACTGCCTCTGTGGTTTACATTTAAAACAGTCATCCTTTTTCTTTCACTTCTCAGTATGGAACCCAGAGTTTCACACAAGCGAGGGAAATGCTTTACCACTGAGTCACACCCTCAGTCACCCCCAGTTTGTTTGAGACAGGGTCTAAGTTGCCCAGGCTGGCCTCAAAATTGTGATCCTCCTGCATCAGCCTCCAGAGTAGCTAGAATGACAGGTGTGTACCACCACACATGGTTTCCTTTTTTAAAACATCTCTTAATGAAAATCGTAGTGTATATATGATAAATTTTGAACTATGCTATGCAATTTACAGGTAAATAAATGCACACATGGAACATGTGGTTTAAAATATTTATTAATAGAGGTCTTTATTAGTGAAGCCTTTACATGGAGATCTTGACTTAAAGGCCCTAGCCACTATGTCCAAGTCCATGTAGTCCCCTACACAGACTCAGTCCCTTTATCAACCTCACTGTGCCTTTAACATACGTGTAATATCCACAGGGTATTTTTGGCAATAAAGTTGTATAAAAGCAGTCCATGATAAAATTGAAGGAAAGGGCACACACTATTCTTATAGAAATTAAAGTATTTTGGCAATCACATTATCAGAAGACAGAGTTCTAACATTGTTTTGGCTTTAGCTTTTCATGCTCTCATTTCTTTCACTCAAATTTTTCTCTTTAACTTTTTTGATTTGCTTTTGTTGGCAGTGCATAATCCAATCCTTAAGGAAAAGGAAAAAGAAAAGTTGAGCACTAATACTAAGTGAATCAATACTTAAAGTTGAGGACTTACTAAATGCCAATCCCTGTCTTAAATAACTTAAATACAGCAGAGAACATGAAAGAACATCAATCATCAACATTACAGCATAAGCAGACTCATTTTGATAAAAAGTGTGCATAAAGAGGTTCAGGAGCCTGCCCTAGGGCACACAGACCTTAAGTGATAGATCCAGGATTTGAACCCAGTCCACCCAAAACCACAGCCTGCTTTTTTAATCATGCTGTAAAACCTTCCAAGTCAGGGCATGTGATCGGGTGGGCAAGCCAACTGCAGGGCCCTAGGGAGTAGGCAAAAAGCAACTCACTTGGGCAAGCAGAAGTGCAGCCTATGACTCAGAAAAGGTGAGAAACTTCTATGACATTCCAAGTGTTAGCACCAAATAAAAGAAGCACCAGGGAGAGAATCAGCCTTCCAGGGAAATTACCCTCACAGATTAAGCTCTAGATAAGAAATGGTTTGAGAGTTCAACTGACAATTCAAGGCATTGAAAACTTCAAATAACTTTAGCCTAGCCAATGTGGACCCTAATTATTCAAGAATCCCTTACTTGTGAATCATCTCCTAAAATGTATTCGCAACCATAACAGCACTTTCATGATCCTTCTCAGACACATGTGTGGGGGAGTACTGGTCACCTGGCACTGGTGTGTTCCCATGTAAGACCAAGGAGGGTAGCGTTCTGCCTTCTGGCTTCAGCTCTCATGCTGTAAAGAGGCATCTTTTCTGCAGTCTCTTTAGTGCCATTTCTCCTTATGTAATTTTTTTTTTTGGTGAATTCACTGTTTAAAATGGTTCCCAAGCATAGTGTTGAAGTACAGTCTAGAGTTCTTGAGAAGGCTCTGACCTGCCTTACAGAAAAAGTATGTGCACCATTTAACCTTTAATTAGGCATGAGTGACACATATAATTCATATATATTATATATGTGTATTCTATATATAATATGCACATAAGTCATATTTATACATATAAGTATTATATATTACATATTGAATGTCTATTATAGTAATACATACTTTAAATGTATTATGTATAAATACCTATATTATATAAACATATTTTATTTTACATATAAAACATTTACATAAACTATACATGCAAAGCCATATATAGATAGTAAATAGATAGACCCCCTTCCACTTTATCTCTGCTTCCCTCTACCCATGAGGTGAACACTTGTTCTCTAGCACGTTCCCACTGCCTTGATGTATTGTATACAACCAGAGATATGGGTATATGTGTGTGTATACATATGTATATATGTCTATTTATACATTATATGTCTTTAAACAAAACCACTTATAAAACAAGGCTATGTGTTAAATAGATGAATTAAAATTTTGTGACCTGAGTTTTACATGAACTGAAGGGTACATTTCTGCTGGGACAATGGTTTAGTCACTTATTCTGTGTTGTTGTCTTTTCAGAACATAACTGTCAGGACGTCTGGGACCAAATAAGTGTAGTCTGATGAACACTGTCCCGTCAGTATTCCGTCAAAGCTGAGTGTATCATGTGTCCTTCCTTGTTTAATTAACAGGCTTATTGACATAAAGGATTATCATGAGTCTATTTTCCTCAATAAAGAAAAATAAGAGATCTTGTCCAGAGGGGGAGCTACGTGTACAAGTCTATTTGTTCTACAACTAAAAGAAGAACACAAACCTTTAAAACAAGCTTTCAGAAGCTTTCCGCTTTCAAAAGCAATGGATATTCTGAATGTATTTAAACATATAAAACCTGCAGCTATGACTTTCATAAATCTTGAATCACTATTAGATTTGTTTGCACAATTAAACTTAAAAATAACAGTGAACTCTAGATAGGGTAGATGGGTGGGAGGGTAAGGGAGGGGCGTGGGGTTAGAAATGATGGTGGAATGTGATGGACATTATTATCCAAAGTACACGTATGAAGACACGAATTGGTGTGAATATACTTTGTATAAAACCAGAGATATGAAAAATTGTACTTTATATGTGTAATATGAATTATAATGCAGTCTGCTGTCATATATAAATAAAAAATTAATAACAAAAAATAACAGTGAGTTTCACAAACTATTGATCTTAATAAATAAAGTTAAGTCAATGTGTCCACCAACATCTTAGTTATATCCCAAAAGAAATGAATAGCAAGATAAATTTCCAAAAGACTAGGAAACACATGATACACAAACTAAAATTGTTAATCTTCAATTATTTTTAAATGGAGTCCAGTTAGCAAACATTGTACATATTTAAAGTATCCTAAAATAACACTTAATCATAATTGTACAGACTATCATAAAGTTTCATGTAATAATACTGAAAAATTTTATCTGACATCAACTAAAAGCCCTTTAAATATAATTTATTTATATCTTTCAAAACAACTTAAATTACCCTAAATAAAACAAGAGTAGATTATATTGTTGGAATTAAATGTGTAAAGATAACAAGTAGAGGGGAATAAAATAAAACATTTCAGATTCCAAAAGCACTTAAATGTTTGTCTAAATAATTTTTTTAATATTTATTTTTAAGTTTTTAGGTGGACACAATATCTTTATTTTACATTTATGTGGTGCTGAGGATCGAACACAGTGCCTCATGCATGCTAGGCAAGCACTCTACCACTGAGCCACAACTCCAGCCCTGTCTAAAAGAATTAATTCATATGTACAAGAAGTCATAATGTTTTTCAAAATCCTAAGTAAGTATAATATAGTTTCTTAATCAATAAATTCAACCTCACATAGACCACACAGGCTTAAGTGAGATTTTCCATCCAGTATCATGTATAATAAGAAATAATACTACATTCATCACTGACTTTAAACTATGACATGGATTCATATGTAACAGACATAAATACTAGGTAATCATGGATTTTGATAGCCTAGTAGATGGTTAGAAAATTCTTCTTTTACTAGGATGATCTAACCAATAGGATTGGTGCCTATTAATAGAGAGTGTATTTGTAATATCAAAATCATCAACTTTTTATGGCTAGATTTCAGATTGTAGTACAAATATCTCATAGTGTGTGTGTGTGTGGGGGGATAATCAGCAACATTTATTGAGCTATTCCTGGCATATACTGAGCTATACGATGTTGTAATTTGGACATTCAGTATCCCCTAAAGGCCCATGTGTTGAAGGGTTGGTCCCTAGCCCAGTGCTGTCAGGAAATAGTGAAACTATTGGCAGGTTGAGTTTAGTGAAAGGAAGTTGGGTTTACTGGGAATACTCCTAAAGCCCCTTTCACTTTATCTCTGCTTCCCACTGCCCATGAGGTGAACACTTGTCCTCTACCACATGTTCCCACTGCCATGATATACTAACTCTCCACAGGCCCAAAGCAACAGGGCCAATCATTGACTAAAGCTTCAGGCACTGAAAGTCAAAATAAATCTTTTCCTCCTTATAAGGTATCTATCTAAGGTGCTTTGTCACAGTGATGGAAAGCTGACTAACAGGGCAAAAACTTAATTCATGTTCATAAAAATTATGTAGGAATTAGGAGTAATCATGAAAACCTTACTTCCTAGATTAAAAAACTAAAAAAAAAATTATGTAATTTGCCCCAGCCACCAGCTAGTTTTGGTGGCAGTTATTATTAAAATCCACAACTGCCTTATAAAGATTCCATTTTCTTTCTACTCCACGAGGCTGCTTTATCCATCAAATGGTAGTCAATTAGGTTAACATTTTGAAATTACAAGGAAAGAAAGGTATATTAAGGATATCCAAGATTTTGTTCTGAACATCTGATCTCCTTTATCAAACGTCATTGGATCTTTCCAAAGTAGCAAAGCAGTCACCTGCAGGGACTCCTGAAGAATCGAAGACTATAATAAAGTTAAAAATCCCTAATGTGAAGGCCCGTTTGCTATCTGGATCTACTAGACGGCTAGGACCTGTATTCCTAGACATTCTGTCTGTGTCCAGAGATGAGAGAAAGTGAAAGGGCAGGAGGTTGGGACATGTCACTTGGAAATCATGCCAACCTCCCATCGAGGAATGCACCCTGTGATCAAGAAATGCTCCCCAAAGCTGAGCAGCAGGATTGCTGAGTGGGCAGGTTTCAGTGGGGGGAGACTAGAGGCTGGAGGAGGAATGACAGATGGCAGAGACTTCTGGTGTTGAACACAGCACACTGAGGCTGGGCACCTGGTTGGGGAGAATGTTTGCATACATCTATTATCCCAAAGGTTAGATGTTTCAGTGACCAGAATTCCCAAGAAGGGCAAATGAATTTTCTGTAAATAGACAAAACAGATGACGAGGGAGATGTTGAACTCACAGAAAGGGAGTACAGTAATAGAGGCAGGGTTGTTCATGTGTGCCTAAGAATAAAGCCAATGATCCCCTGGTGAACAACCAATGAGGAAGAAAGGGGTTTATGCAATTAAGAGAAGGGTGACTGGAGGTCAGAGGATCCTCACCCAAGGTGTAAAATGTGGAAAGGGTGATTCCATGGTCATGAGGGAATATTTCAGTACATACGAGTTATACCTACAACCATCTACCATTCCTGTTCAATCATAGTCAAAGTAGAAAGGACTATATTGGTACAGGTAACCAAATCAGGTTAGGTACTCAACTTTTCTACAGTGCAGAACTGAAGGAACTATGCTAATCAGCTTTCTATTATTCTAACAAAATACCTGAGGTAAGCAACTTATAAGGAGAAAAAGGTTTTCTTTGGCTCACAGTTTCAGAGGTTTTAGCCCATGATCACTTGGTCCTGTTGTTTTGGGCCTATGACAGCACACTACATCATGGTAGGACCAGGTGGTGGAGAAGACTTTTTCAACTTATGGTAGTCAGGAAGCAAAGACAGGCAGGAAGTGGCCAAGGTCTCAATATTCCTTTCAAGGACATGCCCCTGATGATTTAACTTCCTTTCACTAGGCCGCACCTCCTAGGGTTCAACTGCCTCCCAGAGAACCACACAGGCTGGGGACTAAGCCTTCAACATATGTGCTTCTAGGTACATTCTAGATTAAACTACAGCAGAAGCCTTTATGAGTAATCCTGTCCCTTGATGACCAGTGTCCTTTACCAAAAGATTTTACATCAAGAACCCAAACAACAGGACAAGAGGCTTCAAAGTGGGAATGATAGTGTGCATATCAGCTTTCCCTTATATGAAAATCACAGGCCCAGTTTGCTTTCAGTTGCAGTATACCATCATCAAACTTGTATCAAAATTCAATCTGAATAGGATTTATGGACCATAAATAGCTTTAGAAGTATTCAGATGAGAGTCTGCTTCCAAATAAGTAGGAAAAACAAAAACAAAACTTTCCATTTTCAGAAGTTTTCAAATTTGGAATTTGGGGAGAAGAGATTTATGAATCAGGCATGACAGCTGCAGGAATAAAACAGCAGCAGAAATAAATGCTGAATGTCAGCTTCCGCTTCCTGACCACCAGCTGGCACCAGGACCATGGTCTCTTTAAAGAGGAAGGGTTTAGAATACAATGACTTTCCTTCAGGAACTTTAGCAAGTGGTTCTCCTCCCAGCGTCCCCCATGCAGAGTTCTGGCAGCTGGTACATTTAGAAGTCCTATAAACCCATCACATGCAGGAGACTAGATTGTTAAAGGGGGACCCCAGAGTAGACTGTGTATACCTAGGAAGGTCCAGAATAACTGTGGGATGTGGCAAGAAAATACGGGAACTTCCACTCAGACTGGATCTAATGTGTCTTTTTAATTTCTATTTTTGTCTATGTTTAATAATATATGCATTATCATTACCACAGTACACGTACATAATTTATAAGTAAATATGCAAACTTATGTCTCAAAAAGTATCTGCTGAGAGGGTAAATGAGCAAAAGAATATGCAGAGAACATTTTTAGAGCACCTGAACAATTCAATCTTTTAGTCTGCTGAAAAACTCAGAACAAAAATAAACAAAAAGCAATAATAACAAGAATTTGGTTTTCTCCTTTAGGCAGTGACTATTTTCAGCACTATGTCTTTTCTTCCAGTAAGAAGGATCAGGTAATGAACATAATGCAAAACAGATGAGCTTAAATAGACAAGGTGCTCATTTAAAAAAAAAAATAGAACTGCAATTTAAATAGAGTTTGGTATATAGTACTGTCACCTCTGCTAAGGAGTGTTCCTCTTGAGAAATTCATTAAGCAGTAATTTCAACGAGTGATCATTTGCTTCAAGTTTACTCTAACATTTGCAAATAACATTGTGTATGACTTTCTTTTGCTTCCTCTGGCCCATTTGTATGTTTTGCATTTTCAAAAGTAGATGCAGATGTCTTTCTGTAGACTCAGGTGATAGGGCAGAGGTAGGGGGGAGAAAAGATGTGTATCTCTTTGAGAGAGGATTGGAGCAAAACCGTCAACTAACAACATTAAGATAAATCCATTTACCATAATGTGAGGGTAGAGAAATCTGGAGACAGAGCCATTTTACAGAGAAGGAAGTGTCTTAGCCCAGTTTTGTTTCTATAACAATGTTTTGGAGACTGGCTCATTTGTAAAGAACAGAAGTTTATTTGGCTCGTGGTTCTGGAGGCTGAAGTCCAAGAACAGAGTGGAGCATTAAGTGAGGGCCTTCCTGCAGCATTGCGACATGGCCAAGGACGTCACATAAACAGAGCAAATGCACTAACTCTGGTTTTTCCTCCTTTTCTTAATAACCCACTAGTGACTTCTTGTGGGCCCCACTCTCATGACCTCGTCCATTTATGATCAGTTCCCAGGGGCCTCCAAATATCATCAATATGGGTTGGGCAATAAGTTTCCAACACATGAAATTTAGGGGCAAAATTCAAACCATAGCAAGGGGGTACTCTGTGAGCAGGCATCTGAGTGAGGAAAAAGAAAAACAGTAGCTATTTGAAGAAGAGGATTCCAGATAGAGGGACAAGTCCATGCAAAGCCCCAAAGCCAAAACCGCAGTCCCTGAAAGAAATGACAGAGAAGTGGCAGGAGCTGTCAAAGGCTTGGGATTTTATTTCATGTGAGCCAGGAAGACACGGGTGGAGAACAGCAAGCAAAGCTGAGCTTTATGAGAGGACTGATCAGAGTTTTCACCTGTTTTTAAGGCATCTCAGTGGCTGCCGTGAAAAAAAAAAGTTTCACAAAGGGACAGAATCACCGGAGGGAAATCAACTAAGAAGCCAATGTCCAAGGTTCTTTGATTTACAATTTGCACCTTTGGTTTTAGTTTTCTGGTTTCGACACTGCTAGAAATGCGATTTTGACACTGATGGAAATTTGAAGCCACAGACCACATCTCAAATTATCCATTTCCTGGGGCATCTACTCAGGAAGTAAAAACGTGGGAAAGTTGTACTTCCTTTCAAAATGGTCCTTTACTTCTCTGAGACTGACCCTCTCAGAACAGACAGCAATTTGGGGTTTCCCACCCTGATATTCACTAGTGACAGGATAACAGACTCTCAGTCTAAGTAATGTCAAGTTACTTTTTGTGAGTATTTACTAGGACTTCCATTTCTATCTGAAAGGAGCCCCATATTGTGTATGGGAAGAGCACATAAAGTTAAATATATTATTAATAAAAGTTCTCCATTCAACAGAGGTGTATGAAGGAGTGAGGAAAAGTGTGTATTTTTTCCTACCATATATGTCAAAAAGAACTATTCTGGGCACTGGAAAAATGGGGTGAGAAAAACAAATGCCTTCCTAGGTATTTCAGAAAATAGAAGTTATCCCTACTAATAATCAGAATGGGATGGACAAATCCAAGGTCAACACAAAGCATTTTCACCAAGGTCAACCCATAGTTGCCCAAAACTGTAATAACCACCTGTTTAGAATGATTACTTCATTCTTGACAACCTCGTAGGTCCACTTCTTTCCTCATAATTCCTAAGCAAAGATCACTGGGATACACAAGGTCAAGATGTTACCCAGTGCAGAGCTAATCCTGCCTCCCCTTGGTTCATCCTTAGAACCCTCCAGCCTGAGCCCAGATCCTCCACCTCTACACCCTGTTATGTGCCCTTTTATCAAACCCTCTAGGATTCCTCCAGGAGTCCAGCCTCCCTTAGTGGGACTAAAAGCAGGTATATGGAGGTCTGTATCTAATTCATCACTACCCAGAGAAAACAAGCACAAATAAAATTATTAAAATACTTATAATATAGTGATAAAGTGTTTTGACAAAAGGTATTGGTTAAAAATTCTTCATCTGTATTCATCTATATTTAAGTGGTTGCTGATACCAAAAATTTCAGTTGTACAGAAAAGAGAAAACACACTCTAGATTTAATACTAGAAACAGTATCAAATCTTTTGATCCTCTTTCTATACTGACTCCAGAGTACTAGGCTAACCAAATCAGAAACTTAGTAAATTTCCCTAAAGATATGTTTGAAATCATTACTGCCCTCATTCAATTGATGATCTCACCAGGAAAATCAGTATGCAAATTATAAGATCAAAATGCTGAAGACTATTTTTCAATTATTGTTTTTATCCACTGAACTATATTTTTACAAAAAAGGAAAACTATGCCTTATGTTTGAATAAGAGACTTTTAAAACATTCTGTATTTATAAAACCTTGCTTTGTGAAGCCCGATATCACATTTATTGACCTTCTCCATGACTCTCTTTCATATAAGTGTTATGTAAAATGTGTCTGGGAACTTCAATCTTTAGAATAATACAAAGTGTCTTTTAAATTGTAAGCAAAATGATGAGTTGAAATTTTCCTCTAGTTAAGTCATTAGTTTCTCAATAAATGGTCATCAATCATTTAAGGTTGTTGTCAATGACAAATTAATGATCAATTCTAATTAGGACAAGTATACAGTGTAATGAATTCAATACAACTCACTATCAGCATATAAAATCTGTGATTTCTTAACCTTTGTAGAGCTCAGTTGTGTTGATTTCAATTTCATTTAAAAATATAAAAAAATTACTCCGAGAAAACAAACATTGGCCTCATTGGGGATTCCCAAATGAAGAAAGATAATTGATTTAGGGATAATAGAGCAACCCTTTGTTTTGTGGTGACCATGTGCAAGCATTATTCTGAACACTTTTTGTTTATGATTTTTCTGAATCTTCATATACATAGTAGAGTTGAGTAACACTGTCCTGGTTCTACACAGAAAGAAGACTAGGATTAGAAATTAGCCACCTGTCAGCTAAGGAATGGCAGTGCCAGGATTAGACCCAGGCTCCTTCTAATGGCACTTGTGCTGGTATCTACTAGGCTGTGCTATCATCCCCAAGAGGGTATTATCTCATATCTCTTCTGGACATGATTCAAAGGAATAATTAAATTCCCCTAAAAGAGTCATTCAACATTATAATTATTGGTTCATCAGAATGGGAAACGGCACAGAAAATTACAAAAGCTAATTCAAAAGTGTTGAAATTTAAATACCCTATAAATTAAGTAGCAATAATAATAAGCAATTAGGAAGTGACTACAAGAATATCTGAATGCCAGCAGCTCAGGAGGCTGAAGCAGGAGGATTGCAAGTTTGAGGCCTGACTCAGCAGTTTAGCAAGGCCCTAAGCAATTTAGTGAGATGCTGTCCAAAATAAAAAAATCAAAACAGCTGGAAATGTTGCTTAGTGGTTAAGTTCAATCCCTAGTACCAAAAACAAAAAAGAAATAATATGTGAATGCTATGAAGAAAAATTGGGGGGGTCATCAAATACTATCAAAACATGTCACCCACTGTTGTCCCATCCTTTTAGTACATGCATGTGCAATTTTAACTTGTACAGTTGGAAATTTGAGTCAATGAAGGTGAAAATAAACAGTGTGCTCTGGATCATAAAGAGCCAAGTTAAAAGCAGGTATTGATTTCCACCCATCACTGAGCTATAACATCATTATACATTTTTAAACTGAGAAAAAAATTTGTTCTGAGTTTAGTGGATATTTGTTATAATAGCATTAGTTCTATAATATTCAAAGGAAGCTATTATATTGCTTATGTTTTCTAAGAAAAAAAAATGAAGCTGGAGTACAATGTTGATGAAGCTATGTTTTTTTAACCTTCCAGTTAGCCCAAGGAATAAAATATATTCCAATCATCTTCTGCAAGCACTCAGTTTAGTAGGAGAGATGGGTACAAAGGCAATGACAAGAGCATGATGAAATCTATAGGGGTATTAAAAATAGGATGCTAGAGCACACCGTAGATGTATGAATCCAATGTAAGTAAACTGTAATTAAGAATGAAGGGGACTGATTGAGAAGGTGAGCTGTGTCCATTCAGTCCCTATATCCATGGGTTTTACATTCATGGATTCAACCAACCACTGATTGGAACATGGGAGATTAACCAAAAAAAAAAATTGCATTTGTATGAATAGACATTTTTATTGCCATTATTTCTTAAAAATACAGTATCTAAAAATCTATTTACATAGCATTTACAATGTATTTGTAAGTAATTATAAGTTATCTAGAAGTGATTTAAAGAACATGGAAGGATGTTTGAGGGTGTATGTAAATTCTACACCATTTTATATAAGGGAATTGATCATCCTTGGATATTTGTATTCACTAGGGTCTTGGAACTAGTCCTTCCCAGATACTGAGGGATAACTAATTTGTTAGTTTTTTTGTGTTGGAGAGGTATAAAAGAGCAAAAACATATGTTTAAGGTTTCTGAGTGGACAGTGGGGATATGGCGAAATCACCCATTAATACAGAGAAACAAGAGCAAGAGTCACTGACAGGTGATAAGGTACAGTTCATGTTGACCATGTTCCTTTGGATGCACTGACAAATTATCAAAACTGAAACAGACTAGAGTCCAATAGGATATTCAGGGTTGGAGTTTAGGAACAGGTTTTTTTTGTCGTTGTTGCTGTTGTTTTTTAATTTGTTATATACAACTGCAAAATGCATTATGATTCATATTACACATATAGAGCACAATTTTCATTTATCTGGTTGTACACAAAGTAGAGTCACACCATTTGTTTCTTCATACATTTGCTTAAGGTAATGATGTCCATCTCATTCCACCATCTTTCCTGCCCCCAAGCCCCCTCCCTTCCTCTCCTTCCCCTCTGCCCTATCTAGATTTCATCTAATCCTCCCATGCCTCCAGCCTCAATCACATTATGAATCAGCACATGAATGGTGTGAATATACTTTGTATACAACCAGAGATATGAAAAATCGTGCTCTATATGTGTAATATGAATTGTTATGCTTTCTGCTGTCATATATAGCAAATTAGAATGAAAAAATGGAATATTACTCAGCAGTAAAAGAAAATAAAATCATGGCATTTTCAGGTAAATGAATAGAGTTGGAGAATATAATGCTAAGTGAAGTTAGCTAATCTCAAAAAAAAAAAAATACTGAATGTTTTCTCTGATTTAAGGAACAGGGTTTTGATAGAAATGTGGAAGGTTGGGAAGTTTTGCTCTTAAACAAGTGAATAAAGTGAAAAGAAAGTAGGATTCGTGACCACGTCACTGGAGTCTCTAATTTTTAGTGACCACACAGGAAAAAAAAAAGAGAACTTTTAACCAAAACAGAGGGCATCTGGCCAGGGAGGGACAGGAGGGCCTGATAAGAAGTGGAGCAAGATCAAGGAAGCCCAGAGAGGAAGAGGTCCCCAGGAGGGAGTGAGCAAGTATTTCAAAACACAAAGAAGTCAGCTGAGGAAGACTGAGGCGCACCATCAGATTTGGCAGTAGAGGCCTTGGGGACACAGAAGCCTGCGGTGAGCTGGGAAGGCAGGGAAGTAGGCTGTAACAAGAAACAACCTTTCAAGAAGCTTGTAGAGGAGACACTCAGTAATCCTGGGCCAGTGAATACATAGTGAATAACAGTATTTGGTTCAAATAGGTTTATTTAAAAAAAAATTTATAAGGATACATGAAATCAAACTATTTAGAAGTTTTAAATGCATAAGATTCAGATTTTAATAGCAAATTCCCCCCAAATCTCCCAATTGCCTTTCTCCTCCTGCATTACAATTTTCTTGTCCTATTCTCATAGTTTAGATATGAAGTGTCCCACAAAAGCTCATGTGTGAGAAAATGCAAGAAAGCTTAGAGGTTTAATGATTGGTTAATCAGAGCTTTAACGTAGTGTGTTAATCCCTGATAGGGAGTAACCCAGTGGTAACTGTAGGCACATAGGGTGGCTGGAGGAGGTGGGTCATTGTGGTGTGCCATGGGGGCATATATTTTGTTTCTAGTGAACAGTTCAGTCTCTCTGATCTGAGAAGATTTCCTCCAGGACATTCTTGTGCCATAATGTTCGGCCTCATCTTAATCCCAGAGCAATGGAGTTGACTGCCTATGGGCTGAGACCTTTGAAACTCTGTTCACCAAATTATGTCTTCCTCCTCTAAAATTGTTCTTGTTGGGTCTTTTGGTCATAGCAGTGAAAAAGCTGACTAAAACACCTACCTAGGTCTGAAGACACTGAGTTATACTTATAATTTTAGGTTAAAAACTTTAGAATTAGAAAAGATGTAAGCTATGGAGGCTGAACAAAAAACAAACAATAAAAAAAAAAAAAAACACACATTAAAACACCACCACCACCACACCAAGAGAACTCTTTCCAGAAACAAGAAATATATAGACCAGAGAAATGAGTGGAAAATTTGTAGTTTATTTTTCTCCTCTCTGTGGTGCAGGGCTCAGCACTGGGCAGGGGCCCTAATTAAAGTTTGTTAAACAGAATTGAAGGTCAAATGGCTAATTCGAGATGGAGACATGGCTAGAATCCAGACCTTTTGGCTCTCTAGGTAATTTCCATTCAACTATAATTCAAAATGTTACATATTGCAGATACAATGAATGTCTTTGAAAAGAAGTTATACTCGCCATCATTAATCATTAGAGAAATTTAAGTCAAAACCACAGTGTGAGAGACTACTTCACACCTATCAGGATGGCTACAAAAATAAAGAAAAAAAAAACAGAAAATAACAAGTGAGGCCAAAATCTAGAGATATTACAACCCTTAGACATTTGGTGAAAGTGGAATACCTGCAATGGAAAACAGTACGACAGTTCCTCAAAAAATGAAATGTAGAATTATCATGTGCTAGACCAATTCTGCTTCTGGGCTTATTCTGCAAAAGAACTAAAAGCAATGACTTAAAAAAAAAATATTTGTGCACCCAAGTGTTCCTCACAGCGTTATCCTCAAGAGGCAAAAAAGTAGGAATAAACATGTGCCCCCCCAAACACATCAATAAACAAAATGTGTCGTGCACATGCAATTGGATATTATTCAGCATTAATAAGGAAATTCTGACACATGCTAGAACTTGGATAAGCCTTGAAGACATTGTGTTAAATGAGATTAGGCAAAACGAAACCTAAAAACATGACTTTAATTCTGTTTATGTGAGGTACCTGGAGTCGTGAAATATTAAAGGAGAATAGAAATGATGTTTTCCAGGAGCAGAGAAAAGAGAGAAGGGGGAGAAGCTGTTTCATGGATACCAAGTTTCGGTTTTCCAAGTTGAACAGAGTGCTGGACGGTGGTGGTGATTGAGCAACATGACAGTCCATACACTGAAAATGGTTCAATTTATATTGAGTATATTTTACTGTTTCAGTCGTAAAAATTGATCTGTAAGCCAAATTGGGATAAATATATAGCTATGATGTGATATCTTTTAAGAGGATGTATTTGGTAAAATTATAATACTTCAGTTTCCACAGCAGGGTCAAAAGCTCAGGTGAGACCTTGGGCACTACCCAAGGTCTCACCTGAGTAGTGTGCATAGGGCAGCCCTGCAGTAATGCAGTCCAACACCGCCTACCACTCTGACTTCAAGAGATGCTCTTGGCTCAAATATGTACGTGAGATTACTACATTTGTATTCACTGACAATCAAACAGGGGTTATCCAAAGGCCACGATTTTCTAATCTCCTGTAATCACACTTCTTATGTGAGAGTACAGATTTCAATGGACTTATTTCATATTGGCTTAAACTTGATGAAGACATCTTCTGCTGCTTCCTCTATAAACACTCAACACCAGTCCACATGGAATAGCACGATGGAGACAGCTTTATTCCCTCCAAATGGATCCTTTTTATACTAAAATTGTTGGGCTCTGCTGTTGATTTTGCTTACTTCCATTATGCTAAATTTTATATAAATAAGCATAAAGATCAAAATGTATGATTTCAGACCACTTTTCTCCTAATGTTATTGTTCTCTGAGCGATTTCACCCTGCACAGCCCATGTCACTTCACCTAACTGGGAGACAAAGACCCTTGCTGAGCTAACACTCAGTGTCTCCATGGTAATGTATAAATTCACTTAGCTAAATTTTGTTTTCTAGGTAATTCCATGGTGTTGGTTCTTTGGGGAGCCAGGTGCTTTGCCTCAATGTGCTTTTAGATCAAGTATATTAAAGAAAATCCACACAAAAAATACATGGTTCATAGGCTTTTGTACCAACTCCCAATACATGCTCTCCACATGAAATTTTAAATTGCTCCATGATCACAGGTGAAGCGTAGAGTGTTTTGCCCAGCTTTCACAAGGTGCCAACTGAGTTAATAGAAAATATAAATATACCACAAGCTTAAGAGATTCTGTACAGAGTGCACATTAAGAGATGTACTTTGAGATACACACAGATCGTAACAGAAATACAAATCATAAATCATCATTAATGCAGTCATTAAAATTTAATTTGGATGCTATGTGGTTACCTGAAAAATTACGTGTGATGTCATTTTAAATGGGAAACAAACTACAAAGTTACACCTAAATTATGTTTATGACTATAAAATGATGCAAATGTAGGGACTAAAGTGAAAAGAAACATGAAAAAACTGCCAAGGCCTAATTTTTTTCAAATCAGAGTATACATTCCTTTTTCACATTTATTTTTATTCCTTTTAGTATTTATATAATTTTGTTTGTGTGATAAGTACATATAAAAATAAAAGTGATGCTTGCAGCAATATTGGGGATGGGAGGGTGTCCTGTGGATTCTTTCTCCTAACAGAAAGAAATGCATCCAATTAAACACCATCTTGGATGACAACTAGATTTCTGATGATCAACTCAGATCAACTCATAGCAGCTATTTGAGGAGTTATTATTACAAAATATTCTGAGGCTGAATGGTAAATACAATGGCATTGAGATGAACGTCTACCCTTGGCTTTAGAAAGTGGAGCAGTGGGGCTCTGGGCCAGGAATTTATCATCTCTGTCTCAGCACCAGTATCAGAAACATACTGTGGAAGAACCAAGAATAGCCTACAGCTTTTCTCAAAACAATCAACTCAAGAGATGTAGGTAACTCAAAATATGACATAATTAATTCTTGCACAAACCCCAATAGAAAAAATATAGCATCTTAAAATGTAATATTCTAAAGGACACAATTTTCATAAAAAGGATTGTAGCCACATCACATAGCACAAGCATATGATAAGAAATCAGGACAGATATCTGTGTACTCTGTTTTATTATTAAGTTCCTATAATTCCTACATGTTTACAATAAAATCTCACCATGTTTTTTTGTCTCTGTACAGAAGATTCCAGAGAGAATAGCCAAGGTAAACATCTATCTGCACAACTCAAGTGCTTAAATAGTACCTAAGCTTAATATTTAATTTAGTAATTTTCCACTTCTATATAAAGCTATAAATCTTTCTTACCATCTCCTAACATTCTGAAGTAACCAAATAATACTGTTTTGTACTCAGAGTTAATCAACAAGACATGTGAAAACTACTCAGGCCACCGTGGCAGGTTTTGTACCACAGGGTGACTTTGCACTGACGGACCATGAAGGACTCCATCCAGACACTTGCATGTTTGCAAAGTCTCACTGCTTACTTAGATTCATTTTCCATAAATATATAAAACAAGCCAAACTTCATTAATAATAGAAAATGACTGGAAGGGAATACATAGTTAAAAAGATTCAGAACGGAAGCAGAGGAAGCTCTAATTTCTAGCAGGTGTCTTGATATAAGTGAGCAGGATCTTGACAGCTCAAGACAGAACAGTGTGGCATTTACAGAGAGCTTAAAGCATCAAGTGAGATAACATATTTCAGGCAGAAAGGGAAAGTTCTAGCAAGTCAAGCCACTGTTCTGGACTTATCTATCCAGCCAGTGTCACTGGAAAGTAAGCTAAGAAGCAGCTCACGCTAGATGCAAAGTTCACTTGACTTGCGCTGGACACAGGGAAAAGCTCAATTGACCCATAGTGATGACCTTGCCTAGCAGAGCCCATCATGTTCAGAATACCCAGTCCCACCTGGTCTAAGGAAATGTGTATATGAAGCAGAAAGCTGTAGCCCCAGTAAAAGGAGAAAATTCATGTAAACATTTGGAGTGACAGCCTATGGATTTCGTATGTTGGTTCAGGGCTATTACTTATATGTTCCCACATGTCAATCACCAGCTCTTTCAGGGCCCATCAATCTTTACCTCTTAGACAGCCCTACCCTAACATTAACCATGACCCTCTGGTATGATGCAGTACCTCTTACCATAATCTCATCATGCCAACATCCATCATGGCCCTAACGATTCAAAGTTACCTTTTTATTTTATTTATTTTATCACCTAATCCAGCCCCATTCCAATACTGTAAGTAACCTCAGGGTAAGGGACTATATTTACCTACTCCGTGTAAATACTGGCCACATAGAAGTTATATTTCATTGAAGAATGAATTCAGAAGGGAATTATATCTACAACTGTCATGGCACTATCACCAGAAATCCAAACCTACATGGAGACCAGAGTATTCCATCAAGCTAAAGAGTATAACAACTCTTAAGCCTTTTAGAGACATCTGCTATAGAACACATTTATTGCAGTATGATATGGGATATGGGTAGCTTCATACAGGAGCTATAGAGCATAAAATCAGTAATAACCATCAGTCATGGCACAGCCTCATTAGAGGCCCAGGAGTCACTATGGTAAAGAGTAACCATGGTGAGAACGGAGCCTGTTTTTTCCTACCTGTAAATCCCCATCTGGTTTATCAAAATCATTTGTTAATGGAACAATTCACACCTCTTACCACCTTTATAAAAATCAAAGACAACAGATTGACAATGACACCCTTGACTTCTACAACAGGGTGAAGCCCACATAATTGAGAACTATTTTTACAAAAGATTGTAGAACTTTCAGAACTGAAGTTTCCTAGAATTAAGAGTGATGGCAGGAGTCTGTGAGCATACCCCTTTTTTCTTCTTTCCATTAACATTTGGTTTTCAATGAGCAGAGATTCTTGGGGATTCTGGAGACAGCCGGTGTCCCCCAGCATGTCAAACCCAAGAAAAGGCAACATAAACTCCAAGAAGAAATTATGAGAAACTGGCTGAACTACATTTACTCCCCTCTGAACAGATTCAAATGTCTGAATCAAATGAGAAAAATCGCTTCAAACAAATTAAAATAAATTGGGTATGCATACATGGACAAACACACATACCCCAAGCCCCTCCTTGCCTATAAGGAAAAAAATAAAAATAAATTTAAAAACTCTAAAATATGAATTAATATTCTTTTTACTTACGTGATACATGGTTTATTTGAAGAACGTATTTCTACGCCTGTCAGTGATGGATTTTAAAATGACATTTGCCAAAATCATGTGACTTTTGACTTAAAAAAAAAGACTATCAAAGACTGCAGTCAACCCTCAGTAGAGTATTTCTAAAGCATTCTATTATAACATCCTCTCTCAAATGAAAAGGTAATGACAACCGTTATTGATATTAAAACCATCTATCTTTTAAAAAGGTTATATCGATTTCCCCCACTGCTCCGATTCCATCAATGCCAGCTCCATGAAGAGGTTTAATTGATGATTCCCAAATGAACTTTCCCAGTTTTCTATCACCTCTCGCTATGAGCATTTTTGAACCCAACTCATAGAGGATCATCTAAGAAAAGGCTTGGAATGACTAGAAAGATCCAAAAGAGTCTTCCCATTGAGCTAAAATACTGCAAATAAATTTTAAATATGAAGTAAATATAAGGTCTTATTAAGGTCAGGCAACATGACCCTTCCCATCATACTTCACTAAACCCAAAATGATTCTCCCCACCTTTAGTATTCCAAAATAGCACACAAGAACAGCACCAGCAGCCACCACTCACATGGAACAAATGATGCAACAGACACCAGGTACTAAGTGTTTTAAGGACCTTGTCATGAAATCCTGGTAACCCTATTAGAAGCTTCATTTCACTGATCAATAAACAGAAGCTCAGAAAGCTTACGTAATTTGCCCAGTGTCAAACAGTCAATACTTAACAGAGCCAAGATTTTTAGTGTAGTATCCTAGCTCTGCATTCTTGATCTTTATGCAACCTTGGCCTTGTTTCATCACCCAATTTCCCATGAAGTAACTTGTGTGTGTGTGTGTGTGTGTGTGTGTGTGTGTGTGTGTGTGTTACTGGGGATTGAACTCGGGGCTTTTTGCATGCAAGGCAAACACACGAAGTGACTTTTTCATAGAACGTTTTCCTAGTAAATGACTAGCAAAGGACTCTTCAACCAAGTGTCAGGAGGCTATGCTCTATGAGAAGAACAGACAGACACAGTGGAGATCTCTCCCAGCCACTCCTACAAGCCTTTGGCTGTCAGTTTCCTCCGTCCTTCCATCAGGTCACATTTTCCCTCCTCCCCGTGCTCTAAGCTGACCTTACCTGCTTGTAAAATCCTCTCTGCTACCAAGAGGGTGCCACAAATAACTCTTGCATGAAGTCAATCTTGATTTTCCAGGGAGACAAGCTTTTCAAATGAGAAACCTTTTCTATTTCCTCTAAACATCTATTTTTCTAAACAGGATATCATAGTCAATTTATTCTTTTTTTGGCAATTGAAAATCTAGGCATGTGGATCCAGTGAAGTCATTGATTAGGTTTCACCTTCCAAAGCCAGTCTTCAAAGTGGCACTTGTCAATACAGACTGAGGGAACATTTTTCCGCTTTGCCCTACGAGGGGCTCAGCTTTCATCAGATTATACTACAATTATGAAGAAAATACTAAATCCAGCAATATCGATAGGATGCATGTGTGTGTCTGATATCAGCTTTCTGAATTCCAACTTAGGTAAAATTGAAAAAACATCTTAGAAACAAAAGAACCTAAAGCATTTTTGTTTCTCATTTTATTAAGAAGGGGAAGTTCTATAATCTCATCTCTTAAAAATAACAGCCTTAAATTGGAAAAATGAACTGAATTTAAATTCAGCGTCGTCTAAGATACATCTTTAGTTTCCTTTTTAAAATACAATAATTTAGCACCACCACTCCTTGCTTGCTTTCCTTATTCTGGTCTGAAAGTAATAAAGGACAAAACATCAGTGCATGGGGCTGGATGAGAAAAGCTGCCAGACATTTTGGGCACTTCTGTAGGTTTCTTTATTACTAAATAACCAAGCTCTCTCTTTTCCTTGTAAAGTACCTATCATGTGCAAGGTACTCTTCATAAATTACTACTTCAGCACACCCTAATTTAAGTACTTTTATCTCCTAGGAAAACTAGGTTTTATGAACAGAGAAGGCCTGCAGTTAATATATGTCAGAGCTGATATTTGAATGGGGTTTGTCTGAATCTAAAACCAAATCTCTTCCTGCAGTAGAGGTTTCTTAAGCAGTTCTGCCCCAGGCCTACCTTGGAGAAGGCACTGGGGAAGGCTTGCTGTACTGAGAGGAAACTTGGGAAATTTTGTCTCTGTAAGCATTTTAAATTACATAGACGGTAATGTGAGTTCACCTGATTTCAGAGAAACAGATTAAATCTGACAGTAAATGCCAAAGACTTGTTCAAAATCTTTAAAATGTTAAACAAATTCAAAGTATTTTTACCATCGTCATATCCCCAACAAGCTTTTTAAATGACATTTTAAAGACAACAAAAAAGGCCTATTATCTCACCATCCGATTAGCTTTGGTGATGTTTTTTAAAAGATATGCCTTATGAAATGGTTATTGTGCACAGAAGCAAGCGATGAAAAATGACTCAACCCTGACAGACCTTCTCCCTAAAGTGACTACGAGTAAGTTTCTCATGATTATTTTCAGAAAAAAATTATATATATATATATATATATATACACACACATGCATTCATATGCCAGCAATTTGTGCACATAAAGAGCATTTTGTTCTGTACTATTTCATACTATGCTTCAAAATGTAATTTAAAAGCAACGGTAACACCAAAACATTGTAAGTTCTAAGTCAGTGAATGCTCGTTCAAAGCCACGGGCAATAAAGACTTGGTAGGCAGGGTCTGGTTTTCTTACTGAGTAGATCTGGGTTGTCACAGCAAACCACAGAAATTACTATAAAGTCTCAAGAATAAGATAGTCACAACTGCTAAGCAAAATTTATGTTTAAAAAGACCTCAACCAAATACCCAGCTATCATTCATAATGCATCTTAAAATGACTGGTTTCTTGTTGGAAAGAATAAAAACAGCAACACAGGTGTTCTCAAAGGCACAAGAGGCTGTGCATGGGACATGAGGGTGCTAGGGAGCTTTAGTCACATCCTCTCCTTTTCCTCCAACACTCTTGTCAGCTTTGGCATCAGGTGTCACGTCCTAAGAAGTCACAGGTACTTATGCCCAAAGGAAAGAAAGCTACTAGCAGGTATATCAGAAGCCCTCCTGGGGACAAGCGGAGTGTTCAGAAAAGAAGCTTCGGCATCTGCAAGATCTTAACAACCAGAAAATCAACCAATCTCTATACTGTGGGTTCTGAAAGGATTGCATTTGATAAATACATCCTGATGCTGATATATAAATACAAATAAAAAGTACCTAGGTCTGATCAATAGCACCATAAAAACTTTATCTTGGTTTTGAAATGTCAACATCTGTTTATATTTAAAAGTTTATCTCACTTAAGAATATAAAAACACAGTAAGGCTGGTCTCACGTGAACATTCAGGAATTAAATGTGGTGTTTAGATGTAAGCAACTGCTTCCTTCCTTTGACAAATGGATTATAACAATCACACATTACAGCATCACTTGGGTCAGATGAAGGAGCCCTTTCCTGAAAATCCAGGTTCATAGACTCACAATCTTTTCACAGGAAATTGCTCTGAAGTGATAGATATATCTAAGGCCACACAGATCCATTACTACAAGAGGGTAAACAGGATTCCAGGGGTTCCTGGATGTGTCTTTTAAGCATGCTTTAAAGGGTCTCACCTCTGTATTGTACCTGATAATGAGTAGATTAGTCACTTCCAAACCCAGAAGAGAAAGGAATTCCTGAAATCTAAGTTGGAATGGGTCTTGGAGACCCAAGGTCATCTGAGAAGCAAAACAGTGAAATGATTGAAATGTAACTGACTTGAAATGAAGTAATGGGAAAAGCTAAAAAAGACATAGACTTGCACTCCAACCAACTGGGTGACTTTGTACAAGTTAGTGGTTCCTCTCATCAGTAAAATAGGAATAGCTCCTACCTAGCTGGATTCCTAAGGGGATGAGTGTGACTAAGATAATGTTGCCACTGAGTAGAGGCCCGGAAACATCAGGTGGTTGGTACAAAAAATGAAAAAATACAGCAGCTGAGTCTGTGTATCCTATAATGTACGTGTTATTTGAGTATGATGTGTCCCCCCAAAGATCCTGTGTTAATCAGGAGTGTTCAGAGGTGAAATGATTGGATTGTGGGGGCTGTAACATTATCAGTCCACACTAGTTTGAATGGACTGACTGGGTATAACTATAGGCAGGCAGAGCTTGCTGGATGAGGCGGGTCACTGGGTGTGGGTTTAGGAAGGGTATAACTTCCCTGTTTCCCTTCCCCTTTCTGTCTCTGATTCCTAGCTGACATGAGCTGAGTGGTTTTCCCTCCTCTATGCCCTTCTGCATGATGTTCTGCCTCACCTTGGGCTCAGAGCAACAGAGTTGGCCAACCATGGATTGAACCTGTGAAACTGTGAGTCAAAATAAATGTTTCCTAAATTATTCTTGTCAGATATTTTGGTCACCATGACAAAAAGCTGACACACACACACACACACACACACAAAAATAACTTCTTTCATGAAATTTTAAAAAAAAAAACCTGTCAATGAAAAGGTACACATTGACTACTGAACATAAAATCTAAGCAAAAGGTATTACTTTAGTACCTTGGGTTTATTGTGAGAAAACTAGAAACAGACAAAAGGCTAAAGCTGTAGAGAAAGTAAAGTGACCAAATGCCGATCTCTTATAGTGACTAGGGCCACATCTACCTTTTTTTTTTAACATTAAAAAATGCTCATGATATTTAAAGACAATTCATCATGTAACTTCTCAGCCCTGCCATGTCTTCTAGTTCAAATATTAACAAAGAAAACTTCCTTCCCAAGAACCTTTGTGGTAAAGCTCTGTGCCAGCTCACAGAGACTTAGGGAAACAAAAGAAATGTCAGTGAAAGGCTACCTGCTGAGACAGGCCCAAAACACTGGAGGAAACTTTTGCCAAGGATTCCTACAGAATTCAAAACACTCAATCATGTAGGAAGAAATTGGATGACATGCAGACCAAAGAGAAGATAAAGGAGAAAGGGGAGGTTGCCTTGTAGAAGCAAAGTCTTGAGGGAGGCAGAGTTAGTTCGTTCCAGGGTGTGTTCTGGAAACCGACAACAGACATTATAGTGAAAAACCACAGACGCATTTGTAAGCAGAGAGCTAGGGACACATTTGTCCAACAGATGCTGTCACCAACTGACTGTGTGACGTATTAAGACAGCCTGGGCACCAAGAGCAGGATAGAGGTAGCACTAAGAGAACAGCTGATCCTAAAGGTCATTTCCAGAATATAAATCTAGGAAGCTAAGCTTATTTATATAGATAGATATGTGTCATTGACATTAGGCAAAACTATTCTGGCAATAAGGTAGGTTACTGGGGTTGCAGTAGTATGTTCTGTTCTTAGTCTGAGTTGACTAAGCCAAGGTTAAAAATATTAAAAATGACCTCTCATTCATCACCACCCAAAAGAAATAGTACATAATAATTTTGTTTGTTTTTGGTGTTAGTCTGGCTAAGCAGGGTATTTTCACTTTTTTTGTTCTTTTGCATTGTCATCTCCGTTGCGTCTTGGCTCTGAAGAAACTCTTCACAGCACTTCTCAAAATATGGTCCCAGATACACAGATCCATCAAGCAGTTTGGTTTTCCTTTTCTAAGTGATTCACCGACCTCTCATGAATATTCCCATTCATTAGTTAGCTTTTCATTAGCAAAGCTTTAATAGACTGCTTTAGCTTTCAGTTCCTCAAAAGCACCCATCTATCCATTTCTAGAGACAATATGTGTACTTTGTAAACCTTCTCCATGTTCATGCTCCTGCTCCTGCTCAGCAGTTTCTCACACACTACCTCTCCCAGCCAGCCCCAGCTTCTGCTTCCTACAGAGGGCAGAAAATACAGCCTGGAGGTTGCCCTGGAGCACCTGCTCCCACACTACCTGGCCCTCACCCTTAACCACAGCACCTTTATTGCAATTATTGGTCAACTGTCTGATACCCCCCACCAAGCTGTTTGCTCTGAGGGTTTGGAGATCTATTTTATGCACAACTGCACCTCCAGTACATAGTATGTGTAGTGCATGATCAATGAATCATTTTGGGATAAATCATTTTATCTCAGCTACTTTTAAACACATGTTCTAAATAAGCCTTTTACTTAACTCTGAGCACCTAAGAAAACCAAATATCCTATTTTTTAAAAAAGTAATCTTCTGACTTGTGTATCAGCAACAGCTATAAGATAGCGCAAGGCAATTTGTATAACAAAAAGTGATATGGTTAGTTTATGAGACATGATCTACATAAATAAAAAGTGTCTATCGTAATAGAAAATAACAAATTAAGAATATGAAACATTTTACTCTCTAAAAATTATATGGAGTCAAATTCTGAAAATCAGGTATCATCAACACCCCTTTGTTCATTGGGTTCTTGTTTGCTTTGCCGTGTTGTGAACCTCCTTCCACTAGCCAGATCTCAGGCTCTCAGACAAGTAAAAGGCCAAAAGTGTGGAAAATTCATCTCTGTCTGCTAAAATATGAGGAGTAAACCTTCACCTTTGATATCAAAGGAGGAGGAATGCATCTTTCAAAGCCAGAGTAAGGAAGGTCCAAATTTCCTGTGCAACCTGCTTCTCTTACATTCTCCATCATGTAATTGTTGATGTTATCCAATCAGTTAAGTGAGTCAGTTGTAATATTCTATCAGTTGGCATTTAGTTTAATCAGTCGATAATTATTTAGTTATTATAGCCAATCGTTGATAATTAGTCAATTATTCAACTACCACCAGAAGACCAATTCTTTCAAATTTCTGCAATGCCAGCCTCCTTCCTGGGCTTCAGAACCTTACTGATCCAATTGTTCAACCACCATGAGGTCATACAGACATTTCAAACTGATAGTGTCCATGAAAGTCATAATTCTCTGCACACAGTCCTCCCCTGTTTATTGGCACAAACTTGATCCACAGAGCCAATACTTCCCTCCCTCTCATCACCTGGTCACCCTTGCAATTTCCTGGAATTCTCTTAATTCCTTCAACACCTCTGCTTCCCTACTGCCTTAAGCCAAGCCAAATAACATCACTCCTAAAAGACAATAGCTTAACTCCTTTCTTATCGAAAGTGTCTCTAATTCTGTTCCTTATAACAAACACTGCATGGCAAGTACTACTTCTCTGCTAGCCCAGAAGGATGTTGTCTGTCCTGAACATACCTGTACCTGCTTCGGGTGCCTAGCATAACACTCAGCACAACTAGCAGGCAATCAGTCACCATGCAAAGGAAAGAATGTGTGGATGATACAACTGGTGCTCAGATTCTGCTGTTCACCATGAACTCCAGTTATTCATCTCTGTAGGAAAAGTGAAGACAGTAATCTGAAGTTCACACCCAAGGGCAAATCATCACTTACAGGCTCCCACATTTACATTAATCCATATACAGTCTTACTTATGCTGCCTGACACTGTGGAGTTAGACTGTGATAAAATGTATAGAATTTGTTTTCAGGAAAAATATATACTGAAAATGCAAGGCCCAGCACTTCTCGATGCCTTCCCACATATAAGGGATAAACACAACATCACACTGAATTGCTCTGTGGCCAGGGAAAGAGGATAGCTTTTAGAGGGGGTTAATATCCAGACTAAATCTCAGCATTCTAAACAAGGCCATCTTCCACAATCATCTGTGTGGCACTTTACTGGGGCACTCAAATGAGCCAATGATAATAAGGTGATAGGAGAGACACTTCCCTGGTTTTCATGTGTATGAAGTAATGTCCATTTACTCATGAAATTTTTAAAGTTTGCATTAGAGTTGAATAACAATATTTCTTCTTTCAAATCTGAGAATTTGTCCCTAAAGAAAAGCTCATGAAAACTAAGTGTTCTGGAAATGACTAGGATTATTCAAAAAGATGTGTCCCAAACAGTCTCAAGCCTGCCTTCCAGACCTCTTGCCCAATGCCAACATCCAACATGAAGCATGAAGCAGGACCAGATAGAAAGTTCTGGAACCAGACTTCCTGTGCTTAAATCCTGACTGAGACACTTTCCAACTGTGTGACTATGGTAAATTCTCTTTGCTGCTCTCTGCCTCAGTTGTCTCACATCCAAATAAAAATGTCAAGAGCCCTGCCTCATCTTGGTATTGTGCTGATGATTAAGAGTTAATATTTTCAGAGCATGGGTGCTCAATACACGTTAGTGAGAGAAATACAGATTACTTTTTTTTTTTTTTTTACAAGTAGAAAATATCCTTTATCTGAAATTCCTGGGACCAGAGTATTTTGAATTTTTTCAGATTTTAGCATATTTGTACATATAATGAGATCTCTTAGTGATAAGACTCAAGTCTAAACACAAAATTCGTTTAATTTTTTCATATGCACATACCCTTAAGGTAAGTTTACCTGACATTTTAAATAATTTAGTGCATGAAACAGTTTCATGGCATCTTACTTATGGCGTCAAGGCAGCCCTCAGAAAGTTTCAGATTTTGGAGGATTTTGGAATTATGATTTTCAGATTATGGATGCTTAACCTGTATGACTATAATAATATAGTATCATTTTTTACTTCCTTCCCTCAATCTTCCCAAGGGATTCCATGCCCAACCAGTTCTCTTAAACTCTAGAAGCAATGGTTCTCAGTCTTTAGCATGTACCAGCATCATCCAGTGGCTTCTTAAAATAGACTTCTGTTCTTCTGTGCTCCAGAATGGGGCCTGAGAACATTGTGTTTTGTTTTTTGTTTTTTTTCTTTTTCTTTTTTAGTAGCAGATATTGAATTCAGGGGAATTTAACACTGAGCCACATCCCCAGCCATTTTTTTAAGTTTATTTCAAGACAGAGTCTCACTGATTTGCTTAGAGCCTTGCTAAACTGCTGAGGCTGTGTTTGCACTCACCATCCTCCTGTCTCGGCGTCCTGAGCCACTGGGATTATAGGTATGCAATATGGTACCTGGTTAGAACATGCATGTTTAACAAATTAATCTCAGGTATATAGATGCTGCTTCTCTGGAGGAACAGCGAGAAATACTAACACTACTACTGGAGGACAACAGGCAGCAACAAACCCACAGGGCTTTCTATGGCCTTTTGCCCACCTTAGAATGCCCTTCCTGGACTCCATCTCAGTAAGTACACCAATATCTCCAAAAGGATTGAGCATCAAAAGCCAAACAACAGCTCCCATGGTCACTTTGTGCAGAATCTTAAAACAATGCAATGCACTGTGGTCAATGAAATCAGTTCCAACAGAGTAGGAGTCCCTAACAATTAGGACTTTACTTAGTACTTGAGACACAGAAGATCCTCAATGAATAGTGATTGATAGAAATTCTGGAGAGCCAATGGCCAAACACATCCCAATAACCTGGAAGGTCTTAGAGATCAGATCCCAGTTGTTCACTGGACAGGAGTGCCCAGAGTTCCTGTGGAGCCGGTGATCTCGGCTACCCCACCCAGTAGTCTCTTCTACTCCAAGGTCCAGGAGTCCTTTGCCTCCAACCACAACTTTCCCTCTCTTTGAAAGTAACAGAGCTTCAGCTTTAGGCTTTTCATAGCATGGGCCCCCACGGGAACAACAAGCTGCTGGTAGATGCTAGGTATTATCAGGAGAAAAGAAGCCAGACTGCAATCAGGAAGCATTTCTGTGTAAACATTTCTGGTAAATTGCCCAATAAGATCTTGGTTGGCAAAGTTATATATTTCTCACAAGATTTTTTAAAATCTCTTTTTTCTCCTTTTAAATAAATATATACCTTTATACCCAATTTTTATTAATTTTTTAAAGAGAGCCACCAAATTGCTTACCTACCAGGAGTCACAAAGCTTGCATCAGCAGCTTCACATACTTCTACATATTCTGCTCCTTAATCCTTTGGATTTTCTAGAAATTTCTTGAAATTTTAACCCATCCTGACTCTCTTCCCTCCCTTATACCAGAACCAAGCCAAGAACACTTTTATAAACACCTCCTATAGAACATTTTAAGTGTCTTATTGATTTCTCTGCCAAAGAAAACACACACACACACACACACACACACACATCCATGCCAAGAATGATCCAGGTAAGATATTCTACCTGATCCTCCCCACACAGGCAACAGTTAACCACTGACATCTCAAAATATTTAAATATTAAACTCTGATTTTTTGAGTGTAATCACAAACCATTATGAGACAATTTCAAGAAAGCAAGTGTCCTCCATGTCAGGAAATATTATAAATTCTTAGTGATAGTATAACTCTCATACTATACAATGTAATAATTTTAATTTAAGAATCACTTCTGAAATTTACTTGTACTTTAAGATATTAGTTGTTATGATTCATTTACCCCAAAAACAAATCAGTAATTTTAGGATGTTTTGCTAAATCTGACATTGCTGTACCTTATATTTCTTGAGATACCCTTGAAGAAAAATAATATAGTCTTTAAAAATAAATATTAGAATCAAAATTTTAAAATTAATTATTAAATATTAGATATGTTGATCAACATAGGTTTACACACAGTCGAATAGACTGTGTAATAGTAGTTACACAGTGTAACAACAGTAGTTTCTAGTCACTTTTTCAGGCATGGAAAGAAAACAAGCTAAAATATGTTAAAGCATGTGAATACAATAAAAATCAACTCTTCATTCAATTTGTAACAGAGCAGTTTCACTAATTGACCCCACTTGGATATATTAGTACATTAAAATTATGTTAAGAAAGACATGACAAACTTTAACTGAAAAAACAGCTATTTATCTACTTGTCTCAGGTCATAGTAACCACACAAATACAAAGAAAACAATGCTCATTTTATTTATGACAAACTAAACCTCAGGAGGTGAATTTTATGAATTTATATTTGAATTCTAATTTCCAGTAAATCTGTCAGATTTATACTATCTGTCATCACAGCCGCATGGAATATCAAAATAGCACTCAGATATATTCACATTCAATTCCTGGGTCAGTTACTTTGTATAAATTATTGAATTGCTCCCTTCCTCAGTTTTTCATCTGCACAGGGAAGTAACATCTATTTGTATATTTTAGACCATAAGACAAAGTGTTTAGCATGGCACATGATTGATTTTATTTTTCAGTACTGGGGTGGTACCCAGGGTCTCAAACATGTTAGTTCAGTGGTTTACCATTGAGCTATACTTTCAGACCCATAGTTGATTGTAATAATTCATAATTCGTGTTGCTGTGGATGAGTGATCAAGCTAATAACCCATACAGTCAAAGAACTACATTTTCCCTGCACTTAGATACTGTTTACCAGCATATAATGAGATGCTGGTTTGGAGGCAAAGCATAACATGCCATTAATCTTATTCTGAACACCCACCTGTAAGGAATAAATGCCCTAAATTTCCCCTTTGTGTCAACATCTGTACTATTAAACAGCACAGCAGAGGTTTGCTCTTAACAGACATACAACCAATATTTGTTTAATTCTAATGTTGCTGATTCAAGTTAAAACATGAATGCATAATCCTTAAAATCCCTCAATAAATGGTGACTGAATTCTGCATGTCACTGAAACCAGTGTTCTAAGGTCCCAAGGTTCACCAAGCAGCTCTTTGGCATCTATAAATGCCCAGCCAAGCACACTTGAGCATACTCATATAACCATCCAGAGGAGGCTGAAACCCTCAGACATCGCACAAAAGTTCAATCAGACCAATGAAAACCCATTCTACGGAAATCTAATCATTTAAAGCCATCAGCGGGCACTACCTAACAAATGAACAGTGCACTAAAGTACTGATTGCAGAAATAAATGACTTTAAAGTAACATCGACATCATCGTTTTCTTCTTCCTTGTAATACGATTAAGACTGCAAATTTTGCTCTTAACCTAGGGTTTTCTGCTCTCCTTTAACTGGATAAACGTCAACGCAAGGAACCAAAGTTGAATCTCCGCAGTTCCAGGAAGCGAGCGCATCAAAACCTTCCCAGGGAGGGAATGACCTCTACAGAGATTCCAGGCCACGGCAGAGAAGTGACTAACACCTTTGCGCCTGGGGAAGACTCAATGTCTGGCCTTTAAAATGCAAAGAAATCCTGAAGCAGGCTGCCCTCCTCTCATGGGCTCTTTTGCACTCCAAGCTTTGCACTTCTGTCGTCCACAAGACACTCCTGAACCAGCAGCTACAAGGGAGGGCAATAGCTCCGCTACATGCCCATCCTGGATCCTCAAGGTCTGTTAACTCCCTACTTGGGTTGAGATCTGACGTCCACCCCTAGGAGAGAGCAGGCGGCGAACCTGCTGTGCTGCCAGGTGAGCCCCGCACCACACTCACCTGTCCTACGCTGCGTCCCAGGGGCTGCAGAGCAGGGTAGTCACGCGCCCCTTACCTGCGCGGAATCTGCCGTGGCTGCGGCGGTGTTTGCTGCTCCCGAGCTTAGGGAGCAGCCCTTACGCGGCGAGGGCAGGGCGTCGCGGAGCGCCGCGGGACTTCCTCTGCACCCCCTTGCGAGCCCCGCCTTAAAGGGGAGGAGGCGGCCGCGCGTCACCTTTGAGAAGCCTCTGAGCCTAGCGCGGGCGCAGCTGCGGGCAGCTTTGCCAGGTGTTACGTGAAGGCGCCGGGGCTCAGTGCTGGGCACTGGCTGGCGTAGAAACAGTGATTACTTGCAAATCATTCGTCTGGGTTGAGAAAGGTGTGTCCAAAAAGTCCGAAAGGACAAATGTGATCTGCAAACGTCGTTTCTTAAAAACCTGTCTTCGCTGATACTTTCAGCAGGTCCCTAAAAGATCAGCGGACAGAAAATCGGTTCTCTCTTTAACGCCCTCACTCTACAAAGAGGTTTCCAAGCTTGGCGGCCTGTTAAACCCGTGCCACGTGTGAGCGATCGAGGTTGGAAGTCAGTCACCCAAATCTACAGGGATATGCTTTCTGAATCTTGGTTCCTCATCTATAAAAATAAGGCTGACTTTTGGGCCCAGCGAGTTGGGTATTCCCAGAGGCCCCCAAAGACTCTTGTGATTACTGCCACTAAGGTGGCCCGTAAATATTTGTCTTTTGTTACTCTTGCACTTCCCTTTCTTCCTTCCTCGTTCCTTTCTTTTTATTGCAGTTTGCACCGTTTCGTGCTTGGTCAGTTCCTTTTCCTATCTATTCATGAGCCCGAGTTTACTGAGCCCTGATTCTATGCTGTGCTAGGTGTTGGGTGGCTTAGAAGGAGACATGCAGGTTAGATGCCTGCTTTGAGGGCTCAGTCCCAAGAAACAGTATTTTGAACTTAACCAGAGATATGAAAAATTGTGCTCTGTAAGTGTAATATGAATTGTAATGCATTCTCCTATCATATAAATTTTTTTAAAAAATAATTAAAAAAAGAAAAAGAAACTAGATACAAGAGAAACAGACTGGTGTGAGATAAAACCAGGCATCTTATAGATTGTTCTGGGAATGGGGAGGTCTGTGAACTGAGAGGAGTTTAATTGGTGTAACTGATGATTAAGAGCTTAGGTTCTGGAATCAGAAAGGCGTCAAATCACATCCTTGCTGGGCAACTGATCATGTAAATAGGAGAGTTCACTTAACTACTCTGAACTCCAATTTTCCCTTTAATCAATTATGATTGAAATATATTCACATATATTCAGAGAAATAATGAAGTCAGTATGCTGGCCCACAGTAACCATTTAATAAAGTTTAGCTAATGATAACACACACTAATATAGAGGATAGGGAATGGGTTTAAATTTGAGAAAACAGACAGTAGGAAGAAATGGTAGAAAAAGAGGTGCATTACAATAAAAATCCCACTTACAGCTGTCATCGAGGAAGACAACTTTGAGCTTGGCATGTAACAATCTTATTTAATTTTTATGAACCTGTGAAACAGTTGATAATATCCCTGCTTTAAGGTGAAGAACTACGCTCAGAACCATGAAATAACCTGCCAGAAGGTAGGAATCAAGTTCCCAGCCAAGTCAGAGCAAGCTGAGGCCCATAGCAAGTCTACACTTTTTTCAATGTGTTAAAGGTTACATTCCCTCCCAGTGAAGAGAGATAATTAGAGAACATAGAGTCTAAAAAGAAGAAGAAAAGAACAATGCAGGAGAAGAAGCAACCATACCTTTAAAGCTGACTAATAATATAAATGAATTAAAATAGTAAGCCATCCCACACTAAAAGCTTTTTCCCTCTGACTCCTGCTCTGGTGAAGTTCCTGTTCTGTGGTTCCAGCAGCCCAACCACAAGTAAAAAATGACTACCAGCATTTTGCAATCATTAAATGTTATAGAAAGTGAAACAGATATCTATGGTGATACTCTCCCCACCACACGCAAGGTACGCAAGGTACTCATCTGTCCAGCTTCCTTGGGTTTTCGGGTCTCTTTTGTCTTTTAATTAGCCCAATATGTTACAGGCCTCCTTTAGCAGTGTGTTTCACATAGGGAATAATAATGTCGCATTTACCAGTTGAAGTTTGCTGCATAACCACAGCAGCAATTAGAACAGCAGCTGGGCTCATGTATGTGGCTGATCAATTTTTAATATGCTATTGTCCTATTGAATTTTTTAAATTTAAACAGGTTTTGAACCAAGTCTTACACTATGAGCACTTGTCAATGATGTCAGTTGTTATTTCAAAAAATAAAAAAATAATAAATACTTCCTTAATTTACCATAGGCAACCTTCTCCCTCTGGCCTTCATAATTCACCTAATTCACAAGGTATTTGGCCTCTCAAGAAACAGCACTGTTATCATTGTGATGACTGAGGTGGAGATTTCCTATTTCCTGACAAAATTGCTTTTACATCTTAGTGCAAATTTGGTTGCATGACTGTTTAATAACAGTGCCTGTCTTTTTAAATTTTCAATGCAGATGTCTTCTGCATTCCCCATGTACTCTTTTGCATCACATCCTTTGCAACACCAGAGATGTGATACATTCAGTGTGCATTCAGAAGCAGTGCAGTGGAAGTATCTTAGCAATGTTGTTGTTCCTGTTTTAGCTTTAAATGAGCCAGAGCAGTTTAAATGGGGCAAGCTACAATTGCTGCAGTCACCCAGAATCTGTGATGATGGGGATGGAGCTGTCTTCTCTAACAGAAAGAATACCCTGGGTATACATGCATAGGAGCTAGAATTCTGACTCTTCTTTGCTCAGAGGGAACCACAAAGGACCACCTTGTATCATCCTACCAGAGTTGACCATGCAGGCAATTCTGCCTAGCTCCAAGTGGAGAATGAAGGGTTTTTCTTGAGAGGACAAGTCCTTTCAATTTCCAAGAGAAAGATGTCTAAACTCTGCTACCAATGCCAGCTGTGATACAAGTTCTTGGCACTTAGCATCCCTCATATTTTTCTTCATTGGTGCTTCTCAGCATTTCTGAGCCAATAAAAACAAAAGAAGAAAAACAATTGAGACATAAACATGTAGATCTAGATCTACCAGGAGGCGAAACAAATGTGATGGTTAAGGCAAAATTTATTCTGTTGTCCAAGTAGCAGATGTTTAGTGTGTGCTATAAGGAAGTTTATGCACTTCATTACATGGTATAGAGGAAAGGGGCATTCCTTTTATTGATGGTGCAAATAGTCTTTGTTATCATATTTACTCAGGTTCTTTTATTTTTCTATTGTATAATCATCATGTCATCTCCTTTTTATAGTGGCAGGTGTGAAGACCAAATTTAGTGGCTCATTTCTGACCTGACTCTGTCACTTATTAGCTATGTTTTTCCTGCAGTCTTCACTTTCCTGAACAAAAATGGGGCCCTAACTGAAAATGCATTTTGTTTTCTAATTACTCAGGAAAAAAAAAAGCCTTATTATGAAATCTTTTTTATGGAAACAAGCACCAGCATTTAATTACTTTAATGATATTTCTATGTAGCAAGTTTCTTTAAATACCTAGACATGTATTTAACACAAGCTGATTGGCTAAAAAATATTTGCAGATAGTAAGTTGTTCAACATTCAAGTTTTATGGATATTAACCTTTTACTGGATGAATTTTTTATGGCCAAGATGAACATTTGGTACTGGTTGCTTTGAAAAAGTGCAGATTATAAGAAACATGAAAGCTGCATCTTAAGAGAATTAGTCTCACATGCATCAGATGGGTAAAGCATAATGAAATTTACTTTTTGGAGTGAATATTTGCCTTGCTCAAGATTACTCCTTTAGCATTAGCTGTTTTCTATCTGATGTCCTAAATTCCATCCAGTGAGTTAATTGAAAAAACTTCCCCCCCATACCTTATCCAGGAGAGAGATTCCTATTTTACAAAATTACTGTGTAATTTTACTGAATAATATCTAGTGTGTCACCATTGGCAATAGTGATGGGCATATGAAGAATCATCCTTGGGAGACAGATTGTTGAATCTGCTTTTGGACTGTTGGTTACGGTCTATTTCTTAGAATTGCAGTGTGTGTTTTAGAATGATCTGAAGTTGAAGTTGTCACTTAAGAACAGAAATCTTAGGCTTTCTCATGGTGGCTGGTTTGTTTGCATCCTCTGGGTTTTGCAAATATCAGAAGTGAACTTGTTTTCTCTCTAATTGGGCTGCTAGAATGCTGAGTGGCCCACTTCTGACATGTTTTCAAAATTTTTTAATTTGTACATTGTATATTGGAGTTATCTCTGTCTACTTTTATTCCCCTAAGTCCGAGATAAAAATAGAGAAATTTTCAAGACTGTAATATTAGGGTAATAATCAAGTCTCCAAGCAATCAGCAGCACATTTATTGATATTGTCTTTCACATAACTAACATATGCTAGCAGCTGCAACCAGACCACAAATGAGGATGTCAATGAAGGCCAGGCTCATAAAATAAATGCTTGACTGTGATCACATATAAAAAAAAAACAAGGACTATCACAAACAATAGAAGGCACACCCACCCAAAGACATTCAAATTCACATACAGTGAAACCTGGGCCGGTGGCCAGAAGCCAGGTGACTAGTGTGTGTCCTCTGAAAATCAATGCATCAAGCTCTATGATCAACACTATGGACATAAAACATGGTGGCTGCTGCCCTCCAAGGTACCATTTGGCTCAGAGGAAAGACATGTAAATAAATAAGGACCTAGAGTGTCTGCTGGGGAAAGTAGGTCTGCTGGGGTCACCCACAGAACCTGACAAGTAAAGAGTCAAGTGCGGGAGTCCAGATATCAAATAAGGGGAATTATAAGAATCATGATTCCAGGAACCCCCAAGGTCTAAGGGAAAGGGTCCTGATGGGTGAAACCCAGCTTGTACCCCTAGGATGTGCATAGACTCAATTGGCAGACAAAGATCAATTCAGGGAATGAAGCTAGGCCTGGTAATATTTCCACAATTGTTTATTCAATCAGAAATTTAAAATGCAAACACATAGGGAGAAATAATAACTATACTTATGGCTGAGGAGATTACCAAATTTTGGACTTGACATCTCCAGTCTCTCTTTGTGACTGTGTGGGACATATAATTTGAAGACGTTCTAATTCATCCAGGCTTCAATTATAGACTGTAATGATGACCTACAAAGAAAGTACAGAATCACTAATTAATGATTGAAAGTAGTCAGGAAATAGATGGAGCCTCATTAAGGACCTAATAATAATATATTCAAGCTCACCTGGTGTACAATTACCTGACACATTGATTTTTAAGTATAACTCTACAATGAGTATTGTTGCTACTTTCTGAGAAAATCTGGGTCCCCAAATAAAGAATGAAAGAGCAAAGAAATCTGATCTGAAAACTAAATTAATTTTTTTAATTTCCAGCATATAGGTACTCAATCTTTTTTTTACCCTCTTGTGAAGCATCATCTAAATGTAGAAAAAAATTATACACTCCCTTAAAAGGCATAATTCTTTCAAAAAGCATATTTACTTAAAGTTATGGTTCATCAATTTTAAGTAAAGAAAAAATAAGGAAAAACCCCTATTCAATCAAGTAGCTGCTTTAAAGGGAAGAGAACTCCCTGGCAGATTTGCTGTCAGAGATCTATAGCTGTCATTTTTAAATTTTCACAATGACCTTTGTACCTACCCCACTGCAGCATGTGACCTGTCTCCTTATCCCTCATGGGTTAAGGGTTATGGTGAAATTTAAGCTGTACTTGCTGAAATTGCATAATCGTTCCACCTGGGTACCTTTCATTTGAAAAGCCCAGCCTTATATTTCAAACTGCATACACTTCACCCATGCACATTCACTGGTAAAATATGCCCAGGAAAACCACAAAATAAGAGAGCTACATGCTCATACAAATGAAACGACGCTGTGTTTTTGTTAACTTCTGTGTCTGGAATGACTGGGTTCTGAAAAGACTATCTTTCCAGCAATGAAAAATAATCCTTTCTCTTGAGAACCAAGCAGATACTAATGTCATCATGTGATTTCAGTAATATTTTAGCATATTAATGAATCATGACTTTGTTAGAATATCTTCTGAGAGTTAGAAGTGGAGTCCCAGACCAGAATTTCAAATGTTTCTGGTAACATCGTCCTGTGGGTCGCTCCTGTTTTTTGTAGTTGGGAAGTGCCTGTTGTAGCAAGGTGTGCTCCAGGGGGGCTTGTGCCCTCTGCAAGCTGGAAACTTCCACAGTAACTGAATATGACACGTGGCAGGAAAATAAAGGGCAGAATTAGCTGCACTGTGAAAAGTGTGACTGGAAGTCAGAAGGGTGGAAATTAAAAATGAGAAAGCCAGTGATCAATGGACGGTGGGGGGAACCAAGCTGGAACTTAAATTGGCAAGGAGAACTACTATAGGTCATCAAAACCAGGAGATCAGAAGGCGAGTATAAATAAGATAGCAACGAAGTTAAAGGGAATGGCCTGATTATGTCAGGAGTGAGGATAATGAGTCCAATAAAATCAGAGTTCATACTCTGTTGCCACAATGTCAGTTAGACAAGAAAATGGATTTTTCTTCTTTGGACTCACACCTCCCTCAAGGTGTGGCAGTCACTGCAGCTTTTTGCAGTGAAGCAATACTCTGCTTAATGAAGGGATATGTAGGCTACCATTGTACTCTACCTGACTGCATTATCCTCTAAGAATATGAAAACTCATTAGCTCATCTCTATAAATGCAACTCAGGTAGAGGCATATGCCCATTGTTCCTAAGAAGAGTATAATATTAAAAATAACTATTTTACAGTTATTATTACAAGATATTTTTGCAAGAATATGCAGGAATTGATGTTTTGTTTTAATATCAAGATCCACCTGACATAAGCTCCCGAGAAAATTAGTTATCTCTGTTAAAAAAAAAAAAAAAGTCTTTTATTTCCTGGACATCTTTATTCTTGTTTTCTTATACTGTCTTCCATTTTCATTTCCTATACATAGCCCTTGACTTCCCACCTCTCCTCCCATCTCACTCTTATTTTTTCTAGAAAGAAATCTGGACAGAAACATATCCAGAATCTATTTTTTCTAATGCCCGTAAAAATACTGTCTTCTTCTCAAGGAATTCGCTCATTCCTCAACCAAAAGCTATCAGTAATCCCCAGAGTAATATAGATTCCAACCTGAAAATATTTCACTCAAGAACAACTGCTTCTACAGTCTTAACTTTTAAACGTGTTTGTTTATAAGTATGCCTAGAATACATACTCAGTGCTAGACAGTGTATAGAACATGTTTTTAAAATATTATACCTATGTGCAATGTAAAAATTATCTATTTTGGTATACCAAATAACCCTAAAACTCAGCCTTTGAAGGCAGTGAGCATTTGTTATCTCAGAGTTTTTATGAAACAGGAATTCTGGGGTGGCCTAGTGGGTATCTCTGACTCAGGAGTTCTCCCAGATGGTAGTGAAGTCATCTGCCAGAATTGTGGTGATCTCAGTGGTCACCTGGACCCTGCAAATCTGCTACAAAACTCACACATAAGTGGTGGTAGGATTCGGTTCCTTGCTACATGTATGTCATATTTTATGAAACATTTTTCATCAGATGCAAACTTTCTGAAAGTTGTAAACTCACAGATGCAAGAAGTTGATGATATTTTCCTGCAAAGTCCTATATACTATTAATAAGTGTTACATCCCTCTCAAACATCGTAGTTTTCATGTTGTGGTAACCAATAATGAGAGAGAGAGAGAGAGAGAGAGAGAGAGAGAGAGAGAGAGAGAGAGAGAGATGCACACAGAGGCAAAAGCATTAGAAAAAGAGAAAACATAAGAGAAACCTGAAAATAGAAGTTGCCATCATTTTACATCCTAATCTTGGCAATGGCACCCTATCCCATAATCTTTTCACAAGATAAAACTCAATAAGCTCATTGAATATGCAAGGAAAGTAACTGCACAAGGACTTGGAAACCAGGGTTGATGGAGAGGCTGCCCTTCCCACCTAACAAGCACAACAGAGATATGATAAATGTCTGATGAATCAATTATTTGCTTAAAGCTTGTTAAACTTTTTGAATCTGTGAGTTTTTAATTTTCACAAAGTTTGGATCTGATGAAAAATGTCCTACTCATTATTCCTTCAAATATTTTCTAATGCCCTCCTTGCTTTTCCTTTTTGAATGTCAGTTACAGATATGTCAGGCCCCTGAATATTGTCTGAATGTTCACAAATGCTCTGTTTGTTATTTCCCCTCAAGCTTCTTTTCTCTGGGTGTTTCATTTTGGATTATTTATATTTCTTTTTTCTTTTTTTCAGTTCTTGGGATTGAACCCAGGGCTTTGCACATGCCACTCAAGTGCCCTACCACTGAGCTATACCCACAACCCTGGAGAGTTTCGATTTCTATGGTTCAGGTTGATTAATGTTTTTTTCTGCAATGTCTTCTCTGCTATTAATACAATACAATGTCACTTTCATCTCAGACACTTTAGTTTTCATTTTTAGACACTGTTTCAGTCTTTTTACTCTTCCATTTATCTCCTCATTCTAATGATTTCTTCTACTTTGTTGAAAGTAGAGAGTAATTGATACTATGATTTTACCTTCCTTGTGTACTAATCTAATCATATCCTTTCTGGATTTCATTCAATTGAGTGCTTTTTCTACTTGTTATGGTTCTTTTTCTTGTTTCTCTATACAAACATGAATATTAATTAAATATCAACCAGTGTGAATTTTGTGTAATTGGGTGTTGAATTTTTTTAAACATTATTGCTTTACATAGTTTGGGTACTGTGGTACAATGAATCAGACATAATTTTCCTATGTTCACATATGAATATATGATCACTGTAACTCCACATCATGTATAACCGCAAAAATGGAAAGTTACACTCCATGTACTTAGGCTATGTCAAAATACATTCTACTGTCATATATAACTATAAAGAATAAATATTTTTTTTTAAAAAAAGAAAAAGTCTGGATACCTTGAGGCTTGGTTTTAAGCTGCATTGAGTGGGTACAAAGTGGTTTTTCCTCTGGGATGATAACCCCTAAAGAGCCTATTCCATGTCTTAGGTCTTTTCTTACTTTCTTATGGGGCTGACCTATTCCTGGTAATGTCTGAACTTTAGGAATTGTTAGACCAGCTTTCCTCTAGTGATTTCTGTTGTTACATGAACTAATTAGCATTCAACTAAACATTAAAAAGAATTTTTTTCAACTACCTCTCTGTATACATAGCTACCTCTTTCTTTCTCATCACTCTCTATAATGTAGATTTTTCCATTTTCTATTCCCCACCACAAATTATGGCTATCTTGGTCTCCCTAGTCTTTTCTCAACTAAAAGAAGCCACAGGGATTTGTTTGGGGTCCCCATTTCTGAACCACAGCCTACAAACTCTCCAGACAGTGAATTGGGGCAAACGTAGGTTCATCTTATTTATTCCTTTTCTCAGGGTTCACAGCACTGCATTGTCTGTTTTCCGATGCCTAAGAATGCCATTGTTTCAGATATGTGGCTGTCATTGTTAAATGTGGGAGAGCAAATCCAGTCTCCTTCATTCCATCATGGCTAGAAGCTGAAGTCTAATCCAATACACATTAGACCCAATCTCTCTATGGAGACCTGGATGACACTTGCTGTAAATGAGAGAAGAGCCTTGCCTAAAATTGTTTCAAATCACAGAAAAAAAATGCACTTGGATTAAAGATTTCTAAATTCATCATGTAATTCTTTACAAAATTATAGTGTCATTTTTCAGGTAATCAATTTCTTAAACAGATTTCAGTCGATCCAAAGTTCTTCATATTTTCATCCAAGAACTTAGTTGACTGTATTACTATTATTATTTTCAATTTGGTTACGTCAAATATCCTGCTGACAGCTCATATAAGAGAGTCCAGCCTCCAAATCCTATAACATCATCTATTCTCAGTCAGAGGTTTGATGGTCATGACATCATCAGTATTCATTCATTGAGTTGATCCACTTTCAACTAAAAGCAGAAAAGGGGCTCTATTAGACCATCTTATGGGAAATAGTTTACTTCCAAGACAATATTACACAATGACAGGAAATAATTTACTTCCACTAAAGTAAGTCTGTATGGATCTAGCACTTCAATTTTACAAATCTTTGCCTCAGTACTAAAAGGTATCTTTTCACAAAATGGAAAAATATTTAAGACTTTAAATGGGTCTCATCATTCTCATTTTAGCTAATCTTTTGACTATCACCAAGAAAATTTCCAGATCCTAATTATACCAAACAAAATTTCTTGGTCAGGATACTGCTTCTTATTCTCTTTGACATATACCAAGAATGTGCTTATTTAAATAAAATACTTGGGAATCAACCTAACAAAAGAGGTGAAAGATTTATACAATGAAAACTATAGAACCCTAAAGAGAGAGATAGAAGAAGATCTTAGAAGATGGAAAAATGTACCCAGTTCATGGATAGGCAGAACTAACATTATCAAAATGGTGATATTACCCAAAGTTCTCTACAGGTTTAATGCGATGCCAATCAAAATCCCAACGGCATTTCTAGTAGAAATAGATAAAGCAATCATGAAATTCATATGGAATAACAAAAGACCCAGAATAGCAAAAGCAATTCTAAGCAGGAAGTGTGAATCTGGAGGTATAGCGATACCAGAGTTCAAACTGTACTACAGAGCAATAGTAACAAAAACAGCGTGGTACTGGTACCAAAATAGGCAGGTGGATCAATGGTACAGAATAGAGGACACAGAAACCAATCCACAAAATTACAACTTTCTTATATTTGATAAAGGGGCTAAAAACATGCAATGGAGGAAGGATAGCATCTTCAACAAATGGTGCTGGGAAAATTGGAAATCCATATGCAACAAAATGAAACTGAATCCCTTTCTCTCGCCATGCACAAAAGTTAACTCAAAATGGATCAAGGAGCTTGACATCAAATCAGAGACCCTGCACCTGATAGAAGAAAAGGTTGGCTCCGATCTACATATTGTGGGGTCAGGCTCCAAATTCCTTAATAGGACGCCCATAGCCCAAGAGTTAATAACAAGAATAAACAAATGGGACTTACTTAAACTAAAAGTTTTTTCTCAGCAAGAGAAACAATAAGAGAAGTAAATAGGGAGCCTACATCCTGGGAACAAATCTTTACTCCCCACACTTCAGATAGAGCCCTAATTTCCAGAATATACAAAGAACTCAAAAAATTAAACAATAAGATAACAAATAACCCAATCAACAAATGGGCCAAGGACCTGAACAGACACTTCTCAGAAGAGGACATACAAGCAATCAATAAGTACATGAAAAAATGCTCACCATCTCTAGCAGTCAGAGAAATGCAAATCAAAACCACCCTAAGATACCATCTCACTCCAGTAAGACTGGCAGCCATTAGGAAGTCAAACAACAATAAGTGCTGGCGAGGTTGTGGGGAAAAGGGTACACTTGTACATTGCTGGTGGGACTGCAAATTGGTGCGGCCAGTATGGAAAGCAGTATGGAGATTCCTGGGAAAGCTGGGAATGGAACCACCATTTGACCCAGCTATCGCCCTCCTCGGACTATTCCCTGAGGACCTTAAAAGAGCATACTATAGGGACACTGCCACATCAATGATCATAGCAGCACAATTCACAATAGCTAGACTGTGGAACCAACCTAGATGCCCTTCAATAGATGAATGGATAAAAAAAAATGTGGCATCTATACACAATGGAGTATTATGCAGCACTAAAAAATGACAAAATCATGGAATTTGCAGGGAAATGGATGTCATTAGAGCAGATTATGCTAAGTGAAGCTAGCCAATCCTTAAAAAACAAATGCCAAATGTCTTCTTTGATTTAAGGAGAGCAACTAAGAACTGAACAGGGGGAAAGAGCATGAGGAAAAGATTAACATTAAACTGAGATGAATGAAGGGAGGGAAAGGGAGAGGGAAGGGAAATTGCATGGAAATGGAAGGAAAACCACATAGTTATACGAAATCACATATATGAGGTTGTGAGGGGAAAGGGGGGGAGGGAGAGAAAGGAACAACAACAGATGAGGTAGAGAGGGAAGATGGGAGGGGAGAGGAGGGGGGATAGTATGGGATAGGAAAGACAGCAGAATACAACAGTCACTAATATGGCATTATGTAAACAATGTGAATGTATAACTGATGTGATTCTGCAATTTGTATTTGGGGTAAAAATGGAAAAGCATAACTCACATGAATCAAATGTATGAAAAATGAAAAAAATTTAAAAAAATGAAAAAAAAAAGAAAAAGAAAAAAAAAGAAATTTAGACAGGATCTCACTACATTTTAGATTTATGTAACCTAAAGTAATTTGGAAATGAAGCTACCACATTAAATCAGTGAGCAGTTTTGCCTTCTGAACTAACTGGAGAACAATCAAAGATAAGATAAGACCCATTAACCCAAAGCATCCTTATGCATCTTTCATTTGTAAGCAAAAGAAAGGTGCAACATCATCAAAGGGGTTCTATAAATTTGGCAGGATTTTTGTTCCTGTCCTTAGATGAGTAACTTCAGGACACCATACTATCTTTGATTAACAGTGCGCTTGACCATGCTCCATCCCAAGTCCAGCTCAGTGTCTCCTATTGTACACTGGGACCTCACCTCTTCTAGAGCCATGGATAGCATAACAAAATCAATCATAAGAATTGCCCTTCAAGTTATCACTATTTCCTATTTATACATATATTTTCATATTATTCAAACTTTGCTTAATCATTTCTTTCTGCTTTCCTAAGGTATTCTATAGTCAGAACAACAAAATTTCAAACTTGAGTCTCTAGAATCTCATATTAGATTTTCATTGCTTTTTCACATGCTCAAGGGAGGTCAAAAATCATATTGAGAAAAAAAGCTATAACAAGTAAATAAAGTAAAAGAAGTAAACTGATGTTGCAAATAAGCTCAAGTTTAGCCACTTATTAACTGGTAAACTTGAGCAAATTAATTTCATTTATATGTGAGCTAAAACTAGCACCAACTTTTCAGGTCTCATGTGAGAGTCATCCATATTTTGAATGTACCTGAGTCCATGCAGATTTCCAATGAATTTAAATGGTGTATGTGGTATCGATGCCAATGAAGATGATAAAGCTCATGTATGTAAGCAGTCTTTTTCTCTTTAACTTTATTGAGCTTTCCCCTCAACATTTCATTATGGAAAATCACAAGTATACAGCCAATTTGCAATACTTATCTTGTATCCCCACAACCTGATTTCTAGTACACATTTTATCATATGCCAATCAAACTATCTACCCCTTTATCCCATCAACTAGTCTTTAACTTACATTTCATTTAATTAAAATTTAATTTAAAAATTAACACATTTTAAAGTAAACTTTAGACATTGTTAAATCCACCACATTTGCCATTATCTAGTGTTTGATATTTTTGATAGTGATGTTATGTAATTCATATGTACAAATCATACTTGTAAATGCACTGTTTTGACTAATGAATACAACTATGACAGCAAGATAATAGGACATTATCTTCCTCATACAAAGTTACTTGTTAACCTTTCTTAGTCAATATCTACCTATACACACACACACACACACACACAGATATACTCTCACAAATCAAAAAGGGACACATCCACTGCCTACCTCAGTTCCAACATATTTTTTCGTCACAGATTAGCTTTGCCCATTGTAAAAATTTAAACAAATAAAATAGCACATTTGTACTCTTTATGTAAGATTGAGTTGTTTTCACTCCTGCTGATGTTTTTGAGGTTAATCCACTTTGCTAAGTTCGTGGGAGTGTGTCCTTTTCTCCTGAGTGATATCCTACTGTATAATTATATCACAGTTGGTTTATTTGTTCTTTTGATAGATAACCTGGTAGTTTCCACTTTGGAGCTATTATCAGTTAAGTTGATAAAATAATTTTTAGACAAGCATTTTTGTGGAGATGTAGGTTCCTTTATGAGGTTTGAGGTTATAATGGTTGATTTTCTTCCTCTTTTTTTTCATTCTGCAAATACCTACTATAATGTTGAACAGAGAATCTTATCATACCTCAGATACACACACTCTTACACACATATACACACACACAACACACACACACACACTCTTAGCAAGTTCACTAAAAGAACACATGCAAAAACAGTGATCAGTTGCTTGGCTCCCTTATTGAGGCCTAAGAGTACAGATGCCAAAGGTTTGGGATTATCCCTCCATATTTTTTGGGAGGTGGGGTACCAGGGATTGAACTCAAGGGCTCTCGAACACTGAGCCACATCCCCAGCCCTATTTTGTATTATATTTAGAGACAAGGTCTCAGTTGCTTAGCACCTTGCTTTTGTTGAGACTGGCTTTGAACTCGTGATCCTCCTGCCTCAGCCTCCCAAGCCTCTGGGATAACAGGTATGTGCCACTGTACCCAGCTCCCCCAAAATTTTATAAAAGAAAAATATACAGACTTATTCCTGAAATCAATTGAAACCATAGTTACATTTTTTCATCTACTTGGTTGAAACTGATGCTTTTGTATCATTGCTTAGTTAATGGGTTTTGCAAAAATAGTTGGCCAAAGTTTCAAGAGTGCCATGAGTTTAGGACATTTAAAGTGTAGGTGTACCGTACAACATTTTAAAGACCTCAGGTCCAGAGTGCTGATCTCAGGAGCATTGATAATGGCAACTGTGTTCCCATCCCTCTACATTGCTGTATGCTTTTTACTCCATTCCTAAAAGGGCTGTGATGGGCTGTTTGAAGTAGAATATTGTTTTGTTGCTTTCCATGTGGGATTTGAAGCCAGTGCCTCCAAGCTGTGCTAAGGCAGATGGGACACTTGAATTCTTGTACCTCCTTTGCCATGCATCACTGTGCCACTGTGGGAGGACCCTCCATGACCTCTAGTGCCTTTGGTATTCCAGTGGTAAAATGAGCAAATGGGACCCAGTGACCAGAAGAGTGTAATGGCAGTTAGTGAAGGCAAATTTAGAATATCATTTCAACTGAAATCCAATAACAAACGGTCTTCCCTTTTGAATTGCCTTATGATTGTTGAGTCATTATGACTTCAGTTTAATTCCCCAGTCATTGGAGGGATTATTTATTTGAGTGTTCTTGACTCAGCATTTCATAAAAATGATCCTCAGTCCCAAGGTCATGCAGCCAAAATGTGCTGGGATTGACCCTGCCTGAATTGGTCTGAACATAAAATCCGTAGTCTTTAACATTTATATAGCCTGTGGTGATATCACCAGCTCCGTGATATCTGGGGAGAATTGGCAGATGCAGAGGATACTGGTGCTAATGAAAACCACCTCCACTTAGGGCCTCCTAGCACCCTATAATAATGGCAAAGATTGCTGTGAGCTGTTTAGCCACAAAGGAGCTGCATTTCCTCCTAAGTGAGACAACAGCAATGCTGCTGGGTTTTCTGAGCCCTAATGGATAAGGCTGAAACTCTCTCACAGGAGAGGTGCTGACTTTGCACTGGGAACCTCTCCCTGTTCTATAGCTCCCATAAGATCTTTTGTAGGTAGCCAGTGTCTATTTTTTTTTTTTTTGTATTTTGTCTCAGATTGCAAGATTTCTTTCTTTGAACAGTCCATTTGTTTAAAACACAGTGCCAATTCTATCTGATGAACATTTACTGTACATCTTATACCAGAATAGGCATAGGCAATGCAAAGATGAATATAATAGTATGTATGTCTTATTAAAGAATAATTTTCCAAAAAAAGTAAAATATGGCTATCATATAGATGTCAACTGATTGTCTTATTTTTGATGAGGGGACCTTTAAAACATTAAGACCAGTTCAAAGAGGGGAGACAAAAGAACCACAAATTTATATGGAATCACTAAATATTGAAATGAATTAGCAAGTGGGATGGAAAAACTACCTTTTCTAATGGTGGGACAAGAGTTATTCCTACACTGGACTGAACTGATTTACAAATATATATAGACAAAAAATATTTTTCATTATGTTTGCCTACCTAAAACTGACCAAGATATTTTAAAAGCCATGAAAAGCTGGGCTCAGGTTATCTGTGCTGGTGTGCTGTAAACAGTGTAGTTTTCCATGGAAACCAAAAATTTTCTCTATACCTTGATTTTAGAAATTGTGTCATTTTTGCCTATGTTCTGCACAGAAATAAACATTCCAGAATCTAACAATTTGCCTTGGAAGACTAGTTAGTAGTATCTAATTTATTATTAAGAACATAACTTATAGAAATGTGGCACATTGTTCAGTTACCCTGCTAGAAATTTCAAGAGCTGGGATTTATTTATACATATATCCATTGATTCCAAAGACTCTTTTCCACCTACATGTTACTGCCTCACACACACAAAAAAAATCAAGGTGCAAGGAGACAGATGTGTAAATAGTAATTATATGTTGTGTGTTACAATAAATAAAGGTTTGCACAATAGCACCACAGGAAAAAAATAATCAGTACAATCTCTTTGTTTGTACAGCTCTTCACATCACTGGACATGGGTTTCTTTTTTTATTGAAACATTTTTTAAAATTGTTTAATTACCCATTTTTAAAAGATTTTTTTTAAATTAGTTGTACATGACAGCAGAATGTATTTTCACATTTTGTACACAAAAGGAGCACAACTTCTCATTCCTCTGTCTGTACATGGTGCAGAGTCATACCAGTAGTGTAATCATATATGTATATAGGGTAATAATGTTCAAATCATTCAACCACTCTTCCCACCCCCAAACCCCCTTGCCTCCCCTCACTCCCTTCTGCCCAATCAATCCAAAGTTCCTTCATTCTTCTTTATACCCCCATTTTGGATTAGCATCTGCTTATTAAAGAAAATATTCAGCCTTTAGGGTTTTTTTAGTTTTATTGATTTTTTAAAAATACATGACATCAAGATGCATTATAATTCTTATTACACATATAGAGTAAAATTTTTCATATCTTTGTATATAGAGTATGTTCATGCCAATTTATACCTTTATATATGTACTTTGTTATTTTGTTTTTTTCTGCATTACAATTCTTATTACACATATATACCACAATTTTTCATATTTCTGTTTGTATATAAAGTATGGTGAGACCCAATTTGAATCTTCATACATATACTTTGGATAATGATGTTCATCACATTCCACCATCCTTGCTAATCCCCTGCCCCCTCCACTTCCCTCCCACCCCTTTTCCCTATCTAGAATTTATCTAATCCTCCGTGCTCCCCCTCCCTACCCCACTATGAGTCAACCTCCTTATATCAGAGAAAACATTTGTCATTTGGCTTTTTGGGATTGGCTAACTTCACTTAGCATTATCTTCTCCAGTGCCATCCATTTACCTGCAAATGCCATGATTTTATTCTCTTTTAATGCTGAGTGAAATTCCATTTTGTATATATGGCACATTTTTTATCCATTCATCCACTGAAGGACATCTAGGTTGGCTCCACAGTTTAGCTATTGTGAATTTGCTGCTATAAACATTGATGTGTGGGGCTGTGGATGTGGCTCAAGCGGTAGCACACTCGCCTGGCATACGTGCGGCCCGGGTTTGATCCTCAGCACCACATACAAAGATGTTGTGTCAGCTGAAAACTAAAAAATAAATATTAAGAATTCTCTCTCTCTTTAAAAAAAATAAATAAAAAACAAAAAACATTGATGTGGCTGTGTCCCTGTAGTATACTATTTTTAAGTCCTTGAACTATACCTTTGGGTATAGTCCAAGGAGAGGGATAGCTGGATCAAATGGTTGTTCCATTCCCAGATTTCCAAGGAATCTCCATACTGCTTTCCATATTGACTGTACCAATTTGCAGTTCCATCAGCCATGTATGAGTATATCTATTCCCCACATCCTCTCCAACACTTATTGTTGTTTGTCTTCAAAGCAACTCTTAACAAATACAGAAAGGTAGAGATACTACCATGCATTTTATCAGATCATAATGGAATTAAATTGAAAATCAATGACAAAATAAAAATTTCTCCATCACCTGGAGACTAAACAATATGCTACTGAATGAACAATGGATTACAGAAGACATCAAGGAGGAGATTAAAAAAATTCTTACAGGTATATGAGAACATAGACACAGCATATTGAAATCTCTGGGACACTATGAAAGCAGTAGTAAGAGGAAAATTCATTGCATGGAGTTCATTCCTTAAAGAAGAAAAATTCAACAAATAAATGACCTCACATTACATCTCAAAGCCCTAGAAAAAGAAGAACAAATCTGCAGCAAAAGCAGTAGACGGCAAGAAATAATTAAAATTAGAGCTGGAATCAATAAATTTGAAACAAAAGAAACAATTGAAAAAAACGACAAAACAAAAAGTTGGTTCCTTGAAAAAATAAATAAAATTGACAGATCCTTAGCCACACTAATGAAGAGGAGAGAGAGAGACCTCAAATTACTAATATACATGATGAAAAAAAGGTAATATCACAACAGACACTACAGAAATATAGAGTATAATTAGAAATTATTTTGAAATCTTATACTCCAATAAAGTAGAAGACATTGAAGGCATCAACAAATTTCTTAAATCATATGATTTGCCTAGTTGAGTCAGGAAGATATACACAATTTAAACAGACCAATAGAAGAAGCCATCAGAAGCTTACTAACCAAAAAAAGCCCAGGACCAGATGGATACACAGCTTAGCATCATATTCTCCAGCTCCATCCATTTACCTGCAAATGCCAAATTTTAGTTCTCTTTTAAGGCTAAGTAATATTCCATTGTGTATCTGTACCACATTTTCTTTATCCATTCATCTGTAGAAGGGCATCTACATTGGTTCCATAGTTTAGCTATTGTGAATTTAGCTAAATTTATAAACAGTGATGTGGCTACATCACCATAGTATGCTGATTTTTATGTCATTTGTGTATAAACTGAGGAGTGAGATAGCTGAGTCAAATGATGTTTCCATTCTAAGTTTTCTGAGGAATGTCCATACTGCTTTCCATAGTGGTTGTACCAAATTGCAGTGCCACCAGCAATGAATGAGTGCACCTTTTTCCCCACATCCTCACCAGCATTTGTTATTGCTTCTTTTCTTGATAATTGCCATTCTGATTGGAGTGAGATGAATCTCAGAATAGTTTTGATTTGCATTTCTCTAATTGCTAGAGATGAGAGATGGTGAATATTTTTTCATAATATTTGTTGATTGATTGTATTTCTTCTGTGAAGTGTCTGTTTAGTTCCTTAGCCTATTTATTGATTGGGTTATGTGTGTGTGTGTGTGTGTGTGTGTGTGTGTGTGTGTATGTGTGTGTGTGTGATTTTTTTTTAATTCATTCTTTATATGTCCTGGAGATTAGTGCTCTATCTGAAGTCTTGTGGTAAAGATTTTCTCCCATTCTGTAGGCTCTTCATGTTATTGATTATTTCCTTTGCTAAGAAGAAGCTTTTTAGTTTGAATCAACACATTTTTGATTTTGTTTTACTTTGTTTTAATTTTTTTATTGGTTGTTCAAAACATTATAAAGCTCTTGACATATTTCATACATTAGATTCAAGTGGGTTATGAACTCCCATTTTTACCCCAAATACAGATTGCAGAATCACATCGGTTACACATCCACATTTTTACATAATGCCCTGTTAGTAACTGTTGTATTCTGCTGCCATTTGGGCTGAGGTTGTAGCTCAGCGGTAGAGTGCTTACATTTTTGATTTTTGATTTTACCTCTAACACTTTAGGATCTTGTTAAGGAAGTCAGGTCCCAAGCCAACATGATGAAGATTTAGACCTACTTTTTCTTCTATTAGGTGCAGGGTCTCTGTTATAGTGCCTAAGTCTTTGATTCACTTTGAGTTATTTTTTTTTTGTTCTGTGTGAGAGATAAGGGTTTAATTTCATTCTGTTACATATAGATTTCCCAGCACCATTTGTTGAATAGGCTATGTTTGTGGAGACTTTGTTCAGTATGAGATAATAGTATTTATGTGGTTTTTTGTCTCTGTGTCTCCTATTCTGTACCATTGGACTACATGTATATTTTGATGTCAATACCATGCCATTTTTATTACTATTGCTCTGTAGTATAGTTTAAGGTCTGGTGTATGATGCCTCCTGCTTCACTCTTCTTGCTAAGGATTGCTTTACCTATTCTGAGTCTCTTATTTTTTCAAATGATTTTTTTTTAGTCTCCTGAGGAGAGTGCACTCTTCCTGAAGTTACTGCGATACCAGGTCAATGTGTGGAGTGGACGGAGCAAGCTCCTATTCCATTTCCCTGCACCAAAAATCCATTTAATATATCGTCCTCAGATGGAGAACATATCAGATATTAAACTGATAAGAACAGATACTAAACTTGATTTTAGCCAAAAGGCCAAAAAGCAATTCCAAATGAATTTTATAATTGTTTTTTCTAGTTCTGTGAAGAACCTAACTTATCAACTTTGGGAAGGATTTTGGTTGGGAAAGAAAACCATGCAATTCAAAGTATAGAGGAAATGATATAAGAACATCATCTGCTTAGATAACTTTTTTTTTTTCATTTATTCAGGCATCATCTTTGTGAGCTATAAAAGTTTATTTTTTTTTTTGACTTTGAAGTTTCAACAAAATACAAACATTCTTTTTGGATTAACTTTTTTTTAATTTTGAAGAGAGCTTTTTAAAAAGTTTTAGAATAATTTTATATTGTTGGGAAAGTTGCAAAGTTCATCCAGATTCCCTCATTGTCAATATCTTATAATATCATAATATATTTGTCACAATTTAAAAAAACACTGGTGTTTACTATTAACTAATTGTCAGACTTTATTTGGATTTTGCCAGTTTTTCCATTGATGTATTCTGTGGGTTCCAGGATCCTGTACTTGATTGTCATTTCTCCATGGTCTCTTATGGTTGAGGGCAGTTTCTCTGTTTGCTTTTTGTTCATGACCTTGACCATTTTGTGGCGTTCTCTCTGGATGTCCTGTAGAATGTCTCTAAACATTGTGTTGGTGTGTCATTTTTTTTTTCCATACGTTTACTCTGGAAAAGTCTAATATTACATTGGAAAAATCTTGCAGGTTAAGTGTCTTTAATGTCATACCACATTGGGAGCTTTATAATGTCCACATGATACCACTGAAGATGTCCACCTTCATCACACTGTAATTTCTGAGAATGTTTAAGAATAACTCTAGAACTTGTTGGAGCATTTCATCACCAGAAAGGGGATGTGAAGTTTGAAGCGGGACATTGTCGGATGTTCTGTCCTTTGATGTTCCCCCTCTTCCATGAGTCAGTAACCTGACTTTCTCTAGGGTCAATGTCCTTCTCCAAATAGGAAAGGACAAGAAAAAACGCCAGCCATGTTAAATGGCGTTTGGTTTGTGCCTGCACAGCCAGAGCAGGAGGAACACACTGGCTTCCAATAACTTACAAAGAAGCTCTGCTGGGTCATGTCTCGCCCTCCCACAGCAAGCCCTTTGAAGTAAGAGAACATTCCCTGGGAGAATGATACATGGCCCCATTGTAACTGTGTCAAACACCATGATAAATCTTGAAATTAAGGAGCCACAGCTGGGGATGGGCAGAGACACCCTCACTCCCAACCTTTCAGACTCATCTAAGTGTTCCTAGGCTGCTTTTGCAGAAGTCTCTTGCCCTCTTTTCCAAGGTAAGAGGGCCACTCCTGAAACCCTCTCTGAGTCCAGTCATCAAGATATTTTCTAAAACATATACAATGTGCTGAAAATAATCTCTTTTTTCAGGTTTATTTTTCTTTTCGTGCATACAGCTTATGTACACATAAGCAACTTTTTAAAAAATTATTTTATATTTTAAGGTGGAGAAAAAGTCTCTGTATGCATTGATCTTACCTAATAAACCAGAACTCTTATTCTTAGGTGGACTTGGGAAGGGATAAAGAACAAAGGGAAATGATGACTTTTTTTATTGGCTTATGTTCTGTGTAGTTTAAAATGAGCTATGCCAACTTCCTTTTAGGAGTACAGCCGAATACCGACTGTCCCACGTTAAAGGTACATGATTGAGTAAATAATACAAGTTTGACATTGGGTTGGCTATCTCCTACATCAACCTCTCCCAGGCTGGACCTCAGGGGAAGGAGAGGCCCATGGATATACAAACAAAGACTGACTTCTGGAAATTACAACTTCTCTCAAGACACAGTTCCCTGTGGACTTTTACTACATTTTTTGGTTTTAAATGGAGATGAGGAGGATTTGCACAAATTGAACCATATGACAAAATCCTAAAAACTAAATTTAATTTTGCGAGGCTATTAGCCGGATGATTTCTGTTTCAATTAGAGAGACTAATTTAGAAGAACTTTCAAAGCACTCTTTTACAGAACATTGAAAATGTTAAAGTCAATGTCATCGTGTTCAAGTTTATTAAAGAGAGAGACTGCAAGTTAAACACATTGTTTTCGGAAATGGATCCTTTTCTAGTATTCGCCATAACTCTAGCTTTAAAAATATTGAGAAATGATCAATTTTCAGTTAAGAACATATTTTGAGGTGTACAATTGAATGTGATTAACATATTTATATGTCAATGAAACCATTATCACCAGAGTTAAGACAAAGCATATCTATCACTCCCAAAATTGCCCATGTGCTCCTTGGTTATGCCTTCCTCATTTCCCATTTGCATTTTCTAAAATTATATAAATTAAATCATATATACTGTAGTCTTTTAAAAATCTGGCTTCTTGTAATCAGGTGCGGAGGCACACGCCTGTAATCCCAGAGGCTTGGGAGGGAGAGATAGGAGGATTTTGAGTTCAAAGCCAGCTTCAGCCAAAGTGAGGCACTAAGCAAATCAGAGAGATCCTGTCTCTAAATAAAATACAAATTAGGGCTGGGGATGTTGCTCAGTTGTCAAATGCCCCTGAATTCAATCCCTTGAACCCTGGTACCAAAAAAAAAAAAAAAAAAAAAAAAAAAAAAAATCTGGCTTTCTGCACTCAGCACAGTTATTTTGGGATTTGTTCACACTGTAGTGTATTTCAATAGTTCATTCAGATTTATTGCTAAGTAGCTTCATTTGTGTGGATATATCATACTTTTTCATGCATTCACCTGCTGATTTACATTTCAGTTCCTTCCAATATATGGCAATTACAAATGGCCCTTAATATTTGTGTACAAGTCTTTAAATGGACATATCCTTTTTTTTCCTTAGTTAAATAACTAGGAGGGGACTAGCTGGATTACATGGTACATGTATATTTAATTTTGAAAATAACTACCCAGATATTTTCCAAAGTGTCTGTGCCATTTTATATTCCCTATAGTAGTATATGATAATCCCAGTTTCTCCACCTAACACTATATACACCAATCTTTTTTAAATTTCAATTTCTGATTGTTCTTTGCTGGATATAAATAAAATTGATTTTCGTGCACTTATTTAACATTTCACAACCTTGCTAAACTCACTTACTAATTGTAGTACTTAAATTTTATAGAGTGAATTAAATTTTCCACATAGGCAGTTATGTCTTCCGCAGATTAAAAAAAAAGTTTTACTTTTTCCTTTCAAAATGGGTTCATTTTTTTCAAGCACTGGGGAATGTAGTTCATAAAGTGACTCTGGATTTAATCCCCAGTACTACATGCAAAGCGGGGGGTCCATTTTACTTTTCTTTTGATCTTTTGATTCTGAAAAGAACCTAAAGCTCAATTATGAATATAGTGCTGAACACAGATATCACATTATTTTATTTTATTTGCAATACTGAAATCTGTTTTTAAATCCAGTGGCACTGTACTACTAAGCAACAATTCCTGCCCATTTTTATTGTTTATTTTGAAATGCAGGCCTCACTCAAACTGGAGTTCCAAACTGAACTCCAGTTTGCTATGAACTCCAGTTTGCTAACCTCCTGTCTCAGCCTTCTAAGCAGCAGAGATTACAGGTATGCACCACCATGCCTGGCAACCACCTGATTTTAACACTTAATTTATGCTACAGAGATTGAAAGAATAGGATTGCTTTTAAGATACAAGAATGCATCAGTGAATCAACAAAATAAAGTCACAGGCGTATTTACTTTTTCTCCCATCTTAGAGGAATAGTATCTCATCTTTTATCACTAAGTATCATGTCAACTATAGAGTAGTAGGATGAAGGAGTCCCTATTCCAACTTTGCTGAAATTTTCTTAACTCAAGAATGAAGTTGATCTATTGTCAAATTCTTTTTCTCACCTAAAATCTTTTTTTTTTTTTTTTTTTGCTTTTTAAAATTTGTAACATGGCTTGCTACATGCATTGGTTTTTAAATGTCAGACCAAACTTGCATATCTGATAAACTCCACTTGATACAGCATTTTGCTCATTTTTATGTGTAGTTAGATTCAATTTGCTAAAATTTTGATGAGAATTTTTAACATCACTTTATGAGTTCTGTGTTTCCATTGTCTGGTTTTAATATCAGGGTAATGCTGTACTCCTAAGTTGACTATTCAGGAGTATATTAGTTTTCTGTGCAAAACAAACAACCACAAGCACAGTGCTTCAAACTAGCACCAATTTATTAGTTTAGAATTCTAAGTATCAGAAAACCATCACAGTGTGGCAAACTACTTAGCTCAGCATACCATGAGACTACGAAGGTGGTGTTGGCTATACTGGGGACTTGTGTGGAGATTTAGGAAAATCTCATTTCTCAGTTTCTTCTTCCAGAGAGGATTCAGTCCTGAGTAGTTGCAGAATAGAGATCCCTGTTTCCTTGTTAGCTGCCAGCCCAGGGCCACTCTCTGTCCTAGAGTCTTCCCACATACTTTGCTATATACCCCACTCGCCTTTAAGCTCTCCAACAGAACATCTAGTCCTACATACAGTTTAAGTTTGTGATTTTTTTCTCTGTCAACTGACAGAGAAAACTCATTCCAAAGGATCCATCTGATAAGGTTTGGTCCACGCAGATAATTTTCCCATCTTTGAGTCAACTGATTTGGAAACTTAATTACATTCTTTCATAGTAAAGCCAAGATTACTGTTTGCTTGAAAACCTGGGACAGGATGTGAATACAATTCATTAGTAGAACCAGCTTAGTCTTTAAGTTTTCTTTAAGGGAGAGTTGTTTGCTAAAAAACTCAATTTCTTTAATATATTCAGAATCATGAAAGTTACATATTGCTTCTTGCATGAGGTTTATTAGTTTATATCTTTCAAGGAATTTGTCTAATGAATTTGCATTGTTGAATTTACTGCCACAGTTACTTATAAAAACCCCTTCATAGTCACAGTATATATTCTGTCCATTGAACGTTATCGGTGAGTAATTTGGACTTCCTTCCTTCTTTCCTGGATCAGCCTGCCTAGTTTGTCAAAATTATATATTTATAATCTCCAGTAACTAGTTCTTAGTTTCCTTTATTTTCTTTAATATTTTTCATGTCTTATATCTTATCTATTTTCATTCAGATCTTTGTTTTTCACTTTTCCTGCTTAATTTGGGTTAAATTTCCTCTTACAGGGAAATATAGGTCATTGACTTGAGACATTGGTTCTGCTTCAATAGAATTATTTAATATTGTAAAGGTCACCCAGTATCTATTCACAACATTCAACAAATCTTAATATATTGTGTTTTTATTTCCTTTTTCCATTCTAGCTATCTTCTATTTCCCTTTTGATTTATTTGTGGACATGTGACCTACATAGATGTTTGTAATTTAATTTCTGAATTTCAGTTTTTTTTAAGAGATCATTCTGTTTTTTAATTCTAATTTAATTCTAAATTTATAGAGAACATATTTCACATAATTTGAATTAAAATTAGAATTAAATTTTTTATTTGTTGTGACTTTTTTTCTGGCCAAGTTTATGGTCCATACTTGTAAATGGCGCATATATCCTTGAAAAGAATGTGTATTCTCAAGTCAAGTCTATTGATAAATTAGTTCAGCTTCCCTAAACCCTGCTGACTCTGTGTCTACTCATTCCATCAGTTGTTGACAGCAGGATATAAAATCTCTAACCATGTCTGTGAATTTGTGTTTTCTTAAGTTTCTGAAGACTTTGCTTCATGAACTTTAAAGGTGTTTTATTTGGTACACACACATTTTAAATTATTTTGTCCTCTTGACTAATTGGCATTCTTATCATCATAAAATTATCTACCCGAAGGCTACTCCTGTACTTTTACTTATTTTTTAATTGATTTTTAGGAATTTTTAGGTTCACAGAAAAATCTGCAAGAAGGAACAGCAGATTGCCCATGGGTCCTGCCCCAGGGACCATGCCCCACCACATGCACAGCCTCCCCAAATAAAAACAGCTCATCCCAGTGGTGTACTTATTACAGAGGGACCTGCCTTGACACAACATTCTCAGCAAAGTCCAAGCTTTACAGTAGGTCCACTCTGTGTTGTACATTCTATGGGTTAATGCATAATGACCATTATAGTATCATAGAATATTTTCATGGTCCAAAATATCCTCTCTGGTCTACCTGTTCATCTTTGCCTCTCCTCTAACTCCTGGAGACCACCAAGTTTGTTGCTGTTGTTTTTTGCTGACTCCACAGTTTTGCATTTTCCAGAATGTCATATAGTTAGAATAATGCCATTTTAATAAGGTTGGCTTTTTTTTTCATTGGGTTATATGCCCTTAAGTTTCTTCCATATCTTTTCATGACTATATAGCTCATTTTCTTGGAGTTTTGAATAATATACCATTATCTAGATACTAATTCGTCTACTGTATTAATCCACTTTTATTATTATAACAAAGTGCCTGAGACAGGCTAACTTGATAGAGAAAAGAGGTTTATTTAGCATATAGTTTTGAAGGTTCAAAGTCAGGGTGCTGTCACCAGTTTAGCTCTGATGAGGACAACATCAGCTCTATCACAACATGGCAGAGCACATGTGGGAAGAGATCACTTTTCCAAACAAAAATCCAGAGAGGATGAAATCTCGGGATCTCTTCTGAAAGCATACCCTAAGTATCTCAAGGTATGTTGTACCTATTAAAAGTTCCATCAGATTTCACACTGTCACACTGGGGACCAAGCTCCCCACACATGATTCTTTGAAGAACAAGCGACACTCAAGCCATAGCACCTACTGAAAGACATCTGATTGATTCAAATTTTGGGTCTTTATTAATAAAGCTCCTATGAACATATTTGTGGTTTTTGTATCAACATAAAATTTCAACCTCCTTTGGGTAAATACCAAGTGATTAAGGAATTGTTTGTGCTATGGCTTGGATCTGTAATGGTTCCCAAAAGCTCATATGTTGTAGGCTTTGATCCCTAATATAGCAATGTCCTGAGGTGGTGGGACTTTGGGGAGGTAATTGGATCATGAGTGCTGATTGGATTAAGGATCTCACAACCCAATCATTTCTCCTCTGAATCGCTTGCATTGTCTCACACGTGAGCTTTTGGGGAACATCTCACAACCAAACCATAGCATCTGCTACCAGCAATAAATGAAAGTTCCTCCTGCTCCACATCCTTCCCAGCAAGTGGTATTGTCAGTGTCCTTAGTTTAGGCCATTCTAATAGGTTTGTAATGGTATCTCATTGTTTAAATTCATATTTTCCTGATAACATACTATACACAGAATATTTTCATAGCTTTGTTAACTATCTTCATGTTTCTAACAATAAAATGAGGTATTATGAATTTTGGCCCATTTTTAAAATCAGGTTATTTATTTATTGTTGAATTTTAAGTACTATTTATATGTTTTGGGTAACAGTTTCTCATCAGATATGTTTTTGCAAATGTTTACTCCTAGTTGATGGCTTATCTTTTTAGTCCCTTGACAGTGTCTTTTGCAGAACAGATTTTTTATTATTATTTTAATGAAATTCAGTTTATCACTTCCATCTCTCTTTGGTGTCCTATCTAAAAAAATCATCACTGAACTCAGGCCATCTAGATTTTCACCTATGTTGCCATCTATGAATTTTCTAATTTTGCATTTTATGTTTAGCTTTTAAGCCATTTGGAATTATTTTTATTTGTAGTATAAGGTCTGTGTCTAGATTTTTTTTTTATATTTGCATGTGGGTGTACAGTTTTTCCAGTGCTATTTTGTAAAAAATTTTTTTCTTTGCTCCATTGTGTTAGTTTTGCTCCTTTGCCAAAAATCAGTTGACTATATTTATGTGAACCTATTTCTGGGCTCTCCTGTTCAGATGACCTATTCCTCTATTCTTTCACAACAGTAGTCTGTCCTGATTACAGTAGCTTTAAAGTAAGTCTTGAAGTGATTGGTGTCAGGCCTCCGGTTTTGTTCTTCTCCTTCAATATTGTGTTGAATATTCTGTGCCTTTGCCCATTATTTTATTTCTGTCCTTTTGTGGTTTTAGAATGCCATTTCAACCATCATGTAGGCGGTCTAATTTTTTTTAATCTACCCTGACACTTTTACCTTTTAACTGAAATATTTGAGTCATTTACATTGACTGTGACTATTGATACTGTAAGGCTTAACTCTATAATTTTTTATTCATTTTCTATTTGTCCTATCTTTTTTTTTTACTTCTCCTTCTTTTCTACTTTCTTTGGAATAAGACAAATGTATTTCATGATTCTATTTTATCACGTTGTTTTTATATTAACTGTACTATGTTTTATTATTTTAGTCATTCTCTTACAATTTGTCTTGAGCTTATTACAATCTACCTTCAAGTGATACTGTACCACTTTATATGTGGTGAAAAATAACTTATAATGATATACGTCATTTTTATGCTATTTTTCTATATTTTACATAATAAAGAACTTATCAAAGGTAAAAGAAAGAAGGAAGGAAGGAAAGAAGGGATCTAGAAAAAAAAGGAGACAGAGGGAAAAAATAGAATAATAATTCCTTACTTGCAATTCCAAAATCCAAGAAATTCTGCAAACCTGATTTCCATGACATCATTTACAGCCACACTATATGAAATCTTAGTTGGTAGCAAACTAAACTAACATGAGTTTTTTAATCTGCATTTATCCATCTTAGTATTATTATTTATATATTTTTCTACAAAAATTTCGGTCAAAAAGTCAACAGAATAGAACTGAAACAGCCACTCTTGAAAAGGTCTCCTTGCCAGGTTGGTTCTTCACTAAACTCTGGAACCTTGGATTGTGGGAAGGTTGCTACCATTCCCCAACTTATAGTGACGCTTCACTATGCCCACGCTATTCATGCAAACCCCTGGTTTATGCTAATAACCTGCTTTTCTCCTGAGATTCTTGAGTTTCAGCAAGTGCTGAGCAGAAGCATGCATATACCTCTGAGTACCAAGTGTCTCATGAGCTTCTCTGGCAGTCGACATTTCACTGTGTTGTAGCAATTTGTGGCCAGAGATGTTAAGTGCATCCTGTGAGTTCACTGAGGAATACTCCTGGAACCTTATTCCTGGTTTCCTCTGAACTTCTCCTCATGAGCGTTTTTCCTTTGCTGGTTTTGTGTCTTTATGTTGTAAAAAGTCATATCCAGGAATATAAATGCATGATAAACCAGGCCTGGAGGCAGTCTTGGGGACCCTGGACACAGAAGTGAGCATGAGTGATGACAGGGTGTTACTCCAGAGTTTGCTGGGATTGTGATGTAGCATATGCTATATATGCACCATATAACTTCTTAAAAATCCCCCAGATATGAACTTCAAAATACATGTTACCTGTACTTTTCAATGAATGATTTTGGAAGTATGCCCCAAACCATAACATAAAATAAATAGTTTGCAGATATAAGTAGTGGAGATTTTCTTTAACTGCAGATCTTTTCCAGAAAGGAGAAACGGACTTTATGACAGAATGATGATGATGATGGTGATGATGATGATGATGATGGTTGTTATGTTTTAGATGTGAGGTATCCCCCAAAACTCATGTGTGGATTAATCAACTGATATGGATCAACTGGGTGATAACTTTAAGCAGGTAGGGTATGGCTAGAGGAATTAGATCACCTTTGCCTTTGTTGCTTACATTTCATCCCTGATGAGTGGAATACCCCCTTTCCTGGTAGCCTGGTTCTGAACTACTTTCCTCCACCACCCCCTTCTGCCCTGATGCTCTGCCTCATCTCAGACACAGAGCAATGCAGTCGGCTGTCAGTGGACTGAGACCTCTGAAACTGTGAGCCCCAAACAAACTTTTCTTCCTCTGATTATCTCTCTCAGGACTTTTGGTCACAGTGACAAAAAAAAAGCTGACTAAAACAATGATGATGGTCATGATGAAGATGATGCTAGTAATTATAATTATTATGGTTAACATGTCCTAAGTCTTCACACCAAGTACTAGACAATATTTACAAATTTCACAACAACTCAGTTAAGCAAATATTATTTTTATTCCTGTTATTGTTGGGAAAAACCCTGAGATTTTCAAAGGTTATATAACTGGACCAACATCAAAAAGTTTGCAAGGTTGGAAACCATGTTTAAACCTAAGTTCACCTGGCTAGATGCCTGAGCCCTAATTGCAATGTGTCAAGAAGTGGCTGCTGTACAGTTAACCCTTTTCTCTAGTTTTTTTCTTAAGCTGGGTCTCCATCACTCACGAGTTTACATCTAGAATTTTCACTAGTCTCAGGCTGCTTCACAGAATTACATGCAGACTATTTGCTTCCTTCAGTCAATGCTGCTGTTTGACAGCAGCCAAAGTGCGTCTGTGTCTCCTCTCTGAACATTTGTTACTTTACCATTTAGTCATTACCATGTGCTGATTTTTCTTTCATGCTAGTGTTCTTGTATTGTATTAAGTACTGAGTGCAGATGAAGATAAACTTTGCCAATCCACATTACAATAAAACAAACCAAGTCATAGAGAGAGGAAAAAACTAATGGAGTTTTTATGAAAGGTAGAACTCAGGTCTCAGACAAGGATAGGACTGCACAGACTCAAAAAGTGGGTCTAATTTAGGATTTTGCTAGTTTGTAGCCTAAACATAATGTCACAATTTCCAAACTAACTAAAAATGTTGGACTTAGAACATGATTTATAGGTTATAGAAAAATATACCAGGGACATATAGGGGAAAGCTCACAGAAAAAAGAACATTAAACCAACAGTCAAGGGATATAAGTTCCATCATATTAGTTTTAATTCTTTAAGTCATGACATTGGACATGCCATTTAGTTTCACTGAATTTCAGATATCATTAAAAGAAAAAATAGGGTTATTCAAAATTATCCCCCAAATCCTGTGCTAGTCAGTTTTGTATCACTGTAACAAATAACCTGAAGTAATAAACTTACAAAGATAAAAGTTTGTTTTGGCTCCCAGCTTTGGTGGCTTCAGTTCATAATGTTGCTTTGGGATTGTGGTAAGACAGCCCATCATGGTGGGAGTATGTGGTGGAGCAAAAGCCCTCACCTCATGGCTGGAAAGCAAAGAGAATGAGGAAGGAATGGACAGGAATCCTTCAGCCTCCTTCAGGGGCACTCTGAATGACCTAAGACCTCCCACTGTGTCCTGCCTTTCAAAGGTTCCACCACCTCCCAAGAGCACTGCCCTAGAGACCAAGCCTTCCACATCACTTGTGGGAGACATTCAGCATCAAAACTATAGCAAGTCCTCTTTAACTCAGAAATTCTCAGATCATCCAGAATAAATGTTCTGGGTCAAAGTATGTGTCCCAAGAGGCATTGAAGAACAAAAGTTTTCAGAAAAGGACTATCTTGTGAGTTAAAGGTTCTCATTAAAATATTATTTCAAGATGAAGTCGATGTCTGTAATGAGCTTCCTCAGGGCTCCTCTGTCATGCCCATGTTTGAGGCTTCTGCTACCAATCTCTGTCAAGTTTCAGAGGTTCAGAGAGACCAGTGTCAGAGGCCCAGTGTTCTCGAGTTCAGCAGGACCTACCTGAATTAACCTGACTTCATTTTTCTTCTTTTATCAATAAATTATTTTGCCCTTACTATAGATGTTTAGGGCGATATTTCAACATCTACTACCATTTAATGAGTTTTTTCATAGCTGCATTATGGATTACTTAAAAATACACAGAAGGCGATAAACACTAGTTAAGGAATCACTGCACATCAAGAGAAAAAAGAGGAGAACCTCTATGTTAACAACATTGTGTACTAGCTCTCTGACCTTGGCTACTCTCTAACCTCCCTCGGTGACTCTGTGCTTACATGTGACATCAAAGTAGAGTGGCCAGTTCTGCCTCTGGCTGAATTCCTGAGAAGAATGAAGTGTTATGCTATCTGGGACCCACTGAATGAGTCCCAAGAGGCTCAGTGTAAATGTCTCTGAGAAAGTGCTACTTGGACAGACCTGTGAGGACAGAAATGATCGCCACATTCACATTTTTCCCCCAGCAGGTTTTATGTTTTAGTTTGGACTCCGAGCTAGAATAATTGATCAAATGATGATTTTAGAAGATATTAATAATAATGATATTATAATAGCCAATTAACTGTATTGAATGCTTCTGATGTATAGCCTGGTATTTAGTATTTTGACTACATTAATTCATTTAACCTATCACAGTGACCTAGCAGGGACTACTAGTGTCTGCACTGAACAGGTAAAAAACAACAACAACAACAACAAAAAAAAAACAGATCAAAAAAGTTGAACCTACACAGGATCACAGTAGTAGGATAAAGACCTATGTTTTGAACTAAAGTGTCTGATTCTAGAGTCCATTTTTGTAGACAAAAGCAGGCAGCCAGTGTCATAAGTCTTTGTTGGAAATATATAGGTTAAAGAACTAAGTTGATCATTGACAAATTCTAATTCTCCAAATTATCCTGATAGTAGGAGGCTAAATCCCAGGGCACTGAACTTAGACAAAGAAGAGAACTTTAGATAAGATAAAATAGCAATGATCCTATAGGTATTTCTAGCTAAGGGTTAGCATTACCTTCTTATTAAGGACTAAGTGGATTTTTAGAACTTTACCACATAGAACCATTTTATGGCTGTCGATCGATCATGCAATAAAATATGTATGATTCACAGGTCTGGATGTGGGTTGTGTTATCCTTGATGACTTCTTCAGCTCTTTTTGCACAGTTCTGTTGTAAGATTTCCTTCAGGGAAAACATATATCAGAGATTGGCAACCTTTATCCATAAAGGAGTAGATAGTAAATATGTTCTGCTTTTTAGGATATATAGTCTCTTCCAACTCTGCCAGCATAGCATAAAACCATAGTCAATATGTAAATAAATGGGTTTATCTGTGTTTCAGTAAAATTTTAATGACAAAAATAGTCAGCAGGCTATTTACCACCCCCTACTCCCCATCTATACAGGAACATCTATATTAGTTAAGCCAACCACCTCATCACATTTTGCTGGGAGGTTTCCCAGGTTTGGCCCTAAAAGTCCTACATCCCATAAACCCTTATTCCAGAGCAAACTGAAAAGGTTGTTTGCCATAGACTATTAAGAGGGTTTTATTTGCTATTTACAAAAGTTCTGAAACAGAACACTCTGAATATGTTAAAATTGCTTTGGCTAAACTTGTACTTGTGAGCAGAAAGTTATAAATGATAAGTGCAAACTCTAAATCCTCAAGTATTACGCACATACAAGGGAAGAGAACAAGACCACAATTTTTCTTTCCTACATCTTCTTCTATATAGGGAATGACTTCCCACTTCCTCCCACATTTGAACCCACCTCTAGAGAAAGTTGCATACTGAGTGTTAATAAGGTACCCAGATATCTTAAGACATGAAAAGCCAGTTAAAACAGAATTGTCATTCTTGGACTAATTGTTCCATGTTAGCGCAAGCCTGAAGTCTGCTCAATTTTGGTAGATAAACAAAAAAAAAAAAAAAAAGAGAGTCTTTAGGGACTCAGGTAATTCAGATGAAAAGCAACCTTAAACACAGCACTAATTGACTGTTTCCTTGACAGCTTCTACCAGCTCCTGTGTGGAGTAAAGTGTTAGAAATTACCAAAGCCTTCAGCACCAATGATTCCTCTACTGTCAGAAGCCCTTAATACACCAGGGCTACAAAGAATAAGCAGAAATTCATGGTATTTAGAATAAGAAAACTGGGTCAGATATGGTGGCCCATGCCTGTAATTCCAGCGACTTGGGAGGCTGAGGCAAGAGGATTGCAATTTCTAGGGCAGCATGAGAAACTTAGTAAGACCCTGTCTCAAATAAATACAAAAAGGGATGGAAGTGTGACTCAGAGGTAGGAGATCCCTGGGTTAAATCCTCGTACCATGTGCACACACACATACACACACATATACACACACACAAATAATAAATAAATAGAGTAATTAAACTGGCATATACCATTACTACTCATGTGGCCTTGGACAAATTCCTAAACCATTTGGCCTAAGTAGCCTTATCTTCCCAAGAGTAATAACACAAGCCCTGCACAGAACCATTATGAGAATTTTTTTGGAAAGAGATATTCTTTGTAGATTTGCCTAATGTCCAGAACACACACTTACACAAATGCTTTCGTTTGTGATTATGCCACATCTTTTTATGGGACTGTGTTACAGGGAAACCCAATCCTGTCTTGGTGAGTCAAGGAAGGCATCCCAGTGATGGTTGCTTTCCTAAGAGAATGATTTTAATTTACTTAAGTAGACAAAAGAGGAAGAGAGAAACAAGATGAGCTTGGAAGACCAGAAAGATGTGGTGATGAAAGAAAGAGACCAAACAAAGAGACCAAACAAAGAGACCAAAAAAGTTCATAGACCTGAAAGACATCCATGACCTAGAAGGGAAGGGATCATGGGAGAGTGGGGAGAGCTGTAGTTGAAGAGGTAAGCCTGGCCCAGTTCCATGCAGGGAAGATGGGAAAATATCTAATTTAAAAGCAGATAAAAAGTCAAGCATGAAATTGATATTTGCTGTTTCTTGTTGAGCTAATTTCTCTACTCCTTATGTCAAACGACTGCTCCTGATTTCCTTCAGGGGGACCACTCTTCGACCCCTGTTCATGCACTCCCGGGCATAACTCCATTCCTGGACTCTCTATTCTATTCCATTGGTCTATATGTCTGTCTCTGTGCCACTACTTTTATTTTTGGATTACTGCAGCTTTGTAGTATAATTTGAAGTCAGAGAATGTATATCTTTAACTTTCTTTTTCTTGCTCAAGATTACTTTGACTGGAGAGTTCAAAGCCAACCCCAGCAACAGTGAGGTACTAAGCAACTCAGTGAGACAAAGACCCTATCTCTAAATAAAATACAAAATAGGGCTGGAGATGTGGCTCAGTGGCCGCTCACTGGCTGAGTGCCCCTGAGTTCAATCCCAGGTACCTAAGAAAGAATTGTCATGGATCCAGAACTGGTCACATGTCTGTGAGTCTTAAAGAACATCAAGTATGGGGAGATCCAAGATGGCGGGCCAGAGGGAGGCAGCATTCTCTGTTGCTCTGTAACCTGGGACTCAAGTAGTGAGGATAATGCTTCTCTGCAAGTGATATTCCTGCTCCCAAGCAGGAATCATGGCCACAGTGCCCATCTGGTTCTCCAGGCCTCAGTGTCAAGTAGGTCTCCCAGCTACTTGCCCATACAGGACTACCAGTACTGAGCAACACCATCAGCACCTGCACAGATCTTTCGGCTACCCACCCAAGCAGAAATCATGGATGCCATTCCCATGTAGGACAAGGGGCAGCTTCTCCCATGCAGGAACTCCAGCCGCCACTCCCACGTGGACCCCCATCTACCAATGTGGCACTTCCCCAGTTGCCGCTATCTTGGGACTCTGTAGCAGCAGATATAGTCCTCTACATGCAGTAGCCTGCCTGCACCAGGGAACTTCACACAGGCTCTGAAGTCAGCCGACAGCCACACACTGCATGCCACAGAGCTCATCTCTGAACTCATCCTCCAAAGACATCAAGGAGGAGATTAAAAAAATTCTTAGAGGTAAATGAGATCACAGATACAACATATGAAAATCTCTGGGACACTATGAAGACAGTACTAAGAGGAAGGTTCATGCATGGATTTCATTCCTTAAAAGAAAAAAGTCATCAAACGACTTAACATTACATCTCAAGGCCCTACAAGAAAAAAAAGAACAAATCATCACCAAAACTAGGAGAAGACAGGAAATAATTAAAATCAGAGGTGAAATCAATGAAATTGAAACAAAAAAAAAACACAATTGCAAGAATTGACAAAAGAAAAAATTGTTTTTTTGAAAAAATAAATAAAATTGACAAACCTTTAGCCATGCTAATGAAGAGAAGGAGAGAGAAAACTCCAATCACTAACATACATGATGAAAAAGGAAATATCACAACAGACACTGCAGAAATACAGAAGATAATTAAAAATTATTTTGAAAACCTGTACTCCAGTAAAACAGAAAATATTGAAGGTATTGACAAATTTCTAGAGTCATATAATTTGCCCAAATTGATTCAGGATGATATACACAATTTAAACAGACCAATTTCAAGTGATGAAATAGATGATGCCATCAAAACTCTACCAACCAAGAAAAGCCCAGGACCAGATGGATACATAGCCGAGTTCCACAAGACCTTTAAAGAAGAACTAATACCAATACTCTTTTAATTTATTTCAGGAAATAGAAAAAGGGCAAGCACTTCCAAACTCATTCTATGAGTCCAATATCACCCTGATTCCAAAACCAGGCAAAGACACATTAACAAAAGAAAACTTCAGACCAATATTTCTAATGAACATAGATGCAAAAATTCTCAATAAAATTCTGGCAAATCAAATACAAAAACATATCAAAAAGATCCTGCATCATGATCAAGTGGGATTTATTCCAGGGATGCAAGGTTGGCTCAACATATGGAAATCAATAAATGTAATCCATCATATCAATAGACTTAAAGATAAGAATCATATGATGATCTCAATAGATGCAGAAAAAAAATTGACAAAACACAGCACCCCTTCATGTTCAAAACACTAGAAAAATTAGGGATAACAGGAACATACCTTGACATCATAAAGTCTATCTATGCTAAACTCCAGGCCAAAATCATTCTTAATGGAGAAAAATTAATGGAATTCTCTCTAAAAACTGGAACAAGACAGGAATACCCTCTTTCACCACTTCTATTTAACATAGTCCTTGAAACACTGGCCAGAGCAATTAGACAGAAAAAGAAATTAAAGGATACACATAGAAAAAGAAGAACTCACTTTGGCACCATTTGCTGATGATATGATTCTATACCTAGAAGACACAAAAAGTTCCACCAGAAAACTTCTAGAACTAGTAAATGAATTCAGCAAAGTAGCAGGATATAAAATTAACACCTATAAATCTAATGCATTTCTGTATATCAGTGACAAATCCTCTGAAAGGGAAATGAGAAAAACTACCCCATTTACAATAGCCTCAAAAAAAAGTATTTGGGAATCAACTTAATGAAGGAGATGAAATATCTATATAATGAAAATTACAGAACCCTAAAGAAAAAAGTCAAAGAAAACCTTAGAAGATGGAAAGATCTACCTTGCTCTTGGATAAGCAGAATTAATATTATCAAAATGACCATACATCCACAAGCACTATACCATTTTAATTCAATTCCAATTAAAATCCCAATGACATTCCTCATAGAAACAGAAAAAGCAATCATGAAATTCATCTGGAAAAATAAGAGACCCAGAATAGCTAAAGCAATCCTTAGCAGGAAGAGTGAAGCGGGTAGTATCACTATACCAGACCTTAAACTATACTACAGAGCAGTAGTAACAAAAACAGCATGGTATTGGCACCAAAACAGACTGATAGACCAATGGTACAGAATAGAGAACACAGAGACTAACCCACAAAATTAGAATTATCTTATATTAGACAAAGGTGCCAAAAACATGCACTGGAGAAAAGATAGCCTCTTCCACAAATGGCGCTCAGAAAATTGGAAATCTATATGTAACAAAATGAAATTAAACCCCTATCTCTCACTATCACAAAAGTCAACTTAAAATGGATATAGGACTTAAGAATAAAACCAGAGACCCTGAGTCTAATAGAAGAAAAAGTAGGCCCTAATCTCCACCATGTGGGATTAGGCCCCAGCTTCCTTAATAAGATTCCTTTGGCACAAGAATTAAAATCAAGAATCAAGGGCTGGGAATGTAGCTCAGTTGGTAGAGTGCTTGCCTCCCATGCACAAGGCCCTGAGTTCAATCCCCAGCATGACAAAAAAAAAAAAAAAGGAAAAATCAAGAATCAATAAATGGAATGGACTCAAACTAAAAAGTTTCTTCTCAGCAAAAGAAAAAACCTGTGAGGTGAATAGAGAGCCTGCATCTTGGGAGCAAATCTTTACCCCTCACATCAGATAGAGCACTAATCTCTAAGGTATATAAAGAACTCAAAAAGCTAAGCACCAAAAAAAAAAGAAAGAAAGAAAAACCCAAATAACTCAGTCAATAAATGGGCCAAGGACCTGAACAGACACTTCTCAGAAGATGATGTACAATTGTACAATCAATCAAAAAATATATGAAAAATGTTTATCATTGCTAGCAGTTAGGAAAATGCAAATCAAAACTATTCTAAGTTTTCTTCTCACTCCAGTCAGAATGGCAGCTAATATGAAGACAAACAAAAATAAGTGTTGGTGAGGATGTGGGGAAAAATGTACACTCAGACACTCCTGGTGGGGCTGCAAATTGGTTCAGCCAATATAGAAAGCAGTATGGAGATTTCTTGGGAAATTGGGAATGTAACCATCATTTGACCCAGCTATCCCTTTCCTTGGTCTATACCTAAAGGACTTTAAAACAGCATACTACAGGGACACAGCCACAACAATGTTTATAGCAGCACAATTCACAATAGCTAGACTGTGGAACCAACCTAGATGCCCTTCAGTAGATGAATGGATAAAAAAAAAATGTGGCACATATACACAATGGAATATTACTCAGCAATAAAAGAGAATAAAATTATGGCATTTGCAGGTAAATGGATGGAGTTAGAAAAGATAACTCTAAGTGAAGTTAGCCAATCCCCAAAAACCAAATGGATCAAGGACTTAAGAATAAATCCAGAGACTCTGAGTCTAATAGAAGAAAAAGTAGAAGTAGAAAAAGTAGAAAAAAACAGAAGAAAAATGTTTTCTCTGATATAAGGAGGCTGATTCATAGTGGGGTAGGGAAGGGTAGTGTGGGAGGAATAGACAATCTCTAGATAGGGCAAAAGGTAGGGAAGGGGAAAAGGAGGGGGCAAGAGTAAATAAGATATTGGAATGAGATGACTATCATTACCCTAAGTATCTGTATAAAGGTAGAAATGGTGTGAATATACTTCGTATACAATCAGAGATATTAAAAATTGTGCCCTATATGTTGTGAACTGTAATGCATTCTGTTGTCATATAACATATTAGAATAAGAAATTAAAAATAATAATATTAAAAAAGATTGCTTTGACTATTTGGAGTCCTTTATGATTCCATACAAATTTTAGGATTTTTTTTCTTTTCATGTCTGCGAAAAATGCAATTGGAACTTTTAAAGAGATTGCATCAAATATTAGATCACTATAAGTTGTATGTATATTTTAACAATATTTAATTTTTTTTAGATATTGATGGACCTTTATTTTATTCATTTATTTATATGTGGTGCTGAGAATCAAACCCAGTGCCTGACACATGGTAGGCAGCTTTGCCACTGAGCCACAACCCCAGCCCCCATACATCTTTTTTTTTTTTTTCAAATTCAAATACACATGATGCTCTATTATTATACCTGCTTCCAGTTTTCTTTTAATTCTGTTGCTTTAAAATCAGTCAGTTTCATTGAGGACAAATAGCATTATAATTCATGCCCGAAGGAAGCTTATCTAACACAATCAGTTTCTTCTTTGGGCACACCACAGATCTTTTGCACTTAGAGAATACTAGAAAACACTTTAGCACTATGAACAACAAAGTGACGAACAAAAAATGCATTTGAAAAACATGGCCCTAAATAGACCACAAAAGAACACTTGTTCACAGAATTAGCGTTAACACAGGGCAGAGTTTGATTTTGCTCCTCCTCAGGTGGTGCATTATTAGGGAGTGAAAATTTTCATCAATCTGTTCTTTTCTGTGAATAATTGTGAAATCCCTGTAAGTATTTCTCTTAAGGTTACAAATACATTTTTGCAAATAGAAAAATTGCAACTGTGAAGTCTATGAATAATGAGAATTGGATGCATTTTGTTTTTGTTTCATTTATTTTCAACCTATCAGTTCTTTATGTGTGAAATGTGCCTTCTGTAGATGTCATAACACTGGGTCTTTTTTATTCCTTTCTGTTAATCGTTTTTAAAAAAATTTTTGTCCATTACCATTATGAAAGGATTCTTATCCACTCTTTTATTATTCCTCTGGGTTCATCTTTTCCTTCATGTTCTTCTATTCTACCTCTTCTGAATTCTTTTAGATTAACAATTATCATTTACAATTCCAGTACAAGTTTTTGTATTATACTTTTGACTGTATCTCATACTTTTTAAAGGTTTGTTCCTGTGATAACAATGTGCCTCCTATTTTTCTTAGTTTATTTAAATTAACATTACACCCCTTCTAAAATACAAAAATATTGCAGCTTCATAAAAACATTTGTCCTCTTCTGTTACTCTTTTCAAATCAAACAAGTTCCACCATTGTTACACAAAAATAGCCATAAGTAGTTTAGGAAGGAAAAGGTATGGCATGCCGTCTAATAAAAAAGATATATAAAAATAGCCCCTAATCTGCTGATATTTGCTTTATACCATACATTATCATTTTATTATGTACTGCTTTCACAGACTGCATAAATCCTGCAAGATAATGTTTTACTATTTTTCTTCAAAACATAATATGTATCGTTAAGAAATTAAAGGAGGTTGTCTTTTATATGTATCTATTTCTGTGTATCTGTCATTTCTGGAACAATTTATTCTTTCCAGACTGCCTAGGTTTTTACTGGTATCATTTTTCTTCAGATTGAAAAGTTTACATTAAAATTTTTGTAATGTAAAACTTCTGATAAAAATCATTTTAGTGTTTTGTTTTTCTGCTTGTTTTTGTTTAATTAAAAATGTCTTTATTTCACTTTCATATCTGAAGGATAATTTTGCATAGCAGAGAACTTTGAAAAAGTTATGTTTTTTTAGAAATTATTTTCTTAGTTTTTTGTTTTAATTAGTTATACATGACAGTAGATTGCATTTATGAATTTTTATATACATAGATGGGATATAATTTCTTATTTTTTCTGGTTGTACATGTTGTAAAATCACATCGGTCATGCAGTCATATCTGTACATAAGGTAATAATGTCTGTTTCATTCTATTATCCTTTCTACCCCTATATATCCCCTCCCTTCCCCTCCCTTTACTCCCCTCTACCTAATCTAGGGAAACTCTATCTTCCCTAGTGCCCCCTTTCTTGTGATTTAGCATCTGCATATCAGCCAGCCCCATACATTTTAACAATATTAATTCTTAATTGTGCCTAGTGAGAGGAACAGAAAAAATACATCTACTCCACCTTTCTGAAAGTGAAAATGCCTGTTTTCCCTTGAAGACAGATTCTGGGGGAAGAAAAAAAAAAGTCGAGAGTAGACATTGACTCTTTCATTTAATTTTCCTGTAATGGTTTTGTCATAATTATTTTTCCCTTAAGAAAGAAAGATACTCAGATCTTTCAAAAATCACAGCTTACAGCCATATCTAAAACCAATTCTTGGGAACTCAGAATACCACTGTTTATGCTGGTCAGAATGTGGTCTTACAAGGGTCAAGTCACAAATGGAGTTTTGATCCACAAGTGCTTGTCACAGTTCCAGTAGATCACAAATCTATTCTCACCCAGTATACTTGTTGGGAATATTGTGGTTATATATATTCTCTGTCCTGGATGAGTATCTCGTCCAGATTTTCACATAAGAGCTATGAAAATAAGAGGAAAGTAGAAGGCCCTAAAGCTGGCCTAACTATCAAAATAGTAATGTGAAATTATTACAATTTCCATGAAGAAAATACTGAAACTTGTCCTACCATAAAAATTATTGAAAGATAGAGGTATTATGATTTCTAATTTGCCTTTATTTAGTTCTCCAATTTGTCCAGAGTCAACTGGTTTTGGATTGTCTTGGAAAAGGAAAGTGAATTAATGAAACTTACAGGTATCAATTTCAACTACATCTAATTTGGGTGTGATTTCTTTGCAATGATCTCTTTCAAGGAGCTAATCTATGCATTTCTTCATATTGATCCACTGGAGTATGACTTATTTCACCTTCTGGTATGTTATAATCATTGTACCTCAAAATTATATTAACCATTTGGCTCTTTGCCATAACTTAGTCTGCAAAGACATGACTGTCTTACCTACCCATAAAATAAAAGGTTGGTCAAATACAGTGGTGGTAGTCACTTATAGACTCTGAAAGAAGGATTTATTTTGACCTTACTAAAACTCATATATGGCATGGAGTGAAGATAAACTCTGTGAAAATATAATAGTCTGTCAGTTCATGGTCAAAGATGTTTTCTCCAAAAGTAAAGGACAAGTCATTCCACATTATGTGGTGTACTATTAAAAACATAAACTATAGGTGGATTGATATCTAAAGCTAATAACGGAGTAATCAACAATTTCTGCAATGGCTTAAAATATACGTCCATATCCTAAATCTGAGAATCTCTGCATGTGACCCAGTTTGGGAAAAGGTCCTCTTTAGATATATTTCAGAGGCTTGAAATATATGGTTATGCTAGATTGAGGCTAAACTCTAAAGGCAGTTTTGTGTGTCCTTGTAAGATAAGGAGAAGTTACACAGAGAAACAAAAGGGGAAGTAAAGTGAAGCAGATGGACATGATGTGTCTATGTGCCAATTAATGATAAGGATTGCCAGCCGCTGCCAGAGCTGGAAGGGATCCTCCAGTAGGAGCCCACCCTTCTGAAATCTTGATTTCTAGATGCTTGGCCTCCAGAGTTGTGAGAGAATATTATATATACATGCCAAGTTCGAGGTCATTTGTTGAAGCAGTCCTAGGTAAGTGAATGCAGCTTCTTGATGTGAGTGGGTCCCACAACAAAAGAAACCTGTTCACAAGGTCCAGATGGAAGCTCAAAAAGATCCAGTGAATATATACAAATTTGGGGGAGTGGATCATGATAACACATGAGAGGGTGACAAACACCAATAGGAGATTCCCAGTCCACTGGAATGTTAAAGTTACGTACTCTATGGCAAAAAGTTATTCTCCTTCATAGAAAAGAACTTTGGGGTTTCTATATTGATCAAAACTGGCCTCCTGGTAGTGAAAAATCAGGTAACTATAGGTCCTGAGTCACCCATTAGGAGTTATAAACTTTGTATCTTTTGAATTTGGAAGAATATCATCATGAGGAAGTGGTAAATAAAAATTAGGCCTAAACAGGCCCTGGAAGCACAGATAGGCAACACATGACTCACGTTTCTTGCATGTCTGTTCCTGCCATACTATATCAGGCCAGATTCATTCATATATATATATATATATATATATATATGCCAAAGAGCAAGTGACTTCTACAAATCCTAATTTAACCCATCCTGAAGTGGCAGGCGAAAGCATGCATAGCATGCATAACTCTCAAGACAGTGAGGGAAAGCAACCTGTGACATCATTCTTGTAACCTAGATTAAAGATGCCAGCATAATTCAGAAAGAAATTTAATCAAAAGCCCCCCCAAAAATGCATAGCATCAGAGATTGTTAGTGGAAAATGTGATGAGAGAAGAAGATCAAAAGGAAGATAGGAAGGGCAGAAAAGCTTGAGAAGAAAGCTAGGGGGAGAAAGAGTGAAGAGGACTTTCTGGAGTTTAGTTAGCTAGTTCTGGGTAACTGAACTAGCTAGTTCTGGGTAACTAGCTAGTTCAGTTAGCTAGTCCTGGGGAAAGCCTCAGCATTTTCCTGGTGGAATTTTTGGAATAGGAGGGGACATGAATAGGAATATTTGGGCTTCATGATGCTGACACTAAAGTTCTTAAAGCTCTGATGTTTCCAGAAGTTCTTCAGAACTTCCAGCATATGTTCCAGAATCTAAAAGATAAATGGAAATCAGAGGACAATCCAGTTTTACTGTGGTATATGATACTGGTACTCCATCCAAATGTCTATGGAACCCTGTAATTCTTTTTTGGGGGGCCCCAGAGCTCTAAGAAGCTTTTGCTCTCTTTTGCAGCTCTTTTTCCAGTGGACTGTTTATATTAGGAGCTGGAGATTTCTTTCTCTTAAGCTAGATTGGATTTAGAAGTTTGAAATCCCTGTACCTCTTGCCTTGGATCAACATCTCACTCTCAAGAGCTCACTTGTGGGATAAATTAGAACAAATCCATGTGAAACTTTTCCTGAAATCATGCCCTTGCCATGCTTCCCATTCACTCACAGATCTCCCTTGGGATTCCTTTATTCACAAATCAATTGTACCATGTGACCTGTCTTGGTGTCTGATTTGGGGGCAATTGACCTAAGACAGATTATCATTCTCATCATCTAATGCCTTCTAATCAGAGAGGTTTTGCTGAAATAAAAACATCCAGATCACTTAATTCAGGTCATGATGATAAACCAACAAACATCTGACCTTCTCGTCAAGTACAATGGGGCTACTTTGGAGGTAACATTTACCCTCTGCCCCAGTGCAGCAGAAACATTTTATAATTGATTTTCTATTGATATTTTCAAGCAATACTTTCTGAGTAGTAAATACAAAATTTATGCAATTCTGATAGATGAAAATATTGAAAACATAAATGCAGGTAATTCACATATTTATTAACTAATAATTTTGGTGGATCTTTTTAATTGGTTGGTGTGTTAGGATTGTAAGACTTCCATACCAAAGCAGGCCAGGCCAAGTAGCTTAAATCACAGACATTTATTTTCTTATAATATTCAAGGCTGAAAGAACCAATAACAAGGTATTCAGTGGGTCTGGTTTCTCCTAAGGCTTCTCTCTTTGCCTTGGAGATGGCTGCATTCTTGCTGTATCCTCACATGGAATTTCCTCTGAATGTGTGTACAAACTTTTGTTTGTGTGTCCAAATATCCTCTTCATATGAAGACACCAGTGAGATTGGACTAGGGCCTGACAGGTCTCATTTTAATTTAACCATCACTTTAAAGCACTAATGAAGGTCACATTCTTATTACTAGTTGTCAGATCTTCAGCACATGAATTTTAAGGTAAAAAAAATCATCAAGTCACAGTTGTAGATGGAATAAGAATTTAAGGTAGGAGATGTTTCTTAGTCTAGTTTGTGTGGAAAATGGTTTAATCAGTGAGAAGCAAATATTGCATACCATTTAAACAGGCAAAGTTGAGCTTAGTTAAATACTATTTTGGCATTTTGACTCGTTCTTAAGCCGTCTTTTGTTTAAAAAGATTTATTTTAATAATAAAACAGTTGGATCCACACATCTAGAATTGAATTACCTGGTAGGGTTTAAGTAACTGTTGAAAAAGGTATATATTATAAGCCCACATGGAGAAATTAGGAATTACTTGGCTGAGGAGAATCAAAATCTTATTGTTTTGTGAAAAGCATTGTTCTGTAATTGTACAGTAGAATTAATTTATCATCAAGTAATCTCATCTTAATTATTGTCCAATATAGCACTGAAATATTTTTAAACAATAATAAGAAAGTTAGTGAAAGACAGTTGAAAAACTTTTGCAAGTCTATGTCTGTAGAACCACCAAGGCTGAAATATCCATATGTGATGTTTTTAGGATCAAACCACGGATCCAATACCATGACTGCTGAAGTATAAGCATAAGGTAAGGTAGATACTGAGTGAGCCATGGAAGTGGTAAGTCACCATTATCATCCACAGCCATGGTACTTGCTGCAGAGAAAATAAGCAGACCTATTTATTACCTGAATTTCCTTCCTTATTGCACATAAATATTTCAACTAGTTTCCTCATTTTTTTGTCTTTTTTCCACCAAGACTGCACTGGCATTTTCTGTCTTTGTAATAATTCTGTGGTTTTCAATACATCATAATGGGATTGCTACAGATTTAAAAACAGGAATAGATACCAGTCAGAGGTTTGGGGGCTGGAGTTTGAGCAAAGTAGGTAAGTTTTATTGGCTTCATATGGGGAATAGAGTATTTTCAGTTGTGCAAAGGTAAACTGGTTTAGGTTAGGAAAAGCCTTTTGCATTTTGTGTTTTGTTTTATTTTTGAAGTGCAGTTATGGGAAATAATGGGGTGGGCTACTTTCTTATTTGGGCTACTTGTAACCTTAAGATCCTGATCTTTGTCCCACTGTCAGGTGGGATGTTACATATACTCAGGCTGTCTCCCAAGGGGAGGTCAGGCTCTCTTGCAAGTCACGGCTGTGAGGAATGGGACATCTGATGGGGGTTTGTCAACATGACACAGCCAAACTTTGACTTGACAACAGCCATGACACAAAGACACCAGTATCATCAATTGATGAGGCACTTGTCTATCAGGCACCTCTAACCAACAGCTCCCTGCCAGCACTTCTCCTGGCTTCTGCTATAGGGCATTCTTCTGGTTTATTCTACTTCCTTGGCCGGTAATTCCTCTGTTATCTTTACTTCCTCCTCTTTCCTGTTTGCATCCCTCTCTGAGTTTCTTCTTTCTAATTCATTAAAACTGCATAACATCCTAAGGCACCTGTTCCCAGTCTGAAACTGTTCCCAGACTTAAACTGACTGTAGCAATTGCCCTAAAGCCAGCTTTTCTTCCCTTTTTTAAAGCTCTCTGTCTGAAATATGACATGAAATTTTTCATTTTTACTATTTTCAATCATACCATTTAGTAATGTCATCTGTATTCATGTGACTATACATTAATCTTTAGAAACTTTGTGCAAATCTGAAATTCCTCAGGTATTGATCAAAAACTCCAATTCCCATGTACCCTCCCATGAAGTTGCTGCTTTTGATTTTGTCTTCATCTTTGATTTTCCCCAATATTATTATAATGTGTCCAGAAATGAATTTCTTTTGCTATTTATTCTGTTCATTTATCCTAGGATTCACTGACCTTCTTACATTTGTGTATGGAGTTTTTCATCAATTCCAGAAAATTCTCAGCCATTTTCTCTTCACATATTGTCTCTGTCCTTTCTCATTTTTTTTTTAATATCTGGAGCATAGATCAAGAATATATTACCCAAAAAAACAAATGCCAAATGTTTTCTTTGATATAAGGAGGCTAATACATAGTGGGATAGGGAGTGGGAGCATGGGAGGAATAGACGAACTCTAGATAGGGCAGAGAGGTGGAAGGGGAGGGGAGGGGGCAGGGGGTTATTAATGATGGTGGAATGTGATGGAAATTATTATTCAAAGTACAGGTATGAAGACACGAATTGTTGTGAATATATTGTGTATACAACCACAGTTATGAAAAATTGTGCTCTGTATGTATAATAATTGTAATGCATTCCGCTGTCATATATAAATAAAAAATAAATTTTAAAAAAAGAATATATTAGACATTTACACATGACATTTGCATTTGTCATGTTTCTTCAGAGAGAACTAACAAGATAGATGGGTAGGTAGATATAGATATATGAGAGAGGAACTGGCTCACATGTGTGTGGAGATATTCCACAACAGGCTATCTTCAAGCTGCAGAACTGGTAGCGTAGCTCAGTCTAAGAACCAAGAACCCAAGAATTCAAGAACCTAGGAAGCCACTGTGGCTCTCAGTCTAACACCAAAGGCCTCAGAGCCCTGAGGGGTTTTGGTGAAAGTCCCAGAGTCCAAGGCTGAAAAACCTGGAGTTCAGATGTCCAAGGGGAAGAGAAAAAAGACATCCTGCCTAGAAGAGGGAGAATTTGCCCTGACATGACAGTCAACCTTGGTTGTCAAATGAGGGACGTCTAGAAAATTGGCAAAGCATACCTCTGGCTGTGTCTTTGAGGGTGTTTCCAGAGATGATCGTTGGCATGGGGGTCAGTGAACTAAGTGGGGGAAGACCTGTCCTGAATGTAAACTGGGGACTCAGATGAAATAAAAATAACAGAAAACGAAGGTGGACCAATCATTTGGGTACACTTGACCTTTCTTCAATGGGTGAGTTTGGCTGCTGCTGTTGTCCTTGGATATCAGGCTCCAGATTCTTTAACCATTGAACACAAATGTGCACCAGTGACCTTCCAGGGAAACTCCGGGCCTTGAGCACTGAACTGCAGCCGCGTCATTGGTACCTCTTGCTTTGAGGCTTCCTTGCTCTGACCCACTGCTGTTCCCCCCAGTTCTCCAGCATCCAGAAGGCCTCTGTGGTACTGTCTAGCCTCTGATGGGGGGAGTCAATAAAATGAATCCCTTCTTGTAATTATATATACATTCTATTTGTTCTATTCCTTTGGAGAACACTGACTAATGCCCTCTTCTTCCAACTTTTTCTTCTAGCCAGGCCTCCAAACTTTTGAATTTGCTGCCCTACACTGAGGAAGGACCTGCCCCACTCAGTCTATCAAATCACATTCCAACCTGCACCCTCACAGGCACACCTAGAATCCATGCTTTGCCAGGCTTCTAAGTACCCCTCAATCCAGTCAAGCTGACCTTTAAAACTAAACATCACAAGTCTTTATGTCTTTTCTCACCCTTCTACATTTTTCCTTATTTTTATTTGTTTTTTAAATCCCATTTTTATATGTTAAAATTACTATAAAACTCACCTGTATCAAATTGATTGTTGAAAATACTAGCTAAATTTTAAAGCAGTTTTTTTGCAATATAATTTACATACCATAATATCTACCCATTTTAAATATACGATTCAATAAATTTTACCATACACTTATAATTATACAATCATCACCATAATCTAGAATAATACCATCATCCTAGAAAAAGACCCTTCTAGCCCTTTGACTTTTTCATCCTCCTTGCCCCATTAGACTGTTAAAGGAAAAGTTTGAGTTTTCCTAGGTTGACCGATACCTATAAGCCAAAAGTTTCTTCAAAGTTAATGTGTCTATCTGCATGAGGATTTTCTGTTTAATATTGGTCTAGTAATTCTTTTTGGTGGCGGGAGTAATGGGGATTGAACTCAGGGCCACTCAACCACTGAGCCACATCCCTAGCCCTATTTTGTATTTATTTTTTAAGACATGGTCTCACTGAGTTTCTTAGTGCCTCAGTTTTGCTAAGGCTGGCTTTGCACTTGAGATCCTCCTGCCTCAGTCTCCTGAGCTGCTGGGATTACACGTATGAACCGTTGCACCCGTGTAGTCTGGTAGCCCTTCACTGTTCCAATAAACATCTTTGTGTATCAAAGAAGACTTAAATTATGTTCTTTGGATTTTCCATCAGTTGGAAGCTGGAGTGTACGTTTTAACAACCAAGTTCACAAGCCAGATAGAAGGAGTCCCTCTCTGGTGTCTCATATTGCTTCCCTGCTTGAACTTAAGATGAAAGATCACCTTTGTGCATGAAGGAGCATCACTGGGCAGGCTGGGTATCAGAGAGCACCCAATGGCTGGCTGTGTGCTTGGTTACTCAAGTAACCTGTGTATCTGTGTATTCTACTGCATCTGTGTGCATCCCCTTGATGGACAATGGCTTACATGCGTAGGCTGGATCATGTACTTATGGCCCACAGAAGTCTCAGCTGGCATAACTGCTGAAGACATGATTGCTGGTCATCATCCAAAGAGAGAGGTGTACCATTTGGGAGACTAAAGCTAATGTTTGCTGCTTTTGATAGGCCAACTCTTCCAACCCTGCAAATCTTTAGTCTAGTTACAAAATCAATATAGCATTCACATCAGCGCTCAAGCCCAGCTAAGAACTTATTCATAATAGAGACACACAGTACAAAGATCTTTCTACTAGAAAATATCCTTGGGAGAAAATATATGTTTGTATGTGAACTCCCTACCACCACCACACATAACACTCACACAATGTACAATTGAACTCACAGAGGTCTTCCTGGCCACCTCCTACACTATTTCTCTGAATAATATAATCATAATATCTAAACTTAGCTTCTTTATTGATTTATTTATTGTACATATGGTTCTCCTTGACAGTAAGCAAGCAGGGCCTCATCTTAATTAGGATAGTCCTTTTCTGTCTTTTTCACTGTTGTGCCTCCCAGAGTCTAAAACAGTGCTTGGTACAACTTTAGTGATACACAAGAGGACAATGGGAATATTACTCTGCAACAGTCAGCTTTCTGTTACAGTAACATAATACCTTAGGCAATTATCTCATAAAGAGAAAAGGTTTGTTTTGATTCACAGTTTTGGAGATTTCCAGTTCATGATCAAGTGGCCCCATTGCCTGGGTCAGTGTCAAGGCAGCTCATCATGGTAGATGTGCATAATAGAGCAAAACTACTCACCTCATGATCAGAGAAGCCAAGAAAGACAAGAAGGGGCTAGGATCCCAAAATTCCCTTTGAGGGCATGTCCCCAATGAACCAAAGACTTCTCAAACCATCACCTCAGATATTTAATACTCTTTGTGCTGAGAATACTTGAAATTCACTTTCCTAGTAATATTTAAATGGGCAATACTAAATTATCAGCTATGTTCACTATGTTGCGCAATTGATCTTAAAAAAAAAGAGCAAATGTATTCCTCTTATCTGGCTGAGGCTTTATGTCTTTTAACTATTACATTCACATTTTCCCTATGCCTTAGTCCTTGGTAACTACCATTCTATCCTCTTCTTTGAATTTGATTTAGATTCTGCCGCTGTCTGGCTGGGCACAAGATCACGAGCCACTCAAACAGGAACAAACTTTATTTGAAAGAACCGCCAATAACACGTCCGCCCGGGAAGCTTCCCGATCCACCCACGCGGCGTTCTGCTGCTCCTTTCCCGAACTCCAGCGCAAGCGCCTCCCCGGAATTCCCTCCTACTGTACTTTCCCAACCAATGGGAACTCTCCAGGAGTCCCGCAGCAGGAGTCCGGTATCCATATGAATGTAATTTTTAACATAATCATATCATCTCAATGGCTAGCTGGCATCACCTTTCAATCAAAAATGCCATGCATCATATTAATTGGCTGTGGCTCCCAGCATCTCCCCCCTTCTGTTTAATTAAGAAGCAAGTAATGTGGCTAGGGACCGTGTCTGTTAGGTTTGTCCAATTCAACATATGGTTTTTACCCGTCATTGGAAAACTGACCTTTAGGCGTCAGCCTCCTGTCTTAGGTTGATACCATTGCAATTGGATCATACCCGTCACTGACTACCGGTCCAGCAAATAGCCATAATTGTGGATAGGCCTATGCACCAGTGGGGGGGTGAGGTTCTTTGCCTCACCTCTGTTGGCCCCCAGATTTGGCCTTGGTGCCAGTGGGGGGGTGAGGTTCTTTGCCTCACCTCTGTTGGCCCCCAAAATTAGACCATCACTAGTAGAAGGGAGGAGGATACAGAAATGCCACAACACCACATCAATTGACGACTCCTAGGGAAAATTGCATCACTGGTGACACATCAGCAAAGATATGCCAGCATTACCATAATTTGTTGTATCAACGGATAGATCACAGTGCATACAAGTGATACATAGTCCAGGCAAGTTTTGTAAGCAGTTCAAAGTGGAGGAATCTATCAATATGTCCATTTCCTCCCAAGATCATTGATATATCAGTTTATACAGTTTGTTGTGATAATTATCGAAGAAGTTGTAGTTTGGTTTCATCTTTGTCTTCACCGGCACTGGGATGAAAAATAAGAATTCTGACAATGATGTTAAAGAGAAAAAGAAAAAAAATGTAACATTTTAACAGGTACTAAGAAAACATTTTTTTTTTTTTTTTTTTTTTTAGAACAATTTACATTATCTTGAACAGAATTATTAAATATAATGAAAAGGAAAGATGAAAATAAACAAACAGATTTGTTAACCTGCTTATTTGTACACATATTAAAATAATTTTTAACAGCTGTTTACCCAATTTAAATTAAACCATTAAAATGACGTGAATAATAAAAAGTACTTGGATCCATTTTTTTTTTTTTTTTTTGAGCACTCCTCATATATGATCTATGGACATACGCACATATAGACACATAACACAAAACAGAAGTGTGCACATATAACATACAACACATAAGACAATAGTAAAGGCCTTGTAGTTTCACCTAGGTGAAATCTCCATTGCAATGTTAAAAACTCCACAGTTAAAAAATAAAACTGATCAGAAAAACATCAACCTAGGTCTGTATGAGCTCAAAAATAAAATAGAACCTATGATATGGAAAAATGCAATAATAAAATAGATATTGAAAAAAGCATCCTGGTTAATCAGTCGCAGATGTAAGAATGGCCAAGCTGGAGTTCTGGATATCAGCTGTTATGGATTTGAGTCAAATTATCTTCTTTTTGATCTGTAGAAATCGTTTTAGTTAGTCTTTCTGGAATCCAAATCGGCTGCTGTTCTCCCTGTGGAAACACGCAAACAGAGCCCCGACTCCAGACAATTACTGGGTCAGGACCTTTCCATTGTCCTGTTAGAATATCTTTCCAAAGAACTTTAGGCTTATGCACATTTTTTGGATACATATGCCTTTCCGCAGCACTAAGTCCTGATGAATCCAAATTTAAAAAGTTTAGAGTAAAGAGGGTTATTTTAAGTTTATCTTTGGGGGATATATACCCCTTTCCAATTCCCTCCTTTTGTTTTAATAAGTACATTTTAATAGTTTGATGAGCTCTTTCAACTATGCCTTGTCCCTGTGGATTGTATGGAATTCCTGTTATGTGAGTAATGCCAAATGATGAGCAGAATTGTTTAAAAGAGGTAGAAGCATAACCGGGACCGTTATCTGTTTTTAACTGTTTTGGAACGCCCACAGTGGCAAAATTTTGTAAGCAATGAGCTATAACATCTTTAGTTTTTTCTCCGGCATGAAGGGAGCCCATCAAAAATCCAGAAGAAGTATCAACTGTAACATGCAAATATTTTAATTTTCCAAATTCTGGCAAGTGTGTGACGTCCATCTGCCAAATATGGTTAGGTATCAGTCCTCTAGGATTGACTCCAAGATTAACTTGTGGTAAAAATGTCACACAATTTTGACATTGTTTTATTATATGTCTGGCTTGTTCTTTAGTTATTTTAAAACGTTTTTGTAAAGTATTAGCATTGACATGAAACCTTTTATGAAAATTTATAGCTTCTTCTATTGTGGAGAAAATATGTATGTCATGTGTAGATTTATCTGCTAATTCATTGCCTAAACTAAGGGCTCCAGGCAATCCTGTATGTGCCCTGATATGTCCTATAAAGAATGGATCTTTTCTGTCCCAGATTAGACTTTGTATAGTGGAAAACAAAGAGAAAACAGTAGAAGAAGGGGAAATCCTACCTGCATCTTCAAGGGATACTATAGCATTAACTACATATTGACTATCAGAAAATAAATTAAATACAGAATCTTTAAACATCATAAAAGCTTGTAATACTGCATTAAGCTCTACCTTTTGAGCTGATTGTTTGGGTACTAAAAATGTAAAAGTTTGATCAGGGGTAACTACTGCTGCTGTACCATTATTTGACCCATCAGTGAATATATTTGGAGCATTCATGATAGGGGTCTTTCTTGTCATTTTTGGAAAAACTACAGGATGCTTAGACCAAAAAGACAACAAAGGATTAGATGGCAAGTGATTATCAAATGAAACATTAGATTTACACATGATTATTGCCCAAGTATTTAACTCATTGGCTAACTCATCAATTTGATCCATAGTATATGGAGTAATAATTTTATTGGGAGAAATCCCAAACACTCCCTTTGCTGCTTTTATTCCTTTGAGTATTAATTGTCCTACAGCCTCAGGATATCTAGTAAGAATAGTATTAGGAGAATAAGATAAATGTATCCACAATAATGGACCTTCTTGCCAAAATACTCCTGTAGGAATATTTTTTGTTGGTAGTACAATAAATAATAAAGGCAAACTTATATCAATTCTATCCAAGTGCATATTTTCCATATATGTTTCAATGATTTTTAATGCCTTTCTTGCTTCAGGCGTTAGCATGCGGGGTGAATTTGGATCTGATGGACCTTTTAGGATATCAAATAAAGGTCCTAGCTCTCCTGTTGGTATGCCTAGATAAGGCCTTATCCAATTTATGTCTCCCAATAACTTTTGAAAGTCATTAAGTGATTTGAGTTGATCTACTCGTATTTGAATTTTTGGTGGACGGACCCTGGTTGAGGATAACAGGACTCCTAGATAATTAATTGGAAGATTTAATTGTACTTTATCTATTGCTATCTCTAGATTATAATTTTTTAATAAGTTTGTAAGTGTGGCATAACATTCCAGCAATATGTTTTTATCTTTATGTGCCAATAATACATCATCCATATAGTGAAATATTTGTAGTTCAGGATTTTGATTTCTAAGTGGTTGGATTGCTTTGTTAACATAAATTTGACACATAGTTGGACTATTAGCCATCCCCTGAGGGAGTACTTTCCATTCATATCTCTGATCAGGACCTTCATGATTTAGTGCAGGGATAGTAAATGCAAAATGTGGACTATCCTCAGGATGAATAGGAATTGAAAAAAAACAATCTTTAATATCTATAGCTAAAACATACCAGGTTTTTGGTAAAGCAGACAATTGGGGAATCCCTGATTGAGCAGGTCCCATAATAACCATCTCATTATTAATGGCTCTTAAATCTTGTAATAATCTCCATTTACCAGATTTCTTTTTAATAACGAAAATGGGAGTATTATGGGGAGATATGGAAGGTTGTATATGTCCTTTCGCTAATTGTTGTTTAACCAGATCATGGGCTACTTGTATCTTTTCTTTAGTCAGGGGCCACTGAGGAACCCACACTGGTCTTTCTGATTTCCAAGTAATTTTTATTGTCTCAGTGGCCCTTTCTGAAAATCCAACCCATGTCTGTCTGTTCCTTGATCTATTTGAATTGGTGCTGCTATATTTTGTCCTTGTTTTCCTAATCTTTTTTCTTTTTTAAAACCTTGTTTAGCCCTAGTAGTGGGCGCATTAGGATTGATGTTATTTGTTAACGTTAAACCTAATTGATCTAGGACATCTCGTCCCCATAAATTTATAGGAAGATGATCCAATACATATGGCTGTATAGTTCCCTCACATCCTTCAGGATCCTTCCAATCTAATACCATTGCACTTCTATGGGGATTAGTAGCCACTCCTAGGCCTCGAAGCGTTTGAGTGGCTTGTTGTAATGGCCAATGTTTTGGCCATTCCTGACTAGATATGATGCTAAGGTCTGCACCTGTGTCCAGTAGCCCATTAAAGTCGTATCCTTGAATATTTAGTTTTAGCATGGGGCGAGAATCTAAATTTAAAGACAGCATAGCCCAATCTACACCTGTGGAGCCCAATCCCCTGGTACCTCTTTCTACAGTACGACTAGAAAATTTATCATGTAGGCTGGGTATTATTAGTAACTGTGCTATTCTATCCCCTGGTGAGATAACTGATATGCCTCTTGGAGAACTAGCTATAATTTTTATTTCACCTTCATAATCGGGATCAATTACCCCGGGACTTATCATAAGTCCTTTTAGTGTGGAAGAACTGCGTCCCAATAATAAGCCTACCGTTCCTTGGGGAAGAGGTCCTTTTACTCCTGTGGGAATAATTTGAATTCCCATCTCTGGAGTTAGTACTGCTCTTGCGGAGGCGCAGATGTCCAGCCCTGCGCTCCCTCTAGTTTGTCTGATGAGGGATTTAATGGATAATGTGTCCTGGGCACTACCTTGATGGTGCTGTTGGGTTCCTCCATTGCCCCGTATATTTGTGGTTTTGGGCCCCGGAGCATTGGGCCCTCCAGTCCGTTTTTTGGCAATGGAGCCTGATGCCTTTCTCCACGATATCGTGGGTAAACACTTGATCCTTGTCCGTTTTTTGATAACGGAGTGCCCTCTATGGTAGTTTGAGAACGGCATTCATTAGCCCAATGTCTCCCTCTACGGCATCGTGGGCAAATACCTGGTATTCTATTTCTTTGATACCTAGCTTTGTTAAACCCTCCTCCTATGGGACAATTCCTTTTAAAATGTCCTGTCTGATCACAATTGTAGCATGTTTTTGGCCTGGCATCTAAAGCCTGTTGTACTGCTGCTAAGACTTGTCCTTGTTCATTAATGTCTCTACATAATTTAATATATGTGTTTAAATCTTCATGTTTCCATGGTCTAATGACCTCTCTGCAGCAACGATTTGCTTGGTCATAAGCCAGTTGTTTTATAAATGGCATTGCTTGTTCTACATCTCCAAATATCCTAGAAGCTGTCTGAATAAGCCTATCTACAAATTCAGCGTAAGGTTCGTTAGTTCCTTGTATTACCTTAGATAACTGTCCTTGTAAATCTCCATGCCCCTGTAAAGTTTTCCATGCCCTAACTGCATCTGCAGCAATTTGTGCGTATACACCAGGATCATATTCAATTTGTTGCCGTTGACCCTCATAAGGTCCCTTTCCTAACAACATCTCCAGATTTCTTTGAGGGTAACCGGCTGCTGTATTTCGCCTAGCTGTCTCCATGCAGAATTCCTCATTGGCAACCTTCCATAACAAATATTGTCCTCCATTTAGCACAGATCGACACATGTTAGCCCAATCTGCTGGTGTCATGTCTAAGTTGGTAATAGATTCAACCATGCTTATGGTGAAGGGTGCTTGCGGGCCATAGGTTGTTACAGCCTCTTTTAATTGCTTTACTGTTTTGAAATCTAGAGCGCGATGAATTCGTTGCCCTCCTGCCTGCTCAAGTACAGGGCATGCTAGTCTTTGGGATCTTGCCTTAGGATTTTGTGCATTAACTACAGGAATTGAGGGCCGCTCAGCTCTTACGCCCTCTGGTGATAGAACGGAGTTAGTAGCAGCCTCCTGTTGTAACTCCCCAACTGATGGTCGTTTTTCCTCTAAGCTTTCTTTCTTCAAATTTTCCTCTGTCTGACTAGCTGGAGAGACCTTCTCTTTTGCTTGACCTGACATGTTTTCTACCACAGTTTGGACCTCTAACAATTTACTTAACAGTTTTTCGGTTTGTTTTTTACTAGTTTCTAATCTACTATAAAGGTAACGCAACCCAGTTAGGTAGCATAAAACAAACCCGAAACAGAATGAAACAAAAACGGAGCAAAGAATAGTTGTATCAATTTTCTCTTTCTCCGGGCCAAACAACTTCAAGCCTTGAGCCAACCATTTTTCCCAGTTTGCCTGAGAAAATTCTAGGGATAGGCAGCTTGAAACAAAAACAAAATAAATCAAAAGAAGAACACATTGTTTTTTGAAATGGTCACCCATTCTGTCGCCTTCCCTCAGGGGCGAGCAATTTTACTCACCTCCAAGCTTCAGGCGCTCCCCGTACAGGGCCACCAGTTGCCGCTGTCTGGCTGGGCACAAGATCACGAGCCACTCAAACAGGAACAAACTTTATTTGAAAGAACCGCCAATAACACGTCCGCCCGGGAAGCTTCCCGATCCACCCACGCGGCGTTCTGCTGCTCCTTTCCCGAACTCCAGCGCAAGCGCCTCCCCGGAATTCCCTCCTACTGTACTTTCCCAACCAATGGGAACTCTCCAGGAGTCCCGCAGCAGGAGTCCGGTATCCATATGAATGTAATTTTTAACATAATCATATCATCTCAATGGCTAGCTGGCATCACCTTTCAATCAAAAATGCCATGCATCATATTAATTGGCTGTGGCTCCCAGCAAGATTCTACATATGGGAGCATGCAGTGCCTGTCTTTGTGGGTTTTTCTTACTTCGTTATTTTACCTAGCATAATGTTCTTCAATTTCATCCATGTTTTTGCAAATAACTTCTTCCTTAAGGAGTTTTAAAAGCTTTCCAGGTGATTCTAATGTGAAGAAGTAAAAAATAACCTCCCTAGGGAATATCAGTTCTGGTATATTATAGAAAACAGGCAGTCAATTATTCATTCAATTAATATCAATTGGCTACCTACTATAGCTCCAGCTCTATGCTAGGAATATAACTGTAAGTAAGACAGAGGAGAGAAGATTGCCACATTGATAGCTATCATTTTAACTGGCTGACATACCAAGAAATGTAAGCACAGAGAACTGCCAGGGACCATGGTCATGCCTGAGGAGAACAATGAAGTTCAGGTGGAAAAAAGTTCCACTAAGGAACTTGAACTTCATTGCATGATGCTTTGTGGGCAAAATAACAGGTGAAAGCATATTTCAGGCAGAGGGAGCACATAAGCTAAGGCCTGGGGGTTCATAGGTGGTCACGGGGGGCTTGAGCCTGGTGTGGTAGGAGAGGTAGTCTAGAATCATATTGACATGCTTAGAATTTACCCAAAGATCCTTTGGGAGTCATTGAGGGGTTTAGGAGGAAAGTAATGCAAATAGACTTATCACCAGATATTATCAAGCAATAAAACCTACATGAGAAATATTCTTTACATATATTGAAAGAAAGAATAACCAAGACAACAGCTACCTACCCTCCAGCCAATCCCTCAATATTTGATTTAAAGTATTGAGGAAAAACACTAATGCATCTGCCCATTTCAGAATATGAAAATGTTTGGGAGGAAAATAGTTAATAAGGAAAAAGAAGACATCAAAAGGATAGAGGAACCCACCACAGAAATGACCCTTGGGTTTGAACCACCTCTGAAAGGGCAAATAAAAATTATAGCTGTGAAAAAAGTTGCCCCACCTGCGCCTGATCCTCTGAAGACTTTTTCTTTAAGGCCAAAGGCCATATCCAGTGGCCTGCACTGCCATCTGCAGGCAGGAATTGGGAAACAGCAATAGTAGACTTCTGGGTTTTGTTCTCCGCTTTGGAGAAAGCAAAAGGAAGCCAGATCATGTCTTGCTTATCAACATTTTGCCCGCACGCTGGGCCTTTATGTTACTTTCTTGTGGTTTACATTTAAGCTGAGACATTAAATTGCCATTTTCCGTGGATCTTAAAGGTTGCTCCTCTTCCCTGCAACACACACACCTTGTTTATATCTGAAATGAGAATGTCTTGGAATTGATTGACAATTCAACGGCTGAATTTGTTTTCCTTGTTTATCCACAAGGAACATCTTACATTAAACGTCATTTTAGACTTGGCCATATTTATTTTGCATTTATAATAAGTGTGCCGTGATGGAAAGCATGATTTTCCTGGCTATGAAAAAAAAATCAAATGTTACTTTGAATCTATAATAATCCCTTCTACTGGAATTTTGGCTCTCGGTTACTTTCCAGCTATTTGATTGAGTCTTGATTTTTGCATCTGGAATAATACTTATGAGATTTCTCAAGAGTTAAGTGAAATTATGCATAAAGTCCTTGAGCAGGTCCTACCTAGTAGATGAAAGGACTCAATAAATGATTGTTATCATCTTTTCCAAATTAAAGTCTCAAAAAAACAGAGAGCTGCTCCTGTTACCACCTGACTTAAAAATGCCCAGACAAAAACACCATTCCTTTTCAGAATGTGCAATTGAATCCCAAATGCAATTGGTGCAGTTTAATCCTTGGAATTTATGAAAGCTACTGCTGAGCAGCTTGTTGATAACAAAAGGCATGACGGTTCAGCTGGAGTCTATGGGGGCATTTATTTTAAGTGCACCTATTTGGATGTTTAAAGTCTTAAGCGGAACCTGGCTTATCTTTGCCCACTATAATTCAAAACCTCCTGTCACCAAACTGTGTTGTTTTTCCTGTGCCCTTAAAACTACCCAGCCTGGTTTCTGCCTTATTCTGATAAACCTGGAAGTGCACGGCTCAGCCTTTTAAGTAATACTGCTTTTCTGGTATTTAAGGCAGCTGAACATAAATGAAATGGAAAGTGACAATGATGACAGGTAATGCTATCGCTGCCTGCTGGATGCTGTTTGTAGCTCTCCCTAGCAATCACAGGATAAAATAAAGCCCATGTTGAAGGGCAGTTTCTCTAATTGCTGCCACAGGATATCAGCAGCCTGGGCTTGACGCCTCTGTGAGCTCTGCAGGGGGGCAACTCTAAGGAGCATGGGGACTGGGATGGAGCCTATAAAGATGTCTTGAAACAGGCTTTCATGTTTGCCAAGTGGATGCCCCTTGAACTCCCTAATATCTCTTTTTGCTTAAATGATATGAAATTGTACAGTTCAAGTTCTTAGCACAAGTCCCAAGGAGAGAGAAGCCACCACCGAAAGGGAGGGAAATCAAAGCTGTTCCTGGCATCTGCCACAGGCTTTCTCCGTAGCATCGCTGCCTTTCTGGGACTTACATTGGAACAAGAAGCTGCAAGAAGACAGATGGAGACTTCAAATGCTCGTCTTCCCAGGCTCTGCCCCTCGAGGCCAACTTCCCCTACACCTGGGAATTATTAAGTTTTATATCTCTTAAGTACAGAGTCTGTTCATTTCATATATTGGGGTTTCAGATATTGCGAGAGTGTGGCACAGTCAGGATTCGGGTCCACGTTGATGTGACATCAGTGCTTGTGATCTGTGATTTTTTTTTTTTTTCCTGTGAAATGGTCCTGGCACACCATGTTGTTCCATCCCAAGCAGAAACGACACATGAATCCATATCTACTCACTCCCGTAGACCTTGTGGCAGATAGGGTAAATGTTTATACTGCTTGTGTATCAAGTATGCAGACATATGATAATGTTTTATGCCTCAGAACAGCCTGGTGAGATGAATCATTGGGCATATTTATAAATAAGAAAGCACTGGACCTGTTAAGTGTGAAACTAGAGATCCAAAGAAGGGAATGAACAGATCCAAGGTTACACAGCACACATAAATGTAAATGTGTGTGTGTGTGTGTGTGTGTGTGTGTGTTTCAACACTTCAAATGCTTATGAATTAACTCCTTGAGGGGTACTCTTATTAGAGATATATTTTTTTTAAATACTGGAATTGAACCTAGGGCTCCTTAACCACTGAGATACATCCCTATCCCTTTTTAAAAATATGTTTTTTAAAACTCTGAGACCGGGTCTTGCTGAGTTTCTTAGGTCCCCACTAAGTTGCTGAGGTTGGTTTTGAATTCGTGATCCTTCTGCCTCAGCCTCTCAAGCCGCTGGTATTATAGGCATGTGCTGTTCCTGGCAAGAGGTACTCTTAATTGTCATCTAAGATCTAGATTTCTTCCCCTGATGACCACACCCAGTTTAAATGAGGAATGGTAGATTGTATCCATTCAAAGTAGAGAACATGATGATTGGATATACATATACATAGTGAAATTATTACTATAATCAATGTAATAATTAAGCCCTTTACTATATATAGTTATAACTTTGTGTGTGTGTGTGTGTGTGTGTGTGTGTGTGTGTGTGGTCAGAACACGTTACATCAACTATTCTTTATTGAATTTCAAATAAACAATATGGATTTATTAAGTATAGTCACCAAGCTGTACATCAGTTCTCCAGAATTTATTCCTCTTATACCTAAATTTTGCTTCTTCTGAACAATAGTTTTTTTTTCTGTTTTCTTCACCTACAGACCCTGCAACCACCATTTTTTCTGTTACTGTGAGTTCAATGTTTTTAGATGTCACATATGAGGGGAATCTTGCAGTATGTCTTTCTGTGCCTGGTTTCTTTCATTCAGCATAATGTCCTACAGTGTTATCCATGTTGTCACCAATGGCAGGATTTATTTCCAGTTTATGGCTGAATAGTGTATATGTATTCCATATTTTTCTGATCATCATGATCTTCTTCTGTTTGAAACGCATGTGTTAAGTAATAAAAATTAAATTACCCTAAGTAACCCCTCACTATCCCCCACAGTCTCACATACATACTTCTATGGAGCTAGATGGAAACAGCAGGAGAAGTGCACAATATTGGAGATGGGGCAGAAAGGAGGCAGAGCAGGCAGAGACCTGGGGCTGCATTCCAGCTCAGCTTTCCTGTGAGATCATCCCCTTGATGATCTCTCTATGCACATCACTCTCCGTGCCTTTTCTTGCTTATGGACAATATGAGAAAAGGGTCCAGGGTTGAGAGACTGTCATGAAGATAAAGCAAGATACTGTTTAGGCCAGGCCAAAGCTCTTCTTCTTTTAAATAACTGAATTTATCATTTCTATTGTACAGAAAAGGAAATAGAACCCCAGAGTGAGATCTCAGTAGACTTCACACAACCCAACTGATTGGCTGTAAAGTCAACTTGAGAACCTGAACATGGGTGGTTTCCTTTTCCCCTGTTCTAGATTTGTTCAAAATGCTCCATCCTATGTTCTTCTGCAAACATTCTGAAGTTTTCTGAGTTGACCCATCCACCAAAATGGCACAGGGTAACAAACACTGTTCATGTTCCCAGATACAGCTCTCAGTGCAGTGAGTCCACTGGCTTTGGAATTGCCTTTCTTGAGTAGGACAAGTGTGAATTATATCTCTGACCTCCCATTCCAGCTTCCACATCTCTAGCAAAGCCTACAGTCCAGTAATCCAGCCAAAACATTAAAGGCAAGTCCTTGAATCCAAATGGACCTCTTCCCCATACATTTCAGATGCCAAACTGACCAGGGCTCTGCACACATCCACACTCATTCCAACTGGCCTTTAATGAACAGAAATGTGTTGATGTAATAGAGTTGTTTGTTTGAGAAATTAGTAACCCCCTTATAAACAGGGGTTTCATTTAAGGACATTCCTTGGATACCTGAAACCACAGATGGTACCAAACCCTGTATATGTTGTATTTTTTCCTATAGATAAATTCCTATGACAATTTCTAATTTATAAATTAGGTACAATGAGAGCTTTATGAAAATATTACTAATAACAGAGCAATTTTAATAATATACTAATATAAGTTATTTGAAAGTTACAAATCATTTGTTTCTAGAACATTCCATTTAATATTTTGACTGCAGGTAACAGTGAAACTGCAGGTAAAAGGTATCCCTGGTGCTCAGGATGTAGCTTAATGGTAGAGCACTTACCAGCATGTTGTGAAACCTGGGTTTAATCCCTAGTACTGCAAAAGATAAAAAAAAATAAAAAATAAAAAGATACTACTATATTCATCCTTTGTTTGATTTAATTTGGATAAATGTTCTCATATGAGCTAATATTAAGGCTCAAGATAATCAAATCCTTTGTTGAAAAAGAAAGTTCCTTATCTATAAATACTGTAATATAGCTAGGTAATGATTTCTATTGACCATGCATACAAAACTGTTTTGTGTATCTTGGTTTAATATCATAACATCACTTATAATTCTCTGCATGTTTTTATAATTACAAAAATAATTAAAGCACTCCATAAACTTTGATACAGCAAACCTCAAGGGTCTTGTTGTTTCTCTGTCATGATAGTTAAAGAATAGAAAAGCAAGAAAAGGTATTTAACACAGAGACGTGCATGCTCGTGCACGCGCGCGCACACACACACACACACACAGGCAGAAAGCAGTCAGGTGCATCATAAAGCTTGTTATGCTATCTGTATGATTTATTGCAGAAAAACAAACCCAACTCAAATATGTTTGCCCTGGGGCTTCCTTTTTTATGGATTGTATGAGTTCTCAGAAATGAGCCTTGGAGATTTCTGCAACAAAGATGAAAAAATACCAGATGCTGGGAAGAAGGTAGGCTGCTGAAGTATGGGAAGCCTGAGCAATGTGGGCTTAGGAATGGAGTTTGTGCACCTGACACCCAGATGCTAAGAAGCTGCTGAGTGGACCAGCGGGTTCGCTGAGGTGGGGGTCTCAGGAGAAGAGGGGATTACTCAGGATCCTCAACTGGTGATGGTGGTGGGGGGACTTTTCTGCTTCTCCTCTATAAGCCATGGGGAGAATGGCATCATTTCCCATCACTCACAGAGCCCTGGCCACTTGCAGACTCCAGAGATGGTACCTGAGTCACAGAATGCTTACCCAGAAAACTAACAAATCATTGAAAGAGCACAGATTCCACAGTGAGGATGAAGAAGAATATAAACAATCTAAGCGCAAAGTAACTTTTATAATAAAGACTGTTACAGTTTGGCTATGAAGTGTCCCCTGAAAGCTCATGTGTGAGAAAAATGTAGGAATGTTCACAGGTGAAATGATTCAATTTTAAGAGCTATCACATAATCAGTAGGTTAACTCATTGTATAGATTAATAATTCCAAAGGAGTACTGTGTGAGGTAGTACCTCAGGCATGCTAGAGGAAATAGGTCACTGGGGTGTAACCTTAGAGTTTATATTTGGTCCTTGGTGTCTTCTTTCTTCTGCCACATGTTCCCACCTTGGTGTTCTGCCTCAATTTTGTCCCAGAGCAATGAAGTCAGCTGACCATGGGCTGATGCCTCTAAAATAGTGAGCCAAAATAAAGTCTTCCTATTCTAGGTTGTTCTTGTTAGGCATTTTCGTCACAGCGACAGAAAGCTAACTAACACAAAGATTCAACCACTTATAGAGAGATTAAAGGCTTAAAATCTCAGAAGATTTTCTTGGAATTTAAACTTTGGATCCTCAAAATAAAGCCCCCCAGTTGCCCAGGCTGTTTCTAATGCCTTAAGTGTGGCCCTAGCAGTGTGTCCTCAGGGTCTCCCATTTTGGAATTTGTTGAAGTTATTTTAACCACCAGTCGCTATAACTGAAAGGAAGCAAGGAACTGGGAGATGGGTGAGTCAGAAATGAAAGACGGAGACCAGGCAGAAATACACATGAGAGTTTATTTGTCGAAGCTGACAAATAAAGGCACATCTCTCAATAGACAGAGGCAAAACAGGCTAGGGGTTCAGGACTTTTATGGGGGCAAGGCTCAGGGATTGGAGCCCTGCAGGCAGTTAGGGGAGTGGTGAGCCTTTCTCAGAAAGGCCCTTGGGCAGGAAAGTGAAATTTTTCTTAAAATGGCTGTCACTTAACATGGCCTACTAAGCAAGCACTTTACAATAACCACTGTCTTTTCTTCTAAGAGTTAGCATTCCTCATTTTTTTAAGACTGAGAGAATACCCAAGGTTTGGAACTTTAGGTCCTAACTCCAGCAAAGTCCCTGGTTAAACCTACTTTCCATTCTTCTGTACTACCTACATTTATCTTACCAGATGGTACGAGAAATAACACAGGAGCTTATGGGGTCTCACAGAGGGGAGATTGAATAAGAAATGCATTTAATTTGAATTCAGTGGTGTATGTCAGTGACTTGTAGTCACTTTGTATTTGCTTAAACACTTGGTGACCATCCTCACGGAGGAACTGCCTCCAGGATGTTAGTGCTGCCCACGTTGCCAACCTAACTCTGTATGTCTCATGAAGATACAGGACCATACTTGAACCATACTCTGATCATGCCCTACTGAAGCCAGAATTAGACAGGTAGTCAGTATAGATAGGTAAATCAAATCAGGTCAGATGAAGGAGGCCAATTTTGAGTAAGTCGGGCAAGTTGGAGCCTGTCTCCTGAGGGATTGAAATGTTAATGACTTCAGAGCCCTTTCTCCACCCTTCTCAAGAACCTGACCCTGCTCCAACCTGTTGCCAAGGTAATCTTTCCCAGGAATTGCCCCTCCCTACAGGGAGCTGTCTGGTCGTTAATGTGTCCTTGGATGCTCCAAAGTGTTCTTCCTCCTTCAGCCTACCTGTTTCCCACCTTTTGGCCATCCCATTCCTGGGCCTAGCCACCTATGCAGGAAGGAGAAAGGTAAGGGGAAGAGGGCAGGAGAACAAAGGAAGCCTAAGAGAAATAAAAAGGGCAGAACACCTCGCTTCTGGGGAAACCAAGATACCAGCTATGGCCCCCTTCTCCCTCCTAGGAGAAGTCTATGTTACCCCTTTTTAAATGAAACCTGCTTTATATGCTTGCCTCAGCGTGCTTCTCTAACATTATACTTCAACATGGGAGGGAGCAGGACTCCTCACCGATAACCGGCGGTATCATTACTGGGTACAGAGCCAAAGCAGAGAATAGTAGAGGAAAAACAAGGTTTGGAATGTGTAGAGCCAGAAGTTGCTTTGTGGAAAAGTCTTCCCATGGTCAAGCATATGCTGTTGATGATGGAAGATGGAATTCTCATTGGTACGGAGTCAAAAGGGAAGCTCTCCTCTTCAAGAGTGGACTTGAGATGCAGTTGACACTGCCAGTTACCAGTTACCTTGATGAGTCCTTGATAACCATGGGCTGATACCAGAGAAGTGCGCTGGAGGCAAGGATAGAGAAGAAAGTAAGAAGCTTTATTTAAAAGAAAGTAAAACAGACTTCTCCAAGGAGAAAAAAGGGACCCAATGGCAGAATCCATGGGTTGAGGAAGTCCTGTCCCTTTTGTGCATTCTTCTCCCTTATCTGGTTCATTGCCCCCATCCTGTATATGTGATCAGGAGATGCCAGTGGAGAGGCCAAAAGGTGGGGAACAGGTGGGCTGGAGGGGCCAAGTGCAGGAAGAGGATCCAGGGAGAATTGATTCTCAGCTTCCTGTCTGTTCTGGAGTTGCTTCATTAACAACTCTTTAACAACTCCAGACACAAACTGGTCAGTTTTCTTCAGTCTGACCCATTTTATCTTTCTACACTGATTGCCTGTCTTTAATTCTGGCTTGAGAGTGCACCATATGTTTTTCTCTGTTGCTAAAAATTGAGTGAAATGGGGTTTTTCAAAATTTCCTGTTTCAAAGACACTTCATGCAATAATTCCACAAGTGGTTTCAAGAACCCAGCTCTCAATAATAAAATAAATCTGGGTTATTTCTGCTAGAGGAAAGACTAACATATCTCTTTATTCTCTCTGTGGAAAAATAGTGTAAAGTTGCAGTTACATGAAGAGATGATCAAAGAATGTGAAGTTAAGAAATGTGGGAAGATAAAAGCTCTTTAGATAAAGGTCAGGCAGTCATCAATAAAAACACAATGCCATCTTTCTGGATTTGGAGAATGTTCAGGGAATTTGGCAACATATTAAAATACATGTATTCTCTCATGATTTCTTTCTCACGCTGTAAACAAATATTCACATTTGTATCCAACTTTGTATTTCTGTTTGCAGTTTTTCTTAAGAAATATTTTAATATGTGAATTAAATGAAATTTATTCCCCAAGTCTGGATCCTGCCCTGAAGAAAATATGGTTAAAAGTCCAAAAATATATAGGATTCCACATTATCATGAGTAATATGGAATCCTAACACACTGAAATAAACACAGGCAAATTCATAAATGCTAAATAAAATTTGTGTGTGTGTGTGTGTGTGTGTGTGTGCACAAAGATTATTTTATTGAAGCCAATAAAAAAGAAAAGATTTGGAAAAATATATGTGTGGAACCCATATATGAGAGGATATATTAATATCTAAACTGAATAAAGGTATCTCAAGATTGATGGGAAGAGGGATGCACAAACCCTTAGGGGAAATGTGGAAAAGGACAGAAGAAGCAGTGTTTCTTTCAAGTCCATGTGTTAAGCCATAGGGAAATTTCACCAAATAAATTAGTAGCACTACCACACAGGTCCCACTTTGATAATGACAAATTAGAGGACAAGAGCAGAAGAACCAAAAGAACCCATTCATGTGGAAATATGAAATATACTTCTAAATAAGTCATGGGTCAAAGAATTCATCATGGAAACTAAGCACTATAATGGAAATGCCACATATCCAATGCTGTGAATTGCATCTACACCTAGAGTCTGAAATGTTTCTATAAAATTCAAAGGATAGAATCAAGGAGCTAAGTGTTCACAAAAAGACTTTTTCTTTTCTTAAAGAGAGGTATGGTCTCCAAAGCAGATAGGAGGAAAAAAATAGGAGCACAAATTAAAATATATACATATATATAGATATATATATGAAAAAAGTGCTGCTTAATTTATAATTTATTAATAAAATGGAAAATTCTGTTGTTATTGAGCAGGCAAAGAAACAAAAGATATGAAGAAACAATATTAGGAACTAAAGAGGGGCCACAATTAGGGATAAAATAGAGATATGTATCAGGATTTGGATATGTGTTGTCTCCAAAATTTTCTGTATGAGGCAATGCAAGAATGTTCTGAGTAGAAATAATTAGGCTATGAGAGGTATAAAACTGATCAGTGCATTAATCCCCTGATATGGATTAACTGGGTGGTGACTATAGGTAGGTAGTGCATGGCTAGAGGAGGTGAGCCACAGAGACCTGTCTTTGGGGTTTGCATTTTGCCACTGATGCGCAGAGCTCTCTCCCTGCTTTCTGATTGCCATTTCCTGAGCTTCTTTCCTCCACTGCATCCTTTCTCCATGATGCTCTGCCTCACCTTGGACTTAGAGCTATGGGATGAGCAGTCTGTGGACTGAGAGCTATGGGATGAGCAGTCTGTGGACTGAGACCTCTGAAACTGTGAGCTCCAAATAAAATTTTCCCACTCTAATTGTTCTCATCAGGTCTTTTGGTCACAGTGATGAAAAAAACTAACAAAAACAATATAACAACAGAAAATGAGAGATTTCTAGAAATTATTGATTTTTGAGTTGAATATATCCAATTTTCAGTTATATATACGTAACATGCCAAATTTGTGATTCTAGAAGAAACAGAGCCAGAATTGACTTTTAACCATTAAAATTTTAAATCAGTAAACAAAATTCTATTCTCTAAATTACCTCTATATTAGATGTTTAAGGTACTAATTCTTTCAGACATGAAAAACTGTAGTCTTCCTTTTTTATACATAATATTTCAAAGAGAAGAAGGAAAGAAGGAATACTCCCTAATTCTTTTTCTGAGTTTAATAATAATATTGACACTAAAACTTAAAAACATCCACATGAAAAATCTAGTATGCAATCTTTCTTATGAATATAAATATAGAATTCCTGAATAAATGTTAGCAAATAGAAGACCACTTTATTATTCTTACTACCATTATGGTCAAGGTGGATTTATTATGAGAATTCATGGATGATTTAACATGTGAAATCAAAAACCTTAATTCTATTCACCACATAAATGCATTAAAATATAAGATCTATCTATATATACCTAAATGTGTATAAAACAAACATTTGCATTTGATAAAATCCAACATCCACTCAAGATTCACACATGTCTTCTGCACATGTACACAAGGCATCTAAGGCAACTATCTTACTAATGAATGTAACTCAACTTACACAAGTCTTACACCTTGGGAGACCAATCTTGCACGTTACTGAGTCACACTCCTTGGCTGGGTGCTGAGGCACTCAGTCACAGAAATGTGGCAAAGCTTTCCCCACCCTTCTTGGGTTCAAGGTATGGTGTCTCCTGCATGGGTGTGTCTTGTTACAGCCCCATGGGTGGAATTATGCTAACCTGTTCCTTTGTAATATAACCCCTTACCTGTTTAGGATAGAATCTTCCATGGAAGTGCCTTGTGTGTGTCCCCTTCTCTTACTGTGCCCTTGGGTGTGGCCTACCCAGAAGTCAGTCAACCTGCTGACAGTGGACATCATGAAGATAGACTCAGCCCCTTGAAACCTGACCCCTTGCCTCATTTGAATAGCTTCTCAATAAAAGAGGTCAGCCCATGTTCTCTCTCTCTCTCTCTCTCTCTCTCTCTCTCTCTCTCTCTTCCTGTGGACCCTTAAGGTCAGAGGAGCCATCACAGTGACCCCATAGAAAAAGGTATTTGTGTCTCTTGTGTGGTTATTTTGCGCAGCCCAATTAGCCCAGTTCAACTGGAGGGACCCCAGTGAGAACAGAAACCCGGCATTACACTGTATAGTGAAATGGAAAACCATTCCTTTCCAAGTTAGATGCAATGCAAAGATGTCTGCTGAGTCAGCACAATATCAAAAATGTAGAAATTAAAAATGATGTACTAGACTTACAGAGAGGAAAAGAACTTTATTGAATCATATGAAGAATTAAACAGTGCTTGCATAAAGATATCAATTATTGTCAAATTAAAATATATGAATTCCATGGAATTCATATCTTGTTAGTCGTGTATTTATAGAATTTGAAATGCTCATTCTAATACTTATGTGAAAAGTATAAGGCAAAAAAGAAAAGGCAAGATAATTTTGAATTAGAACAAGGCTGAAGAACTCACCCTAAGCCAAGTGCAGTACTGCATTATTGTAATCACAGTGACACAGAACACTGAGACAGGAGGATTCCATGTTCCAACCAGCCTCAACAACTTGGCAAGGCCCTAAGCAATTTAGTGAGACCCTATCTCAAAATAAAAAATAAAAAGGGGTGGGGAATGTGGCTTAGTAGTAAAATACCTCTGGGTTCAATCCTCAGTATAAAAAACACAAAAACAAACAAAAACAAACAAAAGAAGATGCAAACCTCACCCTACAGATATTAATATTTATTATAATCTAGTACTAATTAAGAGAGTATCCATGTGTGGTAGACAAAAAGCAAGTCCAAGAAAGATGATGTGTCTAACACTATTTTTATAAACCATAAAACTTAAAAAATCAATATAATATGTACTTATAGAAACAAATGTGCAATGAAAGTATAAAATATTGATGAGAATAATACCTCAAATTTTAGGTTGGTAATTTCTTTTAATAAGAGAATCACCTAGAGTCACAGGGATCTGGGTGGGGGTGGGGACTACAGCTCTAATTATAATTTTGTAAAATTTTTTGTATAATTCTCATAAAACAAGAAAAAAATAAATTTGTAAGGTAAAGGTTCCAAATTTTCTTGGTTTATAGTATTAGAAGATCTTAAGTGCAATGGGGAAAAAAAATTAGAGAAGACATGAGGGAAAAGAGAGAGGAAGAGAGGGAGAGTAAGGGAGAGAGAGAGAGAGAGAGAGAGAGAATGAAATTTGAGGCGACTGCAATTAAAAACTAGGATCAGAAAACTCAAATCAACAAATATACTTTGGCTAGGTAAACACTTTTAGAAAAAAATGGGCATACATTTGAACAACCCCTTACTTTATGGTCTAACATGATATCTCCACCACTTAGTGCATTTGAATGACATCTCTGGTGTCATTCAAATGCAGTGGAGATGCCCTCTGCATTGCAATAGAAATTAATGTGCTCACTGGTACAGTATCTGGTCATTGCTTCAAGAGTGCACACATCAGAATCTTTAAAAGAATTTGCAAAGAGCCAAGCATGTGGCACACATCTGTAATCTCAGCGGCTTTGGAGGCTGAGGCAGGCAGATCACAAGTTCAAAGCCAACCTCAATAACTAAGGGAAGGCCCTAGGTAACTTAGTAAGACCCTGCCTAAAAATAAAAAAATAAAAAGTTCTAGGGAAGTGGCTCAGTGGTTGAGCATCCCTAGATTAGATTTAATCTCCAGTACAAATATATATATGTATGTATATGTATATGTATATATTTAATCTCCAGTAAAGAAAGACTCAGTGATTAAATTCCTGCTTCTTATCTGTCTAGATATGTCCTTGTTAGGGTATATCTTCTTGGATCAACACAATTAGGGGAAGTGTCCCAGGGCAATAACCTAACCACAAAGGGAACCACACAAGGCTTCATGCCTTATCTAAAGAACTTCAGGGAAAGACTTTGGGAAGAGGCCAATGCAAGATATCAAGATATTGCAACCCAAATCGCAAATTCAGGTTTATTTAACTGGGCAAAACTTGAGACAATTTCTCAAAAAAAAAAAAAAAATAGAACAAGGGCAACTGTTCTTCCCTAATAGAACATACCTTAGGATAGCAGTGCATTGCTTATTTCAAACAGCTGTAAGAGAGGATTGTGAATGTTCTCATTTCCAAGAAATGATATATCTTTAAGGTGATGGATATGCTATCCATCCTGATTTGATCATTACACAGTTTTATACATGAATCAAAGCATCACATTCAAACCTGCAACATGCTCAACTATCATGTGTCCATCAAAATCCCAATAAAACAAAATTCTAAAGAGTAATAGGAAAAGAAAAATGTGATCAACCTGTCACAATTGCTTTCTGTAGCCAGCCTTCCTCCTAACTCAAATAGTACACATACAAAATAGTACGCAAAGCTTAGAGAAATGTCTGACACTAAAAAAATCATCTTACCAATCAAGATCTTGTTGATAATTCCAAGAAAATAAATGTTAAAATGAAGTAAAATAATCTTTCAAAAGCAAAATGTGAATACAAATGGGTAGATGAAATTTTTGTACTTGAAATAAAACAGATTACTTTTGAAATGGGCTTCCTTGTGATTCAATGTTTTGTGTCCATGGCAAACTTTTTAGAACATATAAAAATAAAAATGCTCAATAATTCTATGGTACTTAGTGACAATGATCAGAACTTAATTACAGACTTTTCATCTCCTGTTTTTCAATTACTAGCCAAGTAATTAATTATTTCACCAAAGTTCACCTAAATAACAATGTCTTATCATAGTTGTTTCATCAACTATAACTGCTAGTAGGAATGGTTATTTAGGATTAATAATCTCCTTTGAGCTCTACAGTGATCACACAATATAAATGAACAGGTGACTTTCTGAAAGGAGGATGATTTGTCTTACCTGGAAGGCAAATTCATAGACTCGTCATCTATTTAACAACAACAACAACCAAACAAACAAAAATGCTGGGATCAGAGCCCTACTCTGCCAGTGTCTCACTATAGAGTTGTGTGAGCAGAAGTCAGAGATCTATTTGACCTCCTGAGGTCATTGCTTCCAACAGCAGAGCTGTAGACTGTTAGATTGTCATGTGACCTGGTTGAATCTGCAACAAAATGGGGGTAGGAAGCTAATAATCTTTCTTAAAAACTGTGCTCTATTCAAGATTACTCATATTAACTTAAATCACAGATAGTTGAGTGTTTTCATTTGAGTTCACATTCATCCTTGATACAATTTGAATTTTCAGTTTATTTTAATCCTCTAATTCTTATTTTAAAAATCTATTTCACCATTAAAATTAGAAATTGAGGGAAGAATGACTTTCAAATTTTGTTTTGCTTTCTGTTCTCTTCTCAAGATACTAGACTGAACTTCAACAACTATGAGTCATCTAAATTTTGCAGAAAGCACAAAAAAAAAATTTTAGTAAGATGAAAGTTCAAATAACACACCAAAAAATCAAATCCTTTCACTGTGTCGATCAGAGGTCAAAAAGTTTTGATTTATAGCTATTGACAGGTATGTTTTTCCACTCTGTGTACTTAGAGGGCATGCTTGAAATTCACAACTTAGCACAAAAAAAATAAAAGATCTGTGGGGAAATGGTAAGGAATTTGTCACTGCTCAAATCTAGTGCTCAGCCTTGGGCTGACTTTAATATTAATCTTCATAGAGCCATGTTTCTAGTTGGACAGAGAATAAGAGAAATACACCAAGGATTTATTGAGCATGTGGTACAAAATCCATTTTTGTAGGGCTATTTTTCTTCTGCAATAAATGATTAGGAAAAGAAAAAAAGAAAAGCTTAAAATTGGTGTCAAGCTCTTTATTTCATCCATTTGGGATTTGCTAGAAGATAAATATACCTGTTTATAATGTATCATTTCCAATGAAGTTGAAAAGATGGAGAGGAGAAAAGTATTGAGCAGGCAGGGGCATGTGGGGATTCAATTGAAGTCCTTACAGTGGGGTTTGCCAAGTAGTAAAGCACTATCAAATGTATTTTTATTGGCTAAATTGGATACACAGCCAAGTACAGCCTTAACCAATTACATGAGGAAATAAATGTTACAAAATGAGAATGTATATCTCCTTCTTGCCTAAGATTTACAGATAAATTCATTTTTCTCATCTGGCAACAAAACATGCAATACCCTATAACATGGATCATGGTCAAATTTGGCAGCTTGTATTAAATTACAATTGTTCAATGAAACCAGTGGGTTTATATCCCTGTCCCCACATTAGTGGAAGAAAATCTATCGATATTCACAGCACCTGCTGTTTTTTAAAGACCAGGGCTTCAATATAGCTTCTCAAAGTTGTCCATTATTCTACCAAGCACAAGTTGAATCAAAAGGTGCAATTTAGGATAAGAGGTCAACCACATTCTGTTTTCTACCTCATTGCTTATTGTCCCCAGGATGCTAACCCCCAAGTTGTTAGTTGGAGGGTTTACTGCTTATGTCTGTATTTGGCACATTTTCAACGACTGCCTGTATCAGATAAAAACCGTCCATTCAGTCTTGGTGAACTTCTGAACAGGAGTTTACAAGAGAAGAGGAAATTAATACAGTGGGAAATACCTGGGTAAGATTCTTTACAGTGCTAGGTCTTATGTGTGTATTTTGGTAATGTTCATCACCCACATGAAAAGTTCCATTTCATGATGTACCAACAAACTAGGTATATTAAATCATAAATGACATGTGAACCAGTTGCCCAGAGTGGTTCTGCCATCTCCATGAGGATATCTCCTTTCGCCATGAACTTCTATATAAGAGTGTTCTTTGATTACTTACATAATTTGGTTTACTTTTAATTTCTATACATCTTCCCTGTATAATATCTATAGCAGAGTCCTTTGCATCTGTTAATAATCCAGGATTTAAGTAGATGATGGCTACATATTTTTTTCCCTACCAAGTCCCAATGTTTTCATGTTTCCATTTGATTTACTAGAAGACTTTCCTTAAGAGAAAGATGTTATAAATTTCATCATCATTCTGCAAAACAAGTTTGTTGAAAGATGAGTGACAAATTTAGAAAATAGTTGCTAGCTGAGTTCTGTATTAAGTCATCTATCAATTGATGACTGTCACACAGTTATTTATTCCTAAGCTTCCAGGTTAAGTCAGACCAGACTGGATGACATCAAGTCAAATATCAGCAACTTCACACACTACATCCTGCACTACTGAGCAGAGCATTTCCCCAGATCTCTTTAGTTCATTGACATCCCTAGGAACTATGTCTTATGGCATGTAGCATTGTTTAGTGGACTTTGAACTGAGTATTCTTTGGCAAGGCAACCAGTGCCCCCTATTTTGGGGGGTTCTTCTCCCTGCCAAGGAGAGTGTAAGCCACCTGAGAAATTAAAGTCTAGAATAATTAGTAAAGAACAAAAGACAAAGTCAGAAAGATAGTTTCAAAAGGGAAGCTCCTGATAGATCCAGCCTACATAGAAGCTGGAGCTGAATGGAAAATGGCTCAAGCGGTTTATTTAAAGGGATACATCAAAGGCAGGGGTAAGGTTTCTAGGGTGGAGTCTTGCTTCCTGCTGTCTTGAATTCAGCAAGTTGATTGGCATCTTGGCAGGTCACACCCATCTCAGGTGCTGTGTGGGAGCTTTGGCAAAGCTGAGAGGGAAGTTCACCTGCATCAGGTAGTCTATCCCTGTGTGGGGTGCCATGGGAAGTTCCCAATGCCAGACCTGTCCCCTCACTGACTGCAGTGTGCAACATAGTCCACACACAGCCCACAATGGCTCTCAGCAGTACTCTACTATTTAAATCAAACACTATCAACAACTTGTAGAATCTAATATATTCATCAAAGTTACAGTGTCCAGGAGTGCTAATGTCCAACACAGTCTAAAACACTGGCACCTCCTATTTTTTAAAGTGTGAAACTTCTTTTTAACATGAATAGTTAGCATGATTTAAGCTTGTGTGTTCTAAGACACATTTTACTTTATGTTGACATGTTTTTCCTAGTTTTGAGGTGAAAAGAATATTTCATATAATTCATATATGCCAATAAAACTTCAGAAGCAATGGAACACCCCATTCCACCTAAACTGTAGTAAATATAGTTAAAAGTATCAGTCTAGGAATTGCTAGTAAAAGGTTGAAATAAGACAGAAGTTAAGACTTCTTAAGAAGAAGACTTCTTAAGAAGTCTTTTTTAAATTTTTTAAATTTATGTATGATAGCAGAATGCATTACAATTCTTATTACGTATATAGAGCACAATTTTTCATATCTCTGGTTACATACATAGTATATTCACATCAATTCGTGTCTTCATACCTGTACTTTGGATAATAATGATCATCACATTCCACCATCATTAATTAACCCATGCCCCCTCTGTTCCCTTCCAACCCCTCTGCCCTATCTAGACTCCGTCTATTCTTCCCAAGCTCCCTCTCCCTATCCCACTATGACTCAGCCTCTTTATATCAAAGAAAACATTCGACATTTGATTTTTGGGGATTGGCTAACTTCACTTAGCATTATATTCTCTAACTCCATCAATTTACCTGCAAATACCATGATTTTATTCTCTTTTATTGCTGAGTAAAAATCCATTGTGTATATATGCCACATTTTTTTCCATTCATTTATTGAAGGACATCTAGGTTGGTTCCACAGTGTGCTGCTATAAACATTGATGTGGCTGTGTCCCTGTAGTATGCTGCTTTTAAGTCCTTTGGGTATAGACGAAGGAGAGGGACAGATGGGTCAAATGGTGATTCTATTCCCAATTTTCCATGAAATCTCCATACTGCTTTCCATATTGGCTGCATCAATTTGCAGTCCCACCAGCAAAGTATGAGCGTACCTTTTTCCCCACATCCTCGCCAACACTTATTGTTGTTTGTATGCATAATAGCTGCCATTCTGACTGGAGTGAGATGAAATCTTAGAGTGATTTTGATTTTCATTTCTCTAATTGCTAGAGATGATGAACATTTTTTCATGTGTTTGTTGATTGATTGTACATCATCTTCTGACAAGTGTCTCTCCAGGTCCTTGGCCCATTTATTGATTGGGTTATTTGTTTTCTGGTGTTTAGCTTTTTGAGTTCTTTATATACCCTAGAGATTAGTGCTCTATCTGATGTGTGAGGGGTAAAGATTTGCTCCCAAGATGTAGGCTCTCTATTCACCTCACAGATTGTTTCTTTTATTGAGAAGAAACTTTTAGTTTGAGTCCATCCCATTTATTGATACTTGGTTTTAATTCTGTGGCAAATGGGTCTTATTAAAGAAGTTGGGGCCTAATCCCACATGATGATTAGGGCCTACCTTTTCTTCTATTAGAAGCAGGGTCTTGGTTGTATTCCTAAGTCCTTGATCCATTTTGAGTTGAGTTTTGTGCATGGTGAGAGATAGGGGTTTAATTTCATTTTGTTGCATATGGGTTTCCTGTTTCCCCAGCACCATTTGTTGAAGAGGCTATCTTTTCTCCAATGCAGGTTTTTGGCACCTTTGTCTAATATCAGATAATTGTAGTTTTGTGGGTTAGTCTCTGTGTTCTCTATTCTGTACCATTGGTCTATCCATCTGTTTTGGTGCCAATACCATGCTGTTTTTGTTACTATTGCTCAGTAGTATAGTTTAAGGTCTGGTATGGTGATACCACCTGCTTCACTCATCTTGCTAAGGATTGCTTTAGTTATTCTAGGTCTATTATTTTTCCAGATAAATTTCATAATTGCTTTTTCTATTTCTATGAGGAATGTCATTGGGATTTTAATTGGAATTGCATTAAATCTGTATAGTGCTTTTGGAAGTATGGTCATTTTGATAATATTATTTCTGCCTATCCAAGAGCAAGGTAGATCTTTCCAAATTTTAAGGTCTTCTTTGATTTCTTTCTTTAGAGTTTTGTAATTTTCATTATATAGATCTTTCCCCTCTTTCATTAAGTTGATTCCCAAGTATTTTTTTTTGAGGCTATTGAGAATGGAGTAGTTTTCCTCATTTCCATTTCTGAGGATTTGTCACTGATATACAGAAATGTCTTTGATTTATGGGTGTTGATTTTATATCCTTCTACTTTGCTGGATTCATTTAATAATTCTCTGAGCTTTCTGGAGGAACATTTTGGGTCTTCTAGGTATAGAATCATGTCATCAACATGCCAATTTGAGTTCTCCATTTCCTATGTGTATCCCTTTAATTTCTTTGGTATGTCTAATTGCTCTGGCCAGTGTTTCAAGAACTATGTTAAAAGAGGGCATCCCTGTCTTGTTCCAGTTTTTAGAGGGAATGCCTTCAATTTTTCTCCATTAAGAACCATCTCACTCCAGTAAGAATGGCAGCCATGATGAAGACAAACAACAACAAGTGCTGGCGAGGATGCAGGGAAAAAGGTTCACTCATACACTGCTGGTGGGACTGCAAATTGGTGCAGCCAATTTGGAAAGCAGTATGGAGATTCCTTGGAAAGCTGGGAATGGAACCATCATTTGATCCAGCTATTCCTCTTCTCAGACTATACCCCAAAGACCTAAAAACAACATACTACAGGGACACAGCCACATCAATGTTTATAGCAGCACAATTCACAATAGCTAGACTGTGGAGCCAACCTAGATGCCCTTCAATGGATGAATGAATAAAAAAAAAAAGATGTGGCATATATACACAATGGAATATTATTCAGCACTAAAAAATAATAAGATCATGGCATTTGCAGGGAAATGGATGGCATTAGAGCAGATTATGCTAAGTGAAGTTAGCCAATCCCAAAAAAGCAAATGCCCAAATGTTTTCTCTGATATAAGGGGAGTGACTCAAAATGGGGAAGAGAGGAAGAGCATGGGAAGAAGATTACCTCTACATAGGGAAGAGGGGTGGGAGGAAAAGGGAGAGAGAATGGGAATTGCATTGATGGTGGAAAGAGACCCTCATTGTTATACAAAATACATGTATGAAGATGTGAGGAAAAAAAGAATAGTGTTACTCTAAATTAGTTAGAGAGAAGTGATGGGTGGGGAAGCTAGGGGTTGGGGAGATGGGAAGGATAGTAGAATGAAACAGACATTATTACTGTGGGTATATATGTGAATGCATGACCAATGTGATTCTGCAACCTGTATACTCAGGAAAGTGAGATATTATATCCCATCTGATTCAAATGTATGATATGTCAAGGTCATTGTACTGCCATGTGTAACTAATTAAAACAATTTTTTTTAAAAAAGAATGATTTTGGCCTGTGGCTTAGCATAAATAGACTTTATGATATTGAGATATATTCCTGTTATCTCTAATTTTTCTAGTGTTTTGAACATAAATGGGTACTGTATTTTGTCAAATGGTTTTCTACATCTATTGAGATGATCATATGATTCTTATCTTTGGCTTTATTCATATGATGAATTATATTTATTGATTTCCATATGTTGAACCAACCTTGCTTCCCTGGGATGAATCCCATTTGATCATGGTGCACAATCTTTTTGATATGTTTTTGTATTCGATTTGCCAGAATTTTATTGAAAATTTTTGCATCTCTGTTCATTAGAGATATTGGTCTGAAGTTGTCTTTTGTTGATGTGTCTTTGCCTGGTTTTGGAATCAGGGTGATATTGGACTCATAGAATGAGTTTGGAAGTGCTGTTTCTTTTCTATTTCCTGAAATAAATTGAAGAGTATTGGTATTAGTTCTTCTTTAAAGGTCTTGTAGAACTTGGCTGTGTATCTGTCCGGTCCTGGGATTTTCTTGGTTGGTAGACTTTTGAAGACATCTACTATTCAATTTTGTCACTTGAAATTGATCTGTTTCAATTTGGGCAAATTATATGATTCTAGAAATTTGTTGATGCCTTTGATATTTTCTATTTTATTGGAGTACAGGTTTTCAAAATAATTTCTAATTATCTTCTGTATTTCTGTAATGTCTGTTGTGATATTTCCTTTTTCAACATGAATCTTAGTGATTTGAGTTTTCTCTCTCCTTCTCTTCGTTAGCAAGGCTAAGGGTCTGTCAATCATATTTATTTTTTAAAAGAACCAACTTTTTGTTCTGTCAATTTTTTTAATTGTTTCTTTTGTTTCAATTTCATTGATTTCAGCTCTGATTTTAATTATTTCCTGTCTTCTGATTTGGTGTTGATTTAATCTTCATTTTTTAGGGCTTTGATATGTAGAGTAAGTCATTTGTTGACTTTTTCTTCTTTTAAGGGATGAAATCCATGCAATGAACTTTTTTCTTAGAACTGCTTTCATAATGTACCAGAGATTTCGGTATGTTTTATCTGTGTTCTCGTTCACCTCTAAAAACTTTTTAATCTCCTCCTTGACGTCTTCTGTAACTCATTGTTCATTCAGTTGCATATTATTTATTTTCCAGGTGTTAGAGTGGATTTTATTTCTTATTTTATCATGGATTTCTAATTTCATTCCATTATGATCTGATAGAATGCAGGGTAGTATTTCTACTTTTTATATTTGCTAAGAGTTGCTTTGTGGCATAGTATATGTTCTATTTTAGAGAAGGATCCATGTGCTGCTTAGAAGAAAGTATATTCTCTCATTGAAGGTTGGAATATTATATACGTCAGTTAAGTCTAAGTTATTGATTGTATTATTGAGTTCTATAGTTTCTTTGTTCAGCTTTTGTTTGGAAGATCTATCTAGTGATGAAAGAGGTGTGTTAAAGTCACCCAAAATTATTGTGTTGTTTTCTATTTGACTCTTGAACTTGAGAAGATTTTGTTTTATGAACATAGCTGCTCCATTGTTTGGGGCAAATATATTGATAATTGTTCAGTCTTGTTGGTGTATGCTTCATTTGAACAGTATGATTAACTTTTTGATTAACTGTAGTTTGAAGTCTACTTTATTTGATTTGAGAATGGAAACCACTGCTTACTTCCGCAATCCATGTTAGTGGTATGATTTTTCCCAATCCTTCACCTTCAGTCTGTGAATGTCTTTTTCTATGAGATGAGTCTCTTGGAGGCAGCATATTGTTGGGTCTTTTTTTTTTTTTTTATCCAATCTGAAAGTCTATGTCTTTTGATTGGTGAGTTTAGGCCATTAACATTCAGGGTTATTATTGAGACATGATTCATATTCCCAGGCATTTTTGTTTATTTTGGTATTTGATGTGACTTGGTTTCTCCTCTGATTTTTATTTTCTCTTCATGTAATATTTTGCTGAGGATGTTCTGTAGTGCTAGCTTTCTAGTTGTAAATTCTTTTAACTTTTGCTTTTCATGGTAGATTTTTATTTCATCATCAAATCTAAAACTTAGTTTTGCTGGATATAAGATTCTTGGTTGGCATCCATTGTATGTCAGAGCTTGGTATATGTTGTTCCATGATTTCCTGGTTTTGTGGGTCTGAGTTAAAAAATCTGCTGAGATACAAATTGGTCAGCCCCTATATGTGATCTGATTCCTCTCTTTTGCAGCTTTTAAGATTCTATCCTTATTCCGTATGTTAGGCATTTTCATTATAATGTAACTTGGTGTAGGTCTGTTGTAATTTTGTGCATTTGGTGTCCTGTTAGCCTCTTGTATTTGGGAAAATTTTCTGATGTTATCTCATTGAAGAGATTGTGCATTTGGTTTGAAACTCTGTGCCTTCCTCTATCCCAATAACTTTTAGATTTGGTCTTTTGATGCTGTCCCATAATTCTTAGATATTCTGCTCATGGTTTCTAACTTTCTTCACTGTGTGATAAACTTTATTTTCCATATTGTATTCTTTGTCTTCATTAACTGATGTTCTTTCTTCCAAGTGATCTAGTCTGTTGGTTATGCTTTCTATTGAGTTTTTTTTTATTTGATTTATTATATTCTTCATTTCAAGCATTTCTGATCTTTTTTTTTCAGGGTCTCTATCTCTCTCTTGAAGTAATCTTTTGCTACCTCTATTTGCTCTTTTATCTCATTGTTGGAGTGATCAATTTTTGCTTGTATGTGCTCATTTAATTCACAGATTATTTTAATTATGAACCTTCTGAACTCCTTCTCTGACATTTCATCAACTTCTCTGTCCAAAGGTTCTGTTATTATAGTGTCCTGGTTTGTTTGGGCACTTTCTTCCCTTGTTTTTTTCATTTTGTCTTTGTGTCTTCCTTTCTTACAATGTGGATCTGAGATACGACAGTTTCTTCCATATATTCTTGTAGTACCTGTGCAGATTGTCTGTACCTCACCTTGATGTTGAGTTTTCAGACCCTGCTGGTGTCCCTCAATGGATGCTACTGCATCCCAGATCTGGGACCTGTGTAAGTTGGAGTGAGTGGATCTGGGCCGCTGGGCTTGACCTTTCGTGGTAGTCTGTTGATAGGAAGGGGCAGTCCTGTGCCAAAGGCTAGGCTCTGGTGGTCTCTGCCCTGCCTGGGGAGGGGTAAACCGGGCCAACTGAGATCTTGGAATCTATGTGGGCTGGTGTGGCAGTCTGGGCTGGATCTCATCTCCCTTACTAGTCCACTGGTCAGAAGGGGCGGTCCTGCACCAGGGTCTAGGCTCTGGCAAGTGTCTGCCCCACTGGGGCTTAAGGAGTCTTAAAAGTAAAAAGCTGGGATAAACAAGATCTATCAATGCTAGTAACAGTAGTATTCCTCATTTAAAGTTAGGGTGGTGACTTGGATTACATTTTATATCATATTATAAATGATCTCCCAACAACAGATTGTGATTTGAGATTAATTGGGAATTATTAAATCTCTTCTCCTCCTTTCTCCTGAAAAGAGTCATAGCAGTGGGGTAGGAAAAAGAAAAATCTCTCTTGGCTCTTGCTGCTGGCACTTCCCACAGCGGGCCAGTTCTTACTCCCAGTTCTTTAGGTTCTGGGGAAAGATATTCTTGAAATACTTTCTGAGCTGAGAGATCTACACAAAACCTATGGGGTGTCTGGTTGGACCTTCAGAGCCCTTCCTTCCTTCTGCTCTACATGCTGTGTTCCTCCCTACCTGATTCTCCCATATTTCTCCACACTCCCAGACTGACAGGAGAGACACTTTGGACTGGCTTAGGGCACGGACATCCTTCTCTGGTCACAGTTCATCTTTTACCTAAAAACAACAGAAGGGCAGTCTAGAAATTTGAAAAGTTCAGAGGTAGGCAAGTTCTTCTGTGAAAATATTCTTTATCCAAATGACTATTTATAATCATAAATCATTGTAGGGTATTTTAGTCAGCTCTTTGTCCCACCTTCTCCAGCCACACCATACCTGCCTACAGGTACATGTACTGATTAGGTTAAGGCTTCGAAACCCAATCATTTCACTTCTAAACATTCTTGTATTGTGACACAAGTGAGATTTGGGGTAACACCTCATATATAAAGCATAACATTCTACCCATGGTCCTCTAACGTTCATGCTCATCTTTCAATGAAAAATAAATGTACTGCATTTCCAAGAATTCCCATAGTATCAACAATTAAAGGATTGACCAAAAGTCCGGTTTCCTCTGACATGCATGAAAAACTCTCACCAGGAGCCCCTATACTAATCAAAAGCAAGTTATCTACCTCCAATATATAAATGCATAAGAGTAAACATTTTCATTTCAAAAGGAAAAAAAATAGGGACATAGCAAGAATGGATGGGACCAAAGCAAGACTAAATTCCACCTGGGAAAACAAGTCCTTTAGTGCCATGACCAGCATCAGGAGCACATGGCATTGTAATATTCTTTCCAATGGGCTTATGTAGCTCCACTCCTTTGGCTTTGCTGTGTGTAGCCCATGTAGCCACTCTCTTGGTTTGCTTCTGCCCTACTCCTGAAGATTTCCTCGGGAGGTGTCCCACATTACTGGCATGTCTTAATCTTGGGGGTCTTCACTGCAGCCTTGGCTTACTTCTTCATGAAGTCCGTCTCAAGGGCAGCCCACAGGGACGACAACCCTGTTGCACTGTGCCTGACCTACCAGGACTTCCTTTCAAGTCTTAGTGGAACCCTCCATGATCCTTAACTCCAGCACCCTGTATTCCTGCAGAACCAGCATCATGTGATTGCTACCAAAGTCGGCCACCATCTTGAGCAGTATCCAGCCTGCAGGGAACACAGCTGCAGCATATTCCAGTGCCTGGGTGGCTGACCATGGTTAAACAACTTCATAGGCCCCCTTATACAAATAGGGTGCCCCACTGCTCTCAGCTCAAAGGAATGTTTACTTTTACACCTCTGAGTCTGAGATGGGTGTGGTCTTGGCAATTCCTGAGGTGTCCTCAAGCCATTTTTCTTTTTGTTTCTGAATAAAGTACTTAGCATCATCACTTTCATGGTTACATTCTCTTTAACTACCACAACTTTTTTAGCTCTGGTTTTACTCACATTTTTATGGCTAAACTTGAAATTTTCAACGTTTCTGCCTTGCTTTCTGCTCCTGATTATCATAATAAACTTGGCTAGAAGCCACCTTCAATAACATGCCACCCACTGAAGGCTGTGCTGCCTTGAACTTTCTTCTGCCAGATTAGTTGATTCATCGCCTTTAAATTCAACCTCATAGAAAGTCTCAGGACATGGGGAAAATGTAGACAGCTTCTTATCCAGGTAACAGAAGGCCTTTACTCCCACTTCCAATAAAGTCCTCTTTCTTCTTTGAAACCTCATGATCCCAGCCTGTACTGTCCACAGTTCTATCAGCATTCTGGTCTTCTGAACTCCCACCAGAAACACCCTTTAAGCTCCACTTAAAGCTATATAAAACCTTTCCAGATTGTGTCACTAAATTTTACAAATCCCTCCCACAAATTCCAAAACGCTCCGAAAGGATCAGAAGCTTAGTCACAGCAATGGCCATGTTAGTAACAGCATTGGCCCCCCCTTCTCTCTACCAATTTCTCCTTTAGTCAATTTTTTTTTGTTGTTGTTGTTGCTATAACCAAAATATCTGACAAGAAACATTAGAGAAGTAAAAATTTGCTGTAAGTCTTTCAAGAGACTTTAGAATTTCACTCTAAACTCATATTTTTTATAATATCACATGATACTATTTTATTTTTATTCTGACTTCTTAAAATTTTTAAGTAACTAAGTAGGAACAGGTCCAACTCTTTCTAAGTCAAGTAATAAACCAAATACCTGGCAGTAGATATTATATATAGTTTTAAAAGTTAAGAAGAGAAGATGATTTTACATTTCTTAAACTAAGTCTCTTAATGAAACAAACACACACACACGTGTGTGTGTATGTGTGTGTGTGTGTGTATGTGTGTGTGTGTATGTGTGTGTGTGTGTATGTGTGTGTGTATGTGTGTGTGTGTATGTGTGTGTGTGTGTGTTTCATATTTAAGTCTTCTGTGGGAAATAACAAAGTAGGATTTCAAGTATTCTCTAATAAAGGATACACCAAATTGTAAGATAATACACAAGGAGCATAACTGATTTCTAGTTTTACAACAGATGGATCAGCCTGAGTAGGACTAAACCTCCCACTGACAACTATGTATGAAACAACTGTCGGAACTCATTGAAGAAAAATCAACCGAGGTGGGATGGCACAACTGTGAACCCCGAGGAGAGAGAAGCACACAGGGAGCTCACATTTACCTTAGCTTTTCCCATGAAGACTGTGATTCAGTCCATGATTGGCTGACTGCCAAAGCAAAAATATTATGGTGGAAGAGTGTGGTGGAAGAAACATGCTAGCTCACAACAACCAGGAAATGGAGAGAGAGAGAGAGAGAGAGAGAGAGAGAGAGAGAGAGAGAGATATGAAGAACTGGGGACAGATATAGTCCATCCAAGGCCATGTCCCTAATGACCAGTCACTGCCCACCTGCCTCTGGTCACCACCCAGTAGTCCCTTCAAGTTATTAATGCATAAAATGAATTAATCTACTGATGAAGTCATAGCTCTCATAATCCAATCTTCTTACTTCTAAATATTGCTGCAATTCCTAACACATGAACTTTAGGGGGAATATTCCAGATCCAAAGTATAACATTCTTCCCCTGGTCTTCAAAAGCTTATGCCCGTCTCACAATGAAATACACATTGAGAGGGTCTGGGGATGTGGCTCAAGCGGTAGCATGCTCGCCTGGCATGCATGCGGCCTGGGTTCGATCCTCAGCACCACATACAAACAAAGATGTTGTGCCCGCCGAAAACTAAAATATAAATATTAAAAAAAAAATTCTCTCTCTCTCTCTCTTTAAAAAAAAGAAAAAGTAAAAAAATACACATTGAGTGCACCTCTGAGATTCCCATAACCTTCACATTTCAAGCATTGCTCAAAAGTCCAATTCTAAACTCACCTGAAAGAATTAAGGCAAATTTTCCTCTGTAAAGATCAAAAGTAAGTTACATATATCCAATGTAAAATGGACATAGTAAATATTGCATTTCAAAATGGAAGAAAGGAAGCATAAGAAAGAGGGATTGAGACCAAGGCAAGACCAAAACTCAGCTGGGCAAACAAGTCCCATTGCTTCACATTTGGCATCTGGAGCACATGGTGGTGAGACATGGGCCCCAAAGGTCTTTCTCAGCCTTGACAGTTGTAGCCCACAAAGACATTTCCCAATGTTCTGTTGAGGAAACCAAAGGCCAAGCAGAGAGATTTTAGTTGTTGTTGTCTGTCTGTTTTTGATTTTACTGTAGTAAAGATACAGAAGTTAGAATTCCAAAATCCTGGAAAATAGGGGCATATAGAGCGTTAAGCATTCTAACAAGTCATTGGCTGAATTTGAGCTAAATATGGAAGACTAAGATTTCAAAAGTGCAGCAACTGGAAGTGGCAACATGTTGGGGATGCAGATCAAGATGGCGCCTGGCAGTTTGCCAGGAGGAGTGGTTTATGAAGCCATGCCAGCGAGCCATTAAGATGGTGAGGATTCCTTGTTGGCTGACTGCTGTATCTAGATGATGTTAATTGAGTCAAGCTGTGTGTAATTAGTTAGGTATATATACCTCTGCTGTCCCACAGAGAAGCGGCTCCTGCTACCTTGGGTGCCCACTACTTTGAGTTCTCACTCAGTTCCCGCTGAGTTCACTCGCAATAAAGTAGTTCCCGCTTCAACCTTCAAGTTGCTTGTCACCTCTCGGTTATTTGCCCAGCCAGACTTCGGCAGTAGCAGAAGAACAGAGATTTCAGCAGCTGTGTGTTGCCAGAAAGACTGTGCTGGGGTTTAATCCTCAATACGTCAGGGGGGCTTTGGAATAAAGTGTAGAGGTCCATGATCCTGAAAGGGTCATGAGATGGGAATAAATGCCACAGAATCATGAAAAGCACCAGCTCTTAGAAGACAGGGCTTAGGAGTAATCACAGACCTGAACCATGCCAACCCCAAGCACTAAAATCAAACACCAACAAGATTATAGGGATCTGCAGTCCCTGTTTGCTTCCCAGGAGAAAACCATACTCTTTTCAGAGGAGGATGGCATCATCCATAATCCCCATGTTGTGCCATCTATAAAGTCATGTATGCAAAAAGATTAGTATGAGAATTAAAACATCAAACTGACAAATTTTTAAAAAAATGTTTCTTAGTAGGTCATAGAAAAGACCTACAGGAGATCCAGATAATTGAGTTAAAACTGTTATGATTAAATGGGAAAAAAAGATGAGAAATTTCATCAGAGGACAGGAATCTGTAAATTGAAACTTTAGAACTGAAAAAAATGCACTATCTATTCTCTCGTGAGTTTAAGAGAAGATTATGCCTAGCAGAACAGATGAATAGTGAACTGAAAGACAGGTCAGCACAAAGCATCCAACCAAAAGACAGGAAGAACAAATGAAAAATAAAGAGAAAAAAACATAAAAGAAAAATATAACAGCCCAGTCAAAGTAGAAAGGGAGCATCAAATAGAAACAAGACTTAAAGAAATTTTAAAAAATCAGAAAATTTTCATCACCAGAAGAACTGCAATGCAGGAAACCTCAAAGCACATTTCTCAGGTAAAAGAAAAAAATTGTAAGAAAATTGTCAATCTACAAAATGAAGTACATCAGAATACCAAAATCTAAATGTATTAAACAAAAGAGTTAAATTTGTGTAAAGGTAACACACTGCTTAAAACATTGTAGTATGAAAGTTTAAAACATATGTAGATCTACATTTTATAAATAACAAAAAGCTAAGAGGGAGAAATGTAAGTGTGCCCTAAATTTCTTACACTAATATGTGAAAAAACATAACAACACTCAGAGTGAAACTGAATGAATAAAAATGTATGCTATAACCCCTAAACAATCACTTAGATAACAAAGCAATATGTTTGGGGATAATAAGCCAAGAAAGGAAACAAAACTGAATCATAAAATTTCAATTAATCCAAACAAAGCAGAAAAAATGAAAAGGGGAAGCAATAATCAATAAGACAGTTAGAAAACAAATAGCAAGATGATAGATTTAAGCCTCCCATTAATTATCATAGTACATGTAAAAGGTTTGTAAACTTCAATTATAGGTCAGATGTTAGATTGGGTTTAAATTTTTTTTAAAATTTGTTTTAATTCGTTATACGTGACAGTAGAATGCATTTATGCACTTTGATGTATCATACATACATGGGGTATAATTTTTCTTTTTACTGATTGTACATGCTGTAGAATCACATTGGTCATGCAGTTATATATATATATATATACACACACACACACACACACACACATACACACACACACACACATATAACCCCTCCATTGTGAATTAGCATCTGCATATAGAGAAAGCATTCAGCTGTTGGTTTTGGGAGATTGGCTTATTTTGCTTAGCATGATATTCTCTAACTCCATCCATTTACTCACAAATGCCAAAATTTCATTCTTCTTTAAAGCTGAGTGATATTCCATTTTGTGTATATATATATATGTATATACACCACATTTTCTTTATCCATTCATCTATTGAAGGACACCTAGATTGGTTCCATAGTTTAGTTATTGTAAATTGAGCTGCTAAACCTTGACATGGCTGCATCACTATAGTATGCTGATTTTAAGTTCTTTGGGTATAAACCGAGGAGTGGGATAGCTGGGTCAAATGGTGGTTCTGTTCCAAGTTTTCTGAGGAATCTCCACACTGCTTTCCATAGTAGTTGTACCAATTTTTAGTCCCACCAGCAATGTATGAGTGTGTCTTTTACCCCACATCCTCGACAACATTTATTGTTGCCTATATTTTTGATGATTGCCATTCTGACTGGAGTGAGATGAAATCTTAGTGTAGTTTAAAAACTACACTAGTGTAGCCTTTATCTAATTGCTAGAGAGAGAGATGTTGAAAATTTTTTCACATATTTGTTGATAGAATGTATTTCTTCTTTGAAGTGTCTGTTCAGTTCCTTAGCACATTTATTGATTGGGCGATTTATTTATTTATTTATTTGGTGTTAATTGTTCTGAGTTCTTTATATATCCTAAAGATTAATACTTTACCTGAGGTTCATGTGGTAAAGATTTTCTCCCAATCTATAGTCTCTCTCTTCACATTAATAATTGTTTCCTTTGCTAATAAGAAGCTTTTTAGTTTGAATCCATCCCATTTATTGATTTTTATTTTACTTGTTGCACTTTCGGGGTCTTGGGAAGGAAATCAGATCCTAGGCTGACATGGTGAGGATTTAGGCCTACTTTTTCTTCCATTAGGAGCAGGGTCTCTGTTCTAATGCCTAAGTCTTTGATCCACTTTGAGTTGATTTTTTTGTGAAGGGTGAGAGATAGAGGTTTAATTTCATTTTGCTGCATATGGATTTTCAGTTTTCCAGCACCATTTGTTGAATAGGCTATCTTTTCTCCAGTGAATGTTTTTGGTACCTTTGTCTAATATGAGATAACTGTATTTGTGTGGGTTTTTCTCTGTGTCTTGTATTCTGTACCATTTGTAGCCATGTTTGTTTTGGTACCAATACCATCTGTTTTTGTTACTCTAGCTCTGTGGTATGGTTTAAGGTCTGGTATTGTGATGCCTCCTTATTCATTTTTCTTGCTAAGGCTTGCTTTGGATATTCTGGGTCTCTTACTTTCCCAAATAATTTTTATGATTGCCTTTCTATTTCTATGAAGAATGTCATTGGAATTTTAATAGGAATTCCATTAAATCTGTATAACGCTTTTGGTAGTATGGCCATTTTGACAACATTAATCTGCCTATCCAAGAACAAGGTAGATCTTTCCATCTTCTAAGATTTTCTTTAGTTTCTTTCTTTAGTGTTCTGTAGTTTTCACTAGAGGTCTTTTACCACTTTTGTTAGATTAATTTCTCTAAATGGAGAAAAATTGAAAGCATTCCTGCTAAAAACTTGAACAAGATGTCCTCTTTCACCACATCTATTCAACATCATCCTTGAAACTCTTGCCAGAGCAATCAGACAGAAGAAAGAAATTAAAAGGATATAAATAGGTAAAGAAGAATTCAAACTATCACTATTTGCTGATGATATGATTCTATATCTAGAAGATTCAAGAAATTCCACCATATAACTTTTAGAAATAATAAATGAATTCAGAAAGTAACAGGATATAAATCAACAGCCATAAATTACACACATTCCTATATATATATCAGTGATGAAATCCACTGAAAGAGAAATTAGGAAAACTACTCCATTCACAATAGCCTAAAAAAATGGATTTTTAAAAGTCAACACTCAAGTATATGTTACATATAAGAAACACACTTCATAAAAACACAAATATGAAGGTTGGGAATGTGACTCAGTGGTAGAATGCTTGCCAAGGATGCACATATCCCTGGGTTCAATCCCCAGCATCATTGGAAAAAGAAAAGAAAAATTAAAACAAGATAATTCAGGTGCAGGAATGGCTATATTATAAGAAAAACTAGATTTCTGGCTAAAGCTTTTATGAGGAACAAAGAAAGTAATTTTGTTATAATAAGAAGTCAATTCATCAAGGCAATAAAATAACCCTAAATGTTTATGTACTTAACAATAGAATTTTAAAATACACAAATTGAAAACTGATAGAATGGCAAGAAAAAAAAAAACAGACAATTTCACAAATAGTCAAGTAGGCAGATAGCTTTTTCTTTCTCCCAAAACCCTCCCCTCAGTAATTGATGGGATAGGTGGACAGAAAATCGGTAAAGATATAGAAGATGAATAATACTGCCAACCAGCCTAATCTGTTTGACCTAATTTGTAAAACATTCATCCAAATACAGCTGTTTCTCATTCTTTTCAAGTGCACATGGACTTTTAACCAAGACATATCAGATTCTGGGCCATAAAACGAGTCTTGATTTATTTGAAATAACTCAAGATATACAAAACATACTATTTGATCACAATGGAATCTGGTTAGAAATCCATACCAGATAAATATCTGAAAAGCCTCATGTATTTGGAAACTCAACCATATATTTCTGTATAAACTATTGAAAAGAAGAGAAATTAATAGAAGCATATTTTCAACTGAATGAAAATAAAAACGCACTTTCTAGTTTTAGCTCTGACATGCAAACAGTTTGGAAGAGAGAACCTTCTTCCTTATAACAGAAAAGGCAGAATGAACTAAAAAGTCAATGACATTTTTTGGACTCATCAGAGAACAGGTGAAGTGCCATTTTGAAGGCTGGAGAGAGAGTCAATTCCAGAGAGAGTCACAGCAAAAATATGCAGTCTTCCCCCATATTTGTTGGGGATTGGTTCTAGGACGCACACACCATGCAGATATCAAAATGTGATGATGCTCAAGTCCCTTATATAAAATCATGTCATATTTGCATGTTACCCACCCACATCCTCCCATGTACTTCAAATTATCTCTAGGTGCCTTATAATAACTAATGAATCTACATAAATAGTTATTAGACTGCATTGTTTAGGGAAATGAGAAGAAAAAAAGAGTGTATACATGTACAGATACAATTTTGCTTTACAATATTTTCCATCCTTGGTTGGCTGAATCTGTGGATGTGGAATCTATGGATGCAGAGAGCTGACGAGTCCTACATGGAGCAGAAGCTCTCAGGGCCATAACCTGGTAGGAATGCTTAAATGGTAAACATGTTGAATCAGTGGAGATTGTGCATGAGTAGAAGAAGGCTGGAGGATGCTGCCTTCTGGAGACACCAGAAGGTTTGACCTTGAAGGGCTCTATCAAGTTCTCACAGTGAGAAGCCAATAAAAATCCCCTGTGATTCTGAAAGGGAAAAGTTATCACTGTGGAATTCACCCAGAGAGTACTCCATAGCTAATCCCTGTTTTTTAAGGGAAAACTTTTATCTGAGCTTTGCCTTGTCTTAACTGGAGAAAAGATTATTTGCCCCTAACACTTGCCCATCTTGCCAAAGGTGTGTGGAGGATGGAGGCAGGAATCTACAAATCTGGAGAAGTACTTGTGAACATCACAATCCAAAGAAACAGGTTCACTAAAGATTGAAAAATAATTGTGAAATTATTATATGCTTCCCATCAAACACACTTTGCCCCCACCTCAGAGTACTCCCATATAACAGTGGTTTACAGCTAAAAATGTTGCAAAACTCCAATTCTACCTGAGGAGGAGGATTTGGGGAAGTGCAAAGTCAGTAGAGGATGGTTCAGCTAACAATACAGTTGTAGCGTATATAAGTTAGTTCAGCTCCTAGCATATATTAAATCAGTGTTCAAACTAAAATACTACTGTAACCCCTAATGTAAAATGTTTTGCTTTCAACAAAAATTTCAAGACATGCAAGAAGGCAAGTGGAAACACAGACTTTAAAGAAAAAGCAAGCATTAGAGATAGACACAAATATCCTGCAGATATTAGAATTCAGAGACATGAAATTAAAAGAACAATAGTTAAGAATTTAAAGGCTTTGATGGGAAAATGAGAAAATATGTGAGAATAGATGAGTAATGTAGGCAGAGAGATATCAACTCTAAGAATCAAAAGTTGCTAGAAATAAGAAATTGTTGCAGAAATGAAGAATATCTTTGAAGATCTTGCCAGGAGACTGGACACAGCTGAAGAAATGTTCCATACTTTTTAAGATCGATTAAAAGAAGCCTCCAAAATAGAAATGAAAATAAATAAAGAAGGAAAAATTAAAGAAGGAAAGAAGGAGAAAAGGAAGGAAAAAGAAAAAAGATCAAAGAAATATGGGGAAATATACAAAGATAAAACATACGCATAATTAGAATGACAGGGGAAAAAAGAGAAAAGAGAGCAAAAGAGAGCAGAAATAACAACTTTTCAGAATGAATGACATGCCAAATCAGATTCAGGAAGCTTAAAGAACATCAACTAGAATGAGGACTGGAACAACCCAGCTAAAAATACAGTCTACCTGTAGAAAACCAAAGAAAAGAGCAAATTTTTGAAAAAGGTTAAATGGGAAAACATACTTACCAAGAGAGAAACAAATATAGGAATTATAGATGTCTTCTTTTAAGTAATGCGAATAGAAAGATAATGGAGTAAAATATTTTAAATGTTGAAAGAAAACAGTGCCAACCGATAAATTCATTTCCAGAAAAGTTGTCTTTCAAAATATAAAGGGAAATACAGACTTTCTTCCACAAAGGAAACTGAGAGAAAGGATTGTCAGTGGACTTGATCTGTAAGAGACATTCAGAAGGAAGCATCCCAAAAAGAAATGCAAATATAGAAGGAAGAAAGTTCTTCCAAATGTTTGTTATTGGTTAGAAACTCCAATCTCAGATCTTTCCAAAAGGGAGAGCATCATAGAGAAGTAAAAATTGTAAATAAAATAAAATCTTTAATCTTTCGCATACTCATTTAACACAGCAGTTGAAGTGAAAAGTAACAATGTATTAGATGATTTGTAGCAAATGAAGAGATGAATGATATTTCTGTCTTATAGAAGAATTAGAGATACTTGGTCATAAGGTGTTTGGAAATATGAAACAATATTACCTGGTTTGAAGGAGAACTTATAATAACTTAAATGTTTATTTCAAACTCTAAAAAGTAACAAACATTTCAAAGGAAATATATTGATAATATGTTAAATTTTAATGGTCTAAATACAATAGATAAAAGACAAAACTTGTCAGCGCGAATAAAAAACAAGATCCAACTATGTTTGGTCTACTATAAATCCACTTTAAACATAAATACACAGGTAGATTAAAGGGTGGGCCGGGGTTGTGGCTCAGTGGTAGAACACTTGCCTAGCATGTGTGAGGCACTGGGTTGGATCCTTGACACCACATAAGAATAAAATAAAGATATTGTGTCCACCTAAAACTAAAAAATAAATATTTTTTTTTTAAAATTAAAGGGTTGGAGAAAGATGTACCATGCTAATATTATTCAAAAGAGAGCTAGTATAGCTATATTAATCTCAGAGACAGCAGAGTATAGAATACAGAAATTTATCATTGAATCAAGAGGGGACATCCATTAATGTAAAGCTTTCTCCAAAGAGACATAATCATCCTAAAAGTGTCTGCATCTAACAACAGAACATTGAACAGAGGCAAAATCTGATGAAACTAAGCAGAGGGACTAGAGCTATAGTTCAGTGGTAGGGTGCATGCTCAGTGTATGCAGGCATTGGGTTCAATCCTTTGCCTTCAAAAAAAAAAACTGAAATAAGACATAGAAAATTCATTGTTATGGTTGTAGACATCAACATTCCTCTTATAATATTCACTAGATCAAGCAGGCAGAAAATTATATTTACAGTTGAAATGAAAAGGCTTATCAATCAACTTGATCTTAATTGAGATTTATAGAGTAGTCATCCAACAACATTATAATATACATTCTTCTTAAAACACATGAAACATTCACCAAGGTAGACCATATTATGGATTATAAAACACACCTGAAATTTAAAAGAATATAACACAAATTGTTCTTAGATCACAATGATATCAACTAGAAATCATAATACAGAGTTGATTGATAATCTTTAAGTAAATAACACATTTCTATATGACATATGGGCCAAAAAAAAAGTAAAAAAAAAAAAATCCTGGAAATAAGGTACCTCACAAGGTACAAAGCAAATATAAAGAAATAAATTGCTTTCCAATATATTAGAAATAAATAGAGTTTGAAATTTTAAGGACCCACTTATAAATAGCACCCCAAATGAAACCTTTAGGTATGAATCTAAGCAATGTAAACAGGATCCTATCCTCATTTGGAATGCTATATAACTCTGATGACAGAAATCAGGGACTATCTAAACAAGTAGCACAATATTCTATTTCCATGCATTATGCTTTATATATTTTGGGTCTCTGTTGTAAGATATATATGTATTTATAATTCTTTTATATTCCTGATGAGATGACCTTTCTGTCAGTATATGATTACTTTATTGTTTCTTGTCTTGATTTTGACATAATCTATTTTATTTGAGACTAGCATAAATTTTGTGTTTGATTTTTTTCTTTCTAATGTTCCTTTTGATTTCCTATCCTGTAATAGTTCAGGGCTTTTTTTTCTTTTTTTACTGTTAGACTGGGCATTACAATTCACATTTAAATTTATAGCTACTAGTGTAAATTAATACCAAGATAACTTTAGTTGGCACATAAAAATTCTACTCCTGTACAACTCTATCATCCTCTTTCCCTTTATACTGGTAGATTCAAAAATCATATGGTTATATTATTGTATGTGCATTAACATCCATTTATGATTGGTTCTTCATGAGTTATGCCTTTTAAATCATATAGGAATACAAACAGGAGTTATATGACAACAAAAATAATACAGAGGTTTATATTCCCCTATGTGGTTACTTTTGCCCCTGTCTCTTTGCTTTTAAATATGGCTTCAAGTTACTGCCTGGTGTCCTTTCATTTTGGTATAAAGGACTCCTTTTAGCATTTCTTATAAGGCAGATCTACAAATGAAAAATTCCCTCAGTTTGGGTTTACCTGTAAATTTCTTAGTTTTTACTTCATTTTAAAGAGATTTTTGTTCTGAATATAGTATTATTTGTTGATGAGTTTTTCCCCCTTATCTACTTAAATATTATTATACTGTCTTCTGACCTTCAAAGTTTCTGATAGGAAATTAGCTATTAATTGTACAAGAATCACATACCTATGATGAAACTCCTATGCTGCTTTAAAGATTCTCTTTCTTTGACTTTTGGTAACCTGATAATGATGTGTTGCAGTATGGAGCTCTGCTTACCCTATTTAGAGGTTATTAAGATTCCTGAATGTATAGAGTTCACATCTTTCATCAAATCTGAGAATGTGTTGCCGTTATTTCTTTGAATATTCTCTCTCCCTATTTCTCCTTTTTTCTTTCCCAGGACTCCTATAGGCTTATTGAATTTTTGTTTCAGTCTTTGTATTTTTGAGCTTCAGTATTTCTATTTGGTACTTTTGAACAATTTCTGTCTCTCCACTGTCAGTTTATATTTGGTGAGGTTTCTTTTATTTCTATCCATGGTTTCTTTAGCTCTTTGAACATGTTTAGGACAATTTTTTTTTATTTAAAGTCTTCAGCAAGCACAATATCCCAAATTCCTTGGGAACAGTTTTTAGTAATATTTCTCCCTTGTAAATAGGTCATATTTCATTGCTTTGCATACCTTCTACTATTCTGTTGAAATCTGAACATTTTTAACATTAAAATATGGTAACTCTAAGAATCAGATTTTCCTCCTTCCCTAGGTTTTATTTTGATGTCTGTTGTGGATTACAGTTGCTTGTTGGGTGGCTTTTCTGAACTCTGATTTGTAAACTAGAGTCTTTGTCATATGTGGTCACTGAAGTATGTGATTTGTTATCTTGGTGTTGAACTAGTGATTTCACAGATATTTCCTTTTAAACCTGGAACCAGCCCTGGCATGAATACAGTTTTATAGATATTTAATTATATTTCTAATTATCAGCCAAACGACTAAAGTCCTGAAAACTTGACAATTACTTGAGTTGACTTCCTATCAACTAGTATGAGCTAACTTAAGTATACCACTGGTTTAGCGTTCCCAGGGGTAAGAAAGTATGGAAAGTGAGAAAAGAAAGAAACCAAGAAACGTAACTTTGAGGCAAGGTTCATTTAAAACTGATGAATAAATATTTATAGCAGCATTCTTCATGATTGTTCACACCTGGAAATAGTCCAAATGTCTTTCAGCAGGTAAATGGATAAACTGTAGTACATGCACAGAATTGAATACTAGTCAGTAATAAAAACAAATGAAGTATGCTATGTGTGTGTGTAAATATATCACAATGCACTCCAATTTAATATGCAACTATAATGTGCCAGTTAGAGAATAAATTAATAACCAAATAGAAGGAAGACCAATAGTCCAGAGGAAGGGTATCAGGGAAAGGGAGGTAGAAAGACAGGAATGGGGAATTTACTGGGGATAAAAATGGAGAAAACCATATCATATTAATTTATGAATATGTCAAAGTGATCCCCACTATTCTGTATAACTACAATGTACTAAAAGTAGAAAATTTAAAAAAAGAAAAGTTTTTCACTTCACATTATTAAAGTTGTCAGATATTACAAATTATCCTTTATATTCATAACTACTTAAAATTTTTAGAGATATTATGATTATATTAAAAATAAATTATTGATTCATACAACAATATGAATTAATCTCAAGCATACTGTGCTAAATTAGGAGTTCTCACTGACTGGGTAGGAATGAGGTAGGGATGTCTCGGCATTGTCGACTCTTTTGACATATCTCTGGCCTCTAGCCACTAGATGGCAGTAACACTCTTCCCTCCCAAGTTAAGACAAATGAAACTCTCTCTGGACTTGATCAAAGGTCTCTGATTAAGGACCACTGTGCTAAGTGAAAGAACCTAGTCTCAGAGGGTTACATCTTGTATCACTCCATTTACAAAACATCCGGGAAAAGTAAAAACAAAAACATAAGAACAGCAGTTTGGTTAGTATTATAAGGGGTTGGGATTAGGAGGGAAATCTGAATACAAAGGGACAGAACAAGTGAATTCTTTTGAGTACTGGAACTATTTTGTATCATCTCTCATAGGTGCAGACTGATACATACTGCTATGCATGTGTAAGACTACACACAATTCCATGTAAAAACATACAATACAGTGTGCAATTCTTAATCTTATTTTATCTATTTATTCTTAAATTTTTTATTTGTTCTTTTTAACTATGCATGACAGTCAAATCTATTTTGATATATTTATAAAAGTATGGACTATATCTTAATCTACTTAGGATCTCTGTCTTGTAAATGTACATAATGATGAGATTCACTGCGGTATATTCATATATGTACATAGGAAAGTTGTCAGTGTGCAATTTTAAAAATTGAAGAAATAAAAGCAAACAAAACAAAAATAGGTGCTTATTTTTGTTTTGTTTGCTGAAAAATATAGGCATGGTATAAATGGAAAAGAATCCATTAATTTGTCAATCAGCAGGTAATCTTATCAGCAGAATTCTCCAGAGGTTGATGAGGGTGGCATGGTTGAGTCAATTATATAGGATATGTAGTGAATTAAGGTGAAGGAGAGTGATGGCAGAAGAGTCTGGCCTTTTAGGAATGTCCATATTGTCCTAGATTCATTCTTTATTAAGGTTGTAGAGGATAAGTAGAAACATAGGCAGCACCTCAATGCAGCTGAACATGGGAAGGGGGTGCAGGTGCATGCCCTCATGCTTAGGAGGGAGCAGGCCCAATATGGGTCCTAGGTAAGTCAATGGGGACATTCTCATGGTAAAGACATCGGAAGAGTTTGTCCTATGTCCACAGTTCAGTGTTCCCTGTTCTCTCCCAAGCTCTGATGTGTACTCTAAGTCAAAGCTATTAGGGGTACTTTTCAGAGGTGCATCCTGGGTGGTCTTCTTAGGTCCCATACCTCCCATTTCAGGAGTCTTCCCATTGAGCAATCTGATGTATTTGGATGCCCTGTTTCCTCAGTGATGCAAGTTGTTTCAAGTTGTTACTAAAAATCTTTTGACCCATTTTCCGGACAGTAGCCATGTTCTATATGTTTATAATGAATGCCAAAACGGTGGCTTGTACCCAAGAACTTGATTTGAGTCAAACTTTTCCAAGATCATGAAGTGTGCGCATATCTGATCTCCTGTGGGTGGGCAATGGTCTCTGGATTAGTTGCTCTCCTAGGTTCACTATGTTCTATGTTCTATTCCTTTTTTAGGAGATCACCTGGAGACACATGGTACAGAAGACACACAGATTGGCTCATGGAGGAAGGATATGAAAAACACAGATTATATATTCAAGGGAGAGAAATTTCAGAGGTCAACTAGATCTTTCATCAAACAGTTAGAAGTCAAAAGATTAGTCTGAGGAATGGAACAAGCCAAGTGTGAGGAGCAGTGGTCCTCTGGGACTCGTTCTTGATTAATTTTGTAGGTAAAATTCCCATTCAAGGATTAGAATTTTACATACTGCCATCCTTTATTTATCCTGGAGAATCCTGGAGAAAGAAAATCATTCAGAGATTCAAGTGCAGTACAAATGGAACAGCCTGGAGTACAGATTGTGCACTGAATAATTAAATGATGCAACACATCATGTTTATATGGATGACACTCCCGGAGAGGTATGATTAGTTGTGCAATACTCCAGTGCCTCTCGGTAGCTGGATTTCAAGAATGTAGGATTAGTCAGAGCAGGAAATATGAGAAGGAAAGTGGAGAGAAAGAGAGAGAGAGAAAGAGAGAGAGAGGACATTTACATAACAGAATGACCATACTGTTTATTATGAAAATGAAACATTTTTGAGAGAAAAAAGGGACATTATAATAACTGCCCAAGAACAAAATTTAAAACAGGCTTGCCCTGGGCAAACAATAATTGCGTATTTCCCCCAAGAATTGGCAAAGTTCCCTGGGCTGAGTTTGGCACAGAAGGTTTTCCTTTTGATACTTACAACCTCTGAGAAGCAGCAGAAGGCTCCCGAGAAGCGCTGATGGACAGGGCTGGAATCCTTAGCTCTAGCCCTTCCCATACTGCACTGAACACATTGGAGACAGAGTGACCTCTTTCTCTCCTCATTTCTTGGAGGTGTGGTTTGCAGTTCTGCCATCATCCCTTCACCACTTAGAAGAACTATAATTCAGTAAGGCTGCTCAGGGTTTGACCCCAGAATATGTGTTCTTTTTTTGTTCCATATTTTTTAATGGTGCATTATAGTTGTGCATAATAGTGGGATTTGGTGTTATACATATTTGTCCATGCACATAACAATATAATTTGGCCACTAAAAATAAGTGTTCTTAATGGTCCTTTCTAGGCCCAGCCACAAAAGGATCCTCATCACCAATCCTGGGATGCTTGACCTCTTAATAAAATTTTGGTGGTATTTTGTCTTTTCTTTCCTTTGTTGATTTATAACTAGCAAAAAGTTTGTTGTTAATGACTTAAACATTAAACTGCTGTTTTGGCTGAGGATGTTTTCCAGTTTGTGATGACCAGAGCTGTCTTTATTTACAACATCAACCAAAATGTTGTTTTGATTTAATGTGACCCTTGCTCACATCATTATACCAAATAACATGTCAACTGACTGGAATATCATAGGACTTGCCTCGTTGAAAGTTGCTGATCATCTGGTATACTACTGGGCTTGGTCTTCTTGAGCTTCAAGGTGCCTGCTTATCTGCATGTGAGAGGCATAGAAATTTCATACAAAGTACTGAACAAATTAGGTCAGTGGCTCAAACTATGTCACTTGAGGATGACTTGAAATCACCTGGGGCGGGGCAGATTATTAAGGCACAAATTGCTGATTCCTCTCCCCAGCGCTCCTCATTCACTGTCAGAGGAGGGATTCAAGACTTTGCATTTTTACTAATTCACCAGTTGATACTGATGCTGCTGTTCTGGGGACTGCACTTTGGAACTACTGTCTGAAAATTAATGATTCAATAGTGATGTAACTTACCCAATGTGGTCACTGCAGTTTCTTTCTTCTTTTGAAATGTTGGCAGGCATCATTATGTTTGGAGATGGCAAACTGAATGGCAAATTAAGGTTACTATTTAGCATAATATTAATTTGGTGGTGGTATCAATATTCTTCAAAGTCAGGTGATTTCTGTCAAGTTATTTCATGAGTGAAATAAAAAGCTGAACGGACAAATTCAAATCAGTGCAAATATTTTGGGGGAATTATTGTGAGTTAGGCATTACACTATGAACCTAAACAGATGCAGGGCGTTGTGGACAGTGTGCAGATCATGCCTGAGGATTCTGGCTGCAAGTCACACTAGTGAAATCCTCACACAGTGTGTGGGATTCACACCAACTCTGGGAGGAAGTAATAGAGGGTTAATTATCATAAATTTCAGAACATTTGGCATTGGGTCAGTATGATATGGTAATAAGAGGGCCAGATTAACCTACTTTATCCCATTGTTCCAGATGTTGGATACCTATAAAAACTTAAATATTGCATATAATACATACTGTAATTATAGTAATAATATAATTATATAAAAATATAATTATACATGAAAATATAATGAACAAATATTGATTCATATAGAGAGCTTATATATGTGTTAATTCTTAACTATTGTAATGCACCCGTGTCAATTTCACTGAGCTATTTGCAGAATTGAAAGCTTGAGACTTAATGGGTTAAAATATAGAAAGTAAAGTTCTCATCAGGTGTATAATCCTCTGTTTGGAAAAAGAATACTTGGACAAAAAAGGGCAGCCAGCACAGATAGGAAGTTCAGCAGCACCTATATTCCGACCCTGTCCCTAGAAGTCTCTGAGGGTCCGAAGAATGAAAGCCCTGTAGGAAAGGCAGGACCACTTGAGAAGCACAAATTTGACACCAGTGATTATTTTTGTTCATATAACTAATACTTTCCATCTCTACCCTTGAATCATTCAGGTATCTGATCATACCAATATCTGAGTATTCCTGTGTATTATTTATTATAAATCAATAATTTGCCACTCCATTCACCTTTTAAAATGTAGTAAAATTGATTATCATGAGAAAACCCCCTTCAAGGACTATCTGTTCTGGAAATTGAGAATTGAGTTACTGAGCCTGTGAGGCTGAGCATCAGATTCTAGAATATGCTGATGTAGCTGAGTGTGGCGGGGCAGGAGGTGGACTTGGAGACAGCTTGGCAGCTGGCCTGCAGACTGATAATGTCCCAACCCTCCTTATGCTTCTGTGAAAATGAAACCCTGCTCACAAATAGAAAGAAGAGACAGACACAAACAGTGATAAGCATCATAATGGATGTTTACAAGTAAGTGATACAGGTGCTCAACAGAATAGAAGATTCCATTGTTTAGGTGCACCTGCAGAGACTGCAGGCAGAAGGTGGCATTGAGCAGAACAGGAAGCTACTGTCTTCTACTGGCTAAGATGGGGTGGAAATGTTGCGGACAGTTGGAGCAGGAGAGCTCTGGCAGAGCCTCCTTTTACTCTGCAAGGACAAATGGCTGTTGGGTGGATGGCATGCCATGTTCTAGAGAAGCTCTCGGCTTGAGGGTCACAGTTTTATCACAAATGATGTCACCGGGTTTTTGGAATGCCTGTGTCTTTTCTCAAAGTGCATGGTTTGGCGTGAAGCAGGGAAGGAAAATCTCCAAAGAAACTAAAATTTACACTACTCAGCTGATTCCTTAAGAAAATTTCAGTCATAACCCAGAAAGCAGATATAAGAAGGAAGATTTTACTAAGTAACAGAGACAGATATGAATTCCTTTTTTCCAATTATAGGAGTCCAATTATTTTAACAGGCCCTAAGGAGGCTTCTTTCAATTTAAAGAAAGGACTGAGCCATTTACCAAAGTTCTGGCTTAAGAATCAATAGACTTGGGAACCTCAGCTTGGACCTGCTCTGAGAGCAAAACTTGAGGTGTAGGACTTGATGGAGGAGCAACTCTCACACTGGCTGAATTTGTCAAATATTAAAATTTCTAAATATTAAAGAATTTTCAGAATATTTCCATTGAGGTCTTCAATCATTGTTAAAGGGAAATAGAATAGACCAGTGGCTGAGACCCAGCCCTCTTGAGTCTAGTTACCTGAATTTAAAATCTTACTGGACCATTTGCTAGCTGGCTACACTTAATCTTGACTAGGAGCCTTGATTTCTTCCCTCTGTGAAATGGGATCATAATAGTACCTACCTCCAAGTGTTATTGGATTAATGAGGGTAATCTATACCTGGCATAATTATTATCTGGGAGAGAGGGAAAATGTCATGTGATGATGGTGACTACTATGTGGTTTTGAGCCAGTTACAGGTACAGAGTTGTAGGGAGCCAAGAAAGCATGTGTTTCCACTCTTGCACTTCATAAGTGATAAAAATGAAACCCCAAATAATGGAGAGTCTTAATAGCTGGGGCCAACTCTATAGTACTGGGTGGTGTTCCTTCAATTCCTCAATGCCTGTTTTGTTAAGAGTCTCCTCTTCTAGAAAAATTCCAGAGCCTCTGAATACAACTGGGCCTATCATTCCTGTGCAAACAAATTCCCTAAAATGCTGTCATCCTTGGCATGCTCCTTTCAGAGTCTTTCGGTAGCTACCTCCAAAGTTTCGCCTCTCACTCCTACCACACCACACGGAGCATGCAATTTGCTTCTGGTATCTATTACAGAAAGATAAAATAGCTCATGCCAAGGGCCCCTTAACTTTACTCCATTTCTGATAGCCATTCTGCATTGACTGCCTTCCTCACCTCTTCTCTTCTGGTTCCCCTTGCTCTCCTCAGCTTTTCTTCTTTCCGTCTTCTCAAAAGATAGTCCAAAGCTGAGGTGAATATCTACAAACTAAATATTGGCTGAGGGATTTAATGATATGGAAACATTAGAACAATATGCAATTTCCTTCATCTTATTTATTCTGGCACTGACAACAGTTCTTGCTAAACACTTGGGACTCCACTTTGCAGTCTAACAATCACTTCCTCATCTCAATTAACCACTGGAAGGCATTTGACTCTGTGGACCACCCTTGGTTCTCCAAAGCTTATTTGCCTCCTGTCTCTTCTGTGTTGCATCTTACTTCTTCAGCTCCAGTAGAAGGATCTCCAGCCCATTTGCCTACACTTTCATACCCATCCTTACATATCTATATTCCTCCAGGCCCTTCCACATTGCTTTTCTTTGCATTGTACATAGTATCCATATACGATGTTACCACCTCCACCTAGATTGATTCCTACATTTAAATCTCCAGCTCAGCACTCTTGGAAGTTTGGATTAACCACTAGATAGTCCGATATTGCTGCTGAGATAGTGCAATGGGAGTGTCTCAAAATCACATTTTCATATAAACTCAGAACCATCTCTCCTTCTCCTTGTTTTCTTCTTTGGAGAACAACACCTCCAAATTTCCCAGGTATTCAATTCAGAGCAAAAGGAAACCTGAGAACTCTCTTAGTTTCTTCCTCCTGCTTAATGGTCCATGTTCAATCATGTCCACACCTGCTTGTTGTATTGGGAAGGTCTTCACCTCCAAGCCTCCTTTCCAGTTCCACTCTCAGGTCTTCATCATCTGAAGCTTGAGCTCTCAGGATAATATTCTCGGCTATGCTCTTTGTTCTGCTGCACCCTCCTCTAATCCACCTTCACACTCTTCCCAGGGACTCTTTCCAAGCACAAGCTGAATCCTGTTTCTCCCCACGCAAGTGCCTGTGACTTCCTGTAGCTCACCAATATGATGAAACATCCATTCTTTGGCAAGGTCTCCAGGCCTTTTGATGTGGTTCCCTGCCCCCTTGAGCTGTTTCCATTTTCACTTGCTACAAATGTTCTAATGCAAGAGTAATGTATGGTTTCTCAGGGATAATGAGCTCCTGCTTTCCTATGTACTTCTGTGCATTTGTTTTCTTAGGATGATATTTGCCCTCCATTCCCACAGGCCTGCCTGGCAAATGCCTGGATATTTATACATTTTCCTGGAAAGCTGTTCTATTCTCACTGGAGAAACCTTGCAGGACTTGTTCTTCTATCATTTTTTTTTTTTTGGTGGGGGCGGGGGGTAGGTGGTTACTAGGGATTGAACCCAGGAGTGTTCTACTACTGAGCTGTATCCCCACCCCTTTTTACTTTATTTTGTGACAGGGTACTACTAAGTTGCTGACCCTCCTGTCTCAGCCCCTAGGTCACTGGGATAACTGGCTTATGCCCCTGCTCCCAGCTGTGCTCTGGATATTTGACATACCCTCTGACTTCTCACTCATTATACTTGTATGCATGTAGCTCCTTATGTGAGAGTTCACATCCTGGAACAGAGAGGGCCCTTTCTTTGAAAGCAAACATCTCTAGTACACTGAACTTAAACGTTCAGGAACTTTTGAACAAATGACTATATGAAATATGGTGACACTGGCTGAAATCTCATGTGGGTTCATGAACCAGGGTGTTCATGGAGTCACCAGAGGAACACTTTAAAATATAGATTTTCTGAATCAGAATTTCTCAATTAGAAAATCAATAAACTGATTTTAAACTATCCTCCAGCTGACTATTATGCAGCCAGCAGAAAAACTTTGGGCATCAGTAACCCAAAGCTTTTCAGATGCAGAATGTTCCTGGCATTCTCTCATATTCTTGAAGATAGCTGATTTTTAACTTCCTTGGGTAAAATTCTGCATTTGTTTTTTCACCAAGATTCTATGACTTCATAGACATAAAATGGAAATGTTCAAACAACCACAGATAATTTAGCCATTGTTAGCAGTCAAATGTCCACAATTTGGTGGATATTTGGTCATTTAAATTCTGGGGCTCTGTACCTTAATAGCATGGCATGCAGTCTCAGAATGGCCCAGAAGATGGCAACAAGACTTCATGAAATGATGTTGGGGCAGCGCCATGCACTAGGCCACAGGGTGGCAGCATAGCACAGAGTTATGAGGTAACACAAAACTGGAATCTGTCCTTAGACTGTTCCTATTTGAAAAGCTTCCTATATTTAGTTCATTTAAAACCAAACTTTATCTTCTCAGGCTTCTAAAGGTGACTATTTAAGAGACTACCTATACTGTGTAATTTGAATTATTTTAGGTAAAATGTACCCCCTGACCAGTCAGTACATCAAACATGGGCAGAATTTTTTTTTCCCCCATAGTTTAGCTTTATCATAAAATGAAAAATCTCCATAGATATGTAAGATGAATAATGCATCTTTATCAATCACCAGTGACTTAAGGTGAACATTCCTGCAGGCTTTGAAAGGTTTCCTGAAGTTTTTAAGGATTTGTAAGGCACAGGGGGTGGCAAAATCCATTTCCCCAGAGTGATGCCTCATGTAGGGGATCTAGGACTCAATACTTAGAACCTTTTGTAAAACCCACCAGCAGGGCTCCCAAGAACTATTTCCTGGCAAGACTATGGGCTCAGCCTTAGAATCTTCAGGTTTTAAAACTTGCATAATTTTTATGAAGACTTCCAATTTTCCAAAAGTGGCAAGTAATTAAAAATAATTTACAGCAGTACAAACAAAACACAACTATAAGCAAAACTCGACTTTTACCAGCTAGCAGCTAGCAGTTCTTGTATTCTCAGAGGAGTTCCAAAGGGCTGGAGTCAGGCTGGTAGGGGTCAGAGGAAGATGACCAGAGACCCAGAAAGCAACATTTTGCTATGGATTTTCTTTCACAAAAAGTATGTTGAAATAATCTCCAGAACACAGGTAACAGGACAATGCAGATATTTATCAACATACTATATTCTCATGAGAGTTCCCAAGAAGCATTTGAATTGTCAAATAGGATTCAAACAACTTTGTTTTCCTTGGATTTACTTGCTGAGAAATCATGTTTCTATTGTGTCATTGAAATATTGTCAGAAATAATAATAATAGCCATAATATTTCTATGAGAGTCATGTAATTTTCCCTGCATTGGAAATTTGTCATTTTTCCTGATTATGAAAGTAACACATGCCCTTTGGGAACAGGAAGAGGGGGGAACCTCAAAAGCTATAAGTGATAGCTTTATAATCTTAAAAAGTAATAAATGTCCATTCACAATCCCACCCTGCCCCCCAGCGTGGTAACAACATTTGTAAAATTCTTCTATGTACATCTAAACACATCAGTGTAAAGTAAATATGGAAATTCAAGTATTTATAGCTTTTTTTAAAAAAAAAAAGTCGAATGCTGGTTTGTAATCTACTTTTTCATTCAATAATATAATGATATAATCGATGAGTTGATTAGCTATATTGATTGGTTTCTTTGTGGTCATCATAATCTACCGACAGAGCAAATCTGAATTCTAATTGTAGCCTTTCCAGTACACCAGTGCTGCCAGCTGACATCTGAATTTTGTTCTTGTTTTTCTATGTGTGGTTTTTCACAATTAAGCTTAAGGCTGGCTTTGGGTTAATATGTGTAATATTTTTAACATGTTGGGGAAGTATTCACTTATATCTATTGAAATTAAATGATTAATTTTCTTTTAAATCATGGATGGGTATTAACTCATTAAAATGCCATCTTGACATCTGATGAAATATTTATGACCTTTTTTAACTTTTAATGTGGTGAATTATTTCAATAAATTTCCTATTAAGGATGTAGTCTTGTAGCTTGGTACAGACTTGACTTCCCTGTAGCATATTTTTCTTTTTCTATTCAATTCTCTTATACAGTATATGATATCAACCTGCACTTTAATTTTCTTGTTTTTTATGCAGATGTTTTAAGATTTGGTTTTATTGTTATGCTGGCCTCACAACAATTACTTTGGATGGGTTCCCCTTTTTTGTTGAATATTTAAAATAGCATCAACATAATTTTTTCATACTGTGAAAAGAATTTATATAACAAGGTCTGGTGCTTTTTTAAATGGAGCTCTTGATGACTTTCTAAATTAAAAAACAAAAATCCTATAGAAATAAGGCTCAATTTTTTGTACATATTGTCATCACTTGAAGACTTCTTTTAATGTTTAACATATATCAGAAGTCAGAATATCAGAGTGTATGTGCATGCATTAGCTTAGTTTAACACTGGTTTTGGTTTTCAGCCAATCTCTTCCTACTTCCACAATTCTTGTATGAAACAGGATTGAGAAATGCTACTTAGATATCTTATCTCTCATTGAGTCAATTTTAATAAATGTAGACTTGGGTTTAAAAATGCATCCACATCATTTGTGTTTAGTTGCATTTTCTTTTTTGTGCAAAAAAATATTATGAATATATGTCTGCGTACTGTATTTGTGCACTAGATTTTCTTTTCCAATTTAGATTTGCCAGTGACTGATCTGCTTCTAAAGATGGAAATAACTCTGGAATCGATTAAACAATTTCCTTAAAAAAGAAAATTTCTAGTTTATTACTTACTCTAAATCCTTATTAAATTTTTCCTTGTGCTTTTCTTGTGTTTATTTCTTGTCTTTTTCTTATTGAGTTGGATATTTAGTTCACCTGCTTTTTGGCTTTCTTATTTAGCCATATAAATTTGCTTCTCTATACAGTTATAGTCATTTTCTGGCGTTGTATTTTTATCTTCTTGATATTTTGAATTTTGGGGTAAAATATCTTTTTTAATAACCTAAGTTTTTTTTAAGTTTTAAAATTGATGGTTCATAAGATTTTCTTGGGTTTTTAAATTTTTACTATAGTTTTATATACTTATTTGTTCTGTAGTTGTACTTTATATAATTTCTGATTGCCTAATATGGTCAATTGTTGTAAATTTCTCATCAATATATAGAAAAAAGACATAGCCTCTACTTGCTGTGCATTACTTTAGTATGTATTTTATAGCCATTTTTTTTCTGTTTATCTCTCCCTCTATTTGAGCTCTGTAGACTTTGCCTCAGGTATTGTGATATTTGTATATAACTTGGTGCATAAAAATTCATGTCCCACATACCTGTATCATATATTATGTTCTTTGTTATTATAAAAATATTTTATTGCTTACTTTTTCTTATCTGATAATGAAGTTGAGATTCTTTCCTTCTTTTTTTTAATTTATATTTTAAGGCTTTATCTGAAATGGCTGTTTATTATTATGTTTTCAACATTTCTCATTCATTTTAATGACTCTTGTATTTAATTTTTCAAGTTTTAATTATAGATACAACATGAAGAATTTTTAGAAAGTCCTCATCACACTTTTATTTAGCAATTTAACAGAAATTGTTAATCAGAATAAAAAGGGATGCTGGATGGTTCATATATTAATTTATAATGTTGGGCCATGAAGTTTGAGGTTGATCAGCTAATAAAAAAAAAATGTTCCAATCTTCACTTTAGAGTTAACTCTATTGCCCATGCCACTTTCCTTCCCACTCCCACCCTGTCCCTAGAAGGACATATCTGTTGTGATTACCTAAATCAAAAGCCAGGACCAACATTGCAGGAGGAAGAGGGTGTGAGAATTTGCATGGTTCAGAGCTGGGGAAGTTTTTACTGCCCACCAGGACTCACAAGAGGGAATTCTCCAATGTAAAAAGCAGCTCAGATTCCAGAAAGCAAACCATGAAAGACATGTTGCTGTTCTTCTAATAGCTACTGTTATAGTTTAAACATAATATAGCTAATCCTCTATTTCTTGCTTTATTGCCTGCCATCCATATTCACTGATTCTCTGCTATGAAATATGAAGAAATTAGCACACATATATTTCCTCTTATGTCTCTTCACCTCATTCTTTTTCCAATGTCTATGAAATATATTATTTTACATTGGCAGCAATTAAAGAATTGTTATTCTGTTCCATAAGTACAGTTCATTTAAATTTTGCAATGAGTGGGAAGAGTACTAATTTTATAATTAAGCTATAATAATAAGTCAAGGATGCATATTGTAACCACCACTTTTACTAAAATAAAATGAAAATAAGGTAGTAGAGGGGAGAATGGCATAATGAAAATAATTTAAAAGAAAGTAAGAAAGGAGGAAACAAGGGCTAAAAAATAAGCCAGATTTTAGAAAGGATTATTATAAGGCAATTAGGAAAAAATCAGAGGAATTGCCAAAAAAATGTGCAAACAACTTGCATAGGCATTTCTCAAAAGAGAATATCCATGTTTAAGGATACTCAATCCCATAATAGAATAAAAAGAAAAAAAAACTACCAAAAAAAACCCACTACTGCAAATGTGCCTGGATGGTTAAAATGAAAAACATTGTCAGTGCCACATATTTGCAAAGATGTGGAACAATGTGAACTCCTATTCCCTTCTTTTAGGAATAGAAATCAGCACCTCTAAAGTTGAGCATATGCACATCATATAATCTAGTGTTTCTATTCTTGTATGTATTCCCTATAGAAATTCATGCATGTGTGCAACCACAGACTGTCCAAGAAGTTCATAGCATCAACATTCATAGTAACTCCAAACTGGCAATAATTCAAATATCCATCAACATTAGAATAATTAAATTTTGTTTTATACTATGCATGCTACACATTAGTGAAAACTTAACTTGTTTAACTACATCCAACTGCAAGAAGTTGGATGAATCCCACAAATCTGGGCACAAAATATGCATTCTGTGGGATTTTCTAATAATGAAATTCAAAAACCAGTAAAAGTAATCTATAGATGTTAAGACACTGGGACCACCTTGGAGGCTAATCAACAAGGGGGTGCACTGTTTGCATTTCTCTGTACATAGAGCTATACCTCAATAACGTGTTTACTTGAAATAAATTTTTGTGAATTTTATTTAGGAAATAAAAGCACTGAGATACAAGGATAAGATAAATAAGGATAAGGTAAATAAGAGGATAAGTCACCTACATAAGTGTTGATAATTATTCTCCTCATATAATGAAGCTCTATAACTTTTATAATCATCACCATTACTTCCAAAAGATCAGCAAAGCAAATATAAGGAAATCATGATGAAGGATAACAGCAGAATTTGGAATCATCAGATTGCATAGAGAAGAAGTATATGTGGGCTCTGGAGCCTGTCTGCTGGACTGAAAGGTCATCCTGGTTGTTTGTTTCTTAGGCAAATTCTTTAGGTTATTTAAATTACTTAGGTTATAGTACCTCAGTTTCCTCACCTATAATATAGGGATAAAAATAGGTCCTGCATATAAAAAAAAAACTTTCAAGGATTATGTAAGTCTTTATTCTCATTAGATTAATGGTTCTTTAAAATTTGTAACAAAAGGAGGGAAACATAAATGTATTTGTTGTCAAATGAGAAAGATTATGACACATACCTAGAAGTGTAAATATTGTGGTAATGTAAGGGTCAACATGAATATTAAAAAACTTTAAATGCATGATTTTTTTCTGAAAATATAAAGATAATTAACATTATCAAAAAAACCCCAGCCATAAACAGAGCAATAAAAATTGAACAACGTTTTAAAATGTTGTCAAAATTGTATCTGTAATGAAGTTTTCCAACCAACTGCTTCTCCCCATGACCCCTATTTTCATCTTGCATAATTTTTCCTTATTTTTAAATTTCTTTTCCATTTGGTTACCTATTTTCCTCACAAATATTCAAAGTTGGGCCATATTTCCCCTTTCATTAAGAAAAATGTTGGTAATCAGAAAAATGAAGTAATTTCTTGACTATCACACAGCTGAGAAGTCTCTGAGTATGGACTTTAATCCCTTGACATATTGCCTTCAATAGAACAATGCCAATCTGGACTTAAATTGTTACAAAAAAATTAAATTTATCTTCTAACTATTGTGTTCAGAAAGGAAGCAAAATGCACATACCATCTTAGAAAAGTTAGGTAAAATTTTGTGAGTATTTAACACTTACATTATTTAAGGTGAGTCAGGACAATCTGTTTATAGAAAACTGTTTTTAACCTTACCCACTGCATTTCAGAAAGTAGGGCTGAATGATCAGCTTAAATGCTGACGTTTTACAAATTATTCTTGAGACATGACTTAAATGAGACTAAAACTGTAATTCACCAGGCCTATCGTTTCATGCTTGTAGAGTAGGGAAAATTTAATAATTCTCAGTTATTTTAGGCCATTAAAGAATATTATGCTTTTCAGATCTAGTACCAATCATCTCAGACCTGGCAGAAAATGTAGGCAGGAAGATATTTGCTTGATTCTGCTCTTTTGATTTTCATGTAAGGACACTTTGTCTTATGTCTCTTTCTCTTATTCTCAGTTTTCTGTTTTGCCTAAATCCAGCAAGCATGTCTGCATCTACAGAGCCAAGCAAGTCCCAACTATGTTTACATTCTTTTCTGCACATTTCTTTGCCCAGCAGCACCTCAGCCCTGAAGTGTGTTCAAGAGTAAACACCATTCTTTATAGAGACTAGAAGAAGAGGTAACTCAAGCAAACTTCACGTGATACTAAGCCTTTGAAAGCTAATATTTAGCAACCTCTTGAGTTCTTCAACTTCAAAATATTTGTCTCTAGAAATAATGTGAGAACGAGTTTGTCAAGGGGAAGTCAAAGTGGACAAAACCCAATCCTCACATGTTTTGCTATCTAGGTGTTTAAGTAGGGGCTGTGACCACAGAGATCAAAGGCAGCAGTCACATCACCTGTGGTTCTGCAAACAACAAAGTCTTCACCCAAGATTCAGACACCACATCTCAGTCACACGTGGCAGAGGGAGGGAGGAGATCTTGGGGTTTTTAGTTGGTGGAGTTATGAAAACTGGAGGGGGTGGGACTAAAATTATGCCGCATCAAGACAAAAGCTCATGTTGCCAAATTGAAAGCTATTGTCAATTTCTGGTTTTCAAATTCAATGTTTTTAAAAGTGAAAATAAACTTGCATAATAATAAAAATAAATTCTTGCTATTGGATTTGTTTTTAAGGAAGTGAAGTGTTTAATGTTGATGGTTTAGGTTAAGCGAAGCATAGAGTTTACACCTAGATCAAATTTGAAATAACTTAAGAAATAGACCTCAAAATAAGTCCAATAGAGCTCAATCATTGAAACAAATTGATAATTTATAAAAGGATTATTAAAATCTGTTTAAAGGACTCACAAATTCCCCATTCCAAGCAGATATAGCCAGGTAGTAGTTTCTTTGCTTTGCAGGGCTAACAGAATTCAAACTCATTTTTATTATTCCTGACAGTGAACAAATATTAATAATGTCTTTGAGAAGTGAGTTAAAAATAATCTTTCAAAGTTTAATAGAAGTTTGAAGATTAAAAGATCCATTGTTGAAGATTAAAAACAAATTTCACTTAAATACAGTTATTCATAGTACCACAAGAGAGAATCCATAAATTTGTTCTTTGTAACCCAAGGTCTTAACAATGGTGTTGGTATTACAAAACACATGTAATTTATACAGTAAAGAGGTTTGTTTTGTCTTACCATTTTGGAGACTGTGAGTCAAAGATTGGGTGACCACATCTGGTGAAGACATCACGCTGTGTCTCAAGATGTTAGATGGGATCATATAGCATGAGCACATCACAAGAACTGGTGCAGAGGGGACAAACACATAAGGTGGCCTGGTAAAAATTACACTTACTGTGGCAAAAAAGAATCTAGTCTTTAGATATGGACTTGTAATCATCTCCCACTGGGCTTCACCTCTTCAGGGTTCCACCGTGTCTCAATAGTCTTACACTAATGACCAACCTACCAACACATGAACCTTTGAAGAACAAACAATAGCCAATCATGGCACTCAATAGTTCACGTATTTCATTCATTTTAACCATTTTTTCACTGTGCACCTACTATGCATTAGCTTCAGGGCATGCAGTTTGAATAAAGCAGATTAAATCTCTTTGCTCATGGAATGAAGAGTCTAAATGGAGAGACATAAGTGATCAATGAGCCCCAAGACAGAGTCAAATACTATGAAGAGAGAAGGAATGAGTCCACAAAGAGTATCAACCCATCCTGGAGAGTCAGAGACATGATATAGTAGTGGATGATTCAGGCTATGGATTGTTTTCTTTCCTTCCTTAGAAGGCTGACAGCAACTTCACCCGTAAGTAAGTTTTGTGTTAGTAAAATGCTTCCTCTTATGGAGTAGTTGACACTGATTCACTGTAGCCCTGCTTTGCAAAAAGAAGCATTTTCATATCTGGAGGAGAAGAGATGGCATAAAAGAGAGATACATCAGGTTCCCAAGTGCCTGGGGTTAGAGGATACCACTATTTGGATATGGTGTTGGTGTTACCCCTGGGTCCATGTGATTGGAGATTTGGTCCTCAGGGTACTGATACAGGGGGTTGCTGTGGAACCTTTAAGAAGCAGAGCCTGGTGGAAGGTCCTTGGGTCATTGGGGGCTGTTAAGGGTCACATATGAGGCATCTCCCAAAATCTCAGGTGTGAGACAACACGAGAATGTTCAGAGGTGAAATGATAAGTTTATGATAGGTGAAGCCTAATCAGTGGATTAATCCATCGATATGGGTTAACTGGGTGGTAACTGTAGGCATGTAGGGTGTGGCTGGAGGATTGGGTCACTGGGGTTATGATTCTGGGGTTTGTATTTTGTCCCTGGTGAGTGCCTCTCTCTTTCTATAACTCCATTGCCAGGTGCTGAGCAGCTTTTCTCTGTCATCACACCCTCCTGCATGATGTTTGGCTTCCATTCTGGCCTAAAGCTATGGAGCAAGTCAACTGTAGACATGATCTCTGAAACTGTGGGCAAAAATAAACTTTTCCTCCTTGATGACATCCTTGTCAGGCCTTTTGGTCCTAGAGATACAAAGCTGACTACAGGAGGGACCCTAACCTCAAGAGGGGTTAAGGTATTTCTCATAAAGCCTTTGTGATCTCCTGATAGGATTGTCTTAAGAGGAGCAAGCCTGGGCTCTCCTCTCTCTCTGCTCCCTGTGCTGCTATATGATCTTTCCCCCTCAGCCATCAGATTTTTAGCAGAACCTACACTGTGTTATTTGAACCAAAACCATCAGCTAAATAAGCTTCTTTTCTTTATGAAGTTTGCTGCCTCAGATATTTTGTTGTAGTAACAAAAAGTTACCTAACAGAGAGGGATCTGTAATCCCTCATAAGTTTCTACCAAGAGCTGAAAATTAGCTCTGATTCTTGTCATCCATGTCCAAATGGGCTTAGAGCCTCAGTCTATTGAGCACAGTACATGCAGAAACTGGGAGAGAGGAAGCATTGACTTTAGAGATAAGGGGAAGATTGTTCCAGATCCTAGGAGAGGAGGTTATCAAGGGTATGCAGATGCAGGACATGGTGCTGCATGCCTATAATTTCAGGGACGTGGGAGGCTGAGGCAGGAGGATTGCAAGTGTTCAAAGCCAGCCTCAGCAACCTATCAAGTCCCTAAGCAATTTAGCAAGACATAAAAAGTGTTGGGGATGTGGCTCAGTGGTGATGTGCCCTTGAGTTCAATCACTGGTTCAAAAGAAAAAAGAAAAAAGGATATAGATACCTACTGTAACAGACAACCCCACAGGGATTTGGTGGATTCCTCAGTCTAGTCCAGGAAAAACCAGTTGCCATTGATCATTTGAGAGCCTTTGGTGATCTTAGGATAGTTTCCAAGGAATAGCCTGGAGAAGGGACAAAAGAAAGGACCGGGAGAAGCTGCTCAATTTTGTTCTATTTTAGTCGTGTTTTTCGCTTATGCTTCATTGAACACAAGTTTATAGCTTTTAAAAAGCTTGAAGACCTCAGATCTAGTTCTCAAGGCAGGTATCTCATCTTGGTTATCTGGTAGCTATGAATCCCTAGGAATTTAGACCTTGGTGTGCTTAGTATTTTCTTGTGAGAATTCATACAATAATGCCTAATTTATCCGGTAGTTGTGAGAACTGAATGAACAAACGTGTGTCAAGTACTTACCAAATGGCAGGAAGGCCACTGTGTGTGGTTTTGTACCCTGGGCATTGCACAACACTGACTAACCTCCATTGGATGGGGCCTGATGACTTATGAAGCTCAAAATATGTATGTACACATATGTCAGCTCTGGCAGGCAATAGTAAGAAAGTGGTCACTGGCAACCACTGTGATGACGCGGAGGCAGAAATCTTGTTATAAACAGCAAATATAGTAAAAAACGGAAAAGTCTGGGGCCTTTTGAGGGGTGGGCATAAAGATAGCCAGGGTACAACGGAGCCATGTGACTGTTGAACTAGAGCTGTATAATGAAATCCAAGTGTCACTGCCTGGTGCTTCTAAGCCCAGACCAAGAATTGGGTGGAACAGAGCTGTTCTGGTGTTCCCAAATATTGAGAGGCCTCAGTACCCGCCTCTAGGGAACACTCTGGATTATCTTTTCTTGAGTGAAAACGTGGTGATTACTGATCCCCATGGAGCTTTCAAATACTATTAGACAAGGGTTTTATGGAGTTAGGGATTTGGGACAGTGGAGTTGCAGACTTTGTGGAGGAAATCCAGACATAGAAGGTGACCCTCGAGAGCCCAGTGTCAGCACGTTAGCATGGTCATCCAGAGCAGAGGTATCTGAGAGCCATTACCATTCTGAGCACTTTGTGGTTGACACTGGCAAGTTACCAAGGAAACATAGTAGAGGATGCATTAGATCTTTGCCTAATGACCCTGGCTTCTTTTGCAGGAATCAGCAGGATGTTTCTTGCAAAGTTCCTATTTCAACAAATCATTTCATTCCAAGAACAAGTTCACGATGAGAGTGAGGAGAAAAGATTAAAAGTAGGGAAAATTTCAAACAAGATAAACTCACAGGCTATTTTACATGTCTTTGAATTAAGGAAAATGCATTTCCAATTAGTGTGATTTGGTAGGAAAAGAAATGAGATATATGTGTTGTTTCTGTCACAGATGGCTTTTAATTCTAGTATCAGCTTCCACTTCACTGGGCTTTCTCACACACACACACACACACACACACACACACAAATAGAAATGAAACATCACTCTTGCTGAGGTATAGATATCTGTGTGTGTGTGTTTAAAACGCCAACCATAATGATCATTTGGAAGAAAGTGTGACCTTCTGAAATTATTAGACTTTGAAAAGCTAAATCTTAACAAAACTGTCGCTAGCAACAAAAATAATAAAATAGTTATCTTAAATTTATTCCCACAAAATAATCTTAGATTTGATCCCATTTGACCACTTTATTTAAAATCAGGAAAGATGAGATGCAGAAGGGGAAGAGATTTCCATTAAAGTTGGGAAGTAAGAATTCTTGGGAGATGACACTTCTTGGATCTCCTGCATTTCTGTACTTCTTGTGAGGAACAACTTTGTCTTCATTTTTTATATAATTCCAAGCAAGCAAACATAAGAAGGAAGAGATAGTGTCTCTTTCCAGAGCACAATACAGACTTGCTAAGTCTCCTCCACCAAAGAACTAGGCTTTCTCAGCTCCAGAAACTTCTCTGTAAAACAAGTCACCTTGTGTGTATGCAGCCATCTGGTCCCATCTACCATTCCCTGTGGGTCTTGGTGGGTATTATGGTTTGGATCTTGAATGTTCCCAAAGGCCAAGGGGTTAAAGGCTTGGTCTCCAGCTGATGGCCCTATTGGGAGGTGGTCCTACCTTTAGGAGGTGGAGCTTAGTGAAAGGAAGTTAGGTACCTGGGGGGTATGGCCTCAAAAATGATATTGGGACCTGAGGTTTTTCCTATATCTTTGCTTCCCAGCTGCATGAGGTGAGCAGATTTGCTCCATCATGCACTCCAACCGCAATGTTCTTTCTTTCCTCTGATCCAAAGGCAATAGAGCCAACCAAACATGGACTGAATCTTCTGACACTGTAAGTCCAAATAAACCTTTCCTCCTTTAAGTTGTTTATCTCAAGTACCTTGTTATAGTAATTGATAGTTGACTAAGAGTGGATAAAGGAAAATGATAAAAGTATATAAATGATCATATTGCTTGCTGCACTGTGAGCAATAAAATTTTAGTCTCTGATCCAGAAATCTTGTGCTTTCTGTCAGCAGCCATGAAATTCTGGCAGGCTATTTTGTTAACTTGCAAGTAGGATACAATCTCAGACCTTAACCAATTGTTGAGAAAGAGAGCCTTAAGTAGGAATTCTGATTCATAATCAGTTATTGTGATATTCTTCATTTGACAAGTAGTTTATAAAATGGTGTTTTCCTCCAAATGAACGAGCAAAACACACATGTGCATGTGCACACCTACACACACAAACAAAGCCAAGTTTAGACCCTGAATAAGACACAGATTATATAATTATGTAGAGAAATGATGTTATTTCCTAATGCTTTTGGTTGCAAACTAAGTGATAAAAGGATCCATCCCAAGGAGCAGGTAATATTTCTAAGATTTTCTGCTTGATGTTAAAAATCAGGAGTTTTACACATCTTTCATACCCACAGCACTGCCATATTGAACGTTACTTCTGTGAAGTGGGTCTGTGGTTTATTTCTCCTTTTCCCCACCCTCCACCCAAACCTTATTTTCATGTGTCTTTAAATCCAATTGTTGTAAAGTCATTCTTTGCTCATAACAATATATTTCTTTCCCCATACTTTCGTCTAGCAATGCTTATTCTAGGTTTTTCAAGTTTTCATTGTTGACCCTGAAGCGGTTGCTGCCCCATTGCAACGGTGAGTGAAAAGTCTCCCCCTCTTCCTATTCTCCTGAGCACGTCTGTCATAAATCCTGTCGACTTCATTTGTCTTTTATCTCTCTGACTTGCTGCTTGGTATTCAGAGCAGCAGAATGGATGCCTTTTCATTCCACTGCCTTTGTCTGCTTGGCTCAAATAGGGACATACACTTTTATCAACATGACTCACGGCTTGCCCCCACTCTGTCATTTCTCCCATGGGCAGGGAGATTTAACTTAGCAGATCTGACTCTTGAGAGAACAAGGAAATCAGAGCTGCCAGGTTGAGAAAAACAAGAGCTCTTAAGGTGATTGCAAGGATATTCTAGAAATAAAGAAGGAAAATGGGATTGTGCACAGGCAACTGTACTCTTTGGCATTCAAGAAGCATCTCAGTGAGGAAGCACGCACAAGCCCAGGCTGAGAAACACTTAGGCCACGGTTTCAAGAACAGGCAATAATTCAGGCTCATGTACCTAAAAGCAAAATCATGTTGATGATCATTACTTTTGGAATCTTTTCTAACCTTTCAAATTCATTTTCTAGCAAGAATACTTTTTTTTAATTTTTTTTATTTTTCAGTCTCTCTCAGGTCTCTTAAAGGGATCCATGAACATTTAACAAACAAAGAAAATAGAATTGCAGATGATGTTAGGGGCACTGCCACAGATGCCTCAAATGCATCTTTTACATAAGCCAGGAATGTTCTGTGGGAAAAAAAATATATACTTTTAAAATGTGGTAGTAATTTTATTCATTTTATATATGACTTTTCTCCCCAAGAGGATTACACAGTCTTTTTGGCAAGGAGAGTGTGATACATTTATTTTAAAACCTCCTTACTATTTCCTTTTGAAAAAGGTATGGTCAATAGATGCATTTAGCCTGGGAAACACTGCAGAATGCAGTTCATGGTCTTCCAGGGATCCCCTAACAAAATCCACCGAGGGACATTTTGCTTGCTCCTGAATGGCCTCTCCGTCTTCTTTTTTATCTGAATGATGGAATGTTCCCCAGGGCTTCTATGCAGCAGTGACTCCTGGAGCAGCAGCTTTTCCTGTTGAGATGGGATCCCCTGAGTTAACACTATGTCACCATCTCCTTGGCTGCCCATAACTTGCAGCCATGCTCCATAGGGCCTTGGTTCTATGAGTACAACTGTTCTGTTGCCCGTTATAACACTGTCGCTTTAGAATCATTTCTCCTTACAGGCATTGACGCTTACCTAGCGGCCCCAGCTACCTTCTCCCCACGACTGTTCCAACCAATGGGACTATGATAGAACGTTAAAGGAAGCTCCCACTATCCACTTTCCTATCCTTTACCCTCAGTACACACACCACACACACACACACACACACACACACACACACACACACACGGAAAGACAGACTATGCTACTGAATTATTGAATTCCAGGCACTTCTGAGGATGAGACTGAGGTCATTCAGGACCCTGGCAGATTGGCAGATAGACTGAGCTAGTGATATGTGGCCTTTCTCCCTCATGCCTTGTGATTTAAACCTCTTACGCACGATTTTATGGAATCATCTGTTGGAAATGAATGCAAACTGTTATGATTTAATTTATCCTTTCTTTCCTGATGATAAAAGGCTTGGAGATTAAGCTATGTCTCACACAATTCCAAGGAACACAGCTTCATCTCTAGAAGTTTTTTGAAATAAAAGTGGATTATGTTATAGTTCTCTACTTTATTGGAGCACTCGAGCTGCATCACCAGCAGCTCAAAAAAAATGCTGAAGGAATGAGCAAGCTCCAAGACATTAATCCCTGAGGCAGGGTCTGCCATTTCAGCCTTATAAGCTCATGATTATATACCTAGGACAACCAGGGGCCCAAGAGAATAACAAACACATTTTATAATGAAGAAATCCTCTATTGGCCTAACCCAACCTCTGCTGCTGCCTTGTAACCCTGTTTCTCCTGTTCCACACCTACCAGCAATAATGAGTGGGTGGCTTGCCTTCTCCCAGAGGCTACTGAGCTTATGAAATGAGACTTTTCCTCTCTGCACAATTCTAGTTTTTTCTGTTTGCTAGAATGGGTGAGTTCCATGCTTGGTATCTAGCATTTAGGTTCATACAGTGGATATTGACAACACATCTGGTGTCAGGCAAGGGCGTTTACCACCCAAAGAAAGTCTATGCTGTGGTTTTAGATTTTAGTCACAAGCAAAGAACATGGGATGCCACAAGAAAATCCCAGGACTGTTCCATAAAAAGATCCCTTGGATAAATTATTCACAATTAGTCCTCCACAGTTTATACATAAGGCATCCCTGTGAAGTGCTTTCCCTCTGCTTCAATCCCACTTGCACGCATGCCTGCTAATGGAAATCAATAATGCAATTAAGTTGAGTAAGGGCACCTCCCCTCTAGTTCTGCCTACAATCATAGCACTATTTTTTATTAGTTAGCTTTTCTTTTGATTCCTCCTTTCTCAAAAAATCCATTCCTTTGTAATGATGATTAAAGGGGTCTACTCAGGCTGGTCTTCTACCTCTCCAATGGCCATGTGTTAAATTGAACTATCTTTCTTCCTTCATGTAGTTCATCCTTTACAATCAAGTTCAATTATAACCCTTACATCCTTTTATTTTCTCCAGTTCACAATATTTTGCTCAAATATCTGTTGCCCTAATTTTCTATGGTAATATGTTTTTTAACATAATCTTAGAAATCCTCCCTCAATTAGAAACCAACCTAAGATTCCCTCCTTTTCTACATATGTGTTCTGATTCTTCCATAGATTTATTCCTTTGTTTCGAAACCTACAGCACAACTTTATTTTTTTATTTGTTATTTTTAGGCATATATGACAGAAGAGTATATTTTGAGATATTGCACATACATAGAATCTATCTTATTCTAATTAGAATTCCATTCTTGTGTTTGTACACAATGTGGAGTTACACTGGTCATGTATTCATACATGGACATAGGAAAGCTATGACCAATTCATTCTACTGCCATCCCTATTCCCATCTCCCATCCCTTCTCTTTATTCCCTTTTGTCTTATCCAATGAACTTCTGGTCTTCCCTTCCCTACCCTTTCTTGTTGTGTTTTTTTTTTATGGTTAAATTTCCTCCATTAGATTCAGCTATTCTTGCACCTCATAGAATTGTATCAATCATCAAGTTAATTGGAATTTTTATTTCTCCCAAATCATGTGGTTGATAAGTTTATTTAATGTGAAATTAATTTCTTCACATTTGTCATGGATATTAATGTTGATCAGAACTAAGTTTGGAGTAGATTTGCAGCTGCTTGGCATTACAAGTAGATGCCTACAAAGTGAGCTAAAGAAATATGCTAATCATGGTAGTGAGGCATATAGGAGGGTGGGACTTCTGAGTAGGTAACTAGAAAGATGAAAGCAACTCTCTATTATTTCATAGGAGGTTGACATGAGAAGCTATTCAAGCTTAGCAGATGTTTTAGTTAGCTTTTTCATCACTGTGACCAAAAGTCCACACAGAACAATGTAGAAGCGGAAAAGTTTATTTAGGGTTCACAGTTTCAGAGGTCTAAAAATCACGCATACTAGGCATGTCACTGGTCTCAATTTACTCCTAACCCTGGCTCTAAACCTTGTGCAGTGGCACAGGCCAGCCAGGGAAAAATTCTGGATTCAAGCATAAAACCATACCATAAAGTACCTGTTTACCAGTGAGGTACTCAAACATATTCTGAATGAATGAATTTGAAGTGAAATGAAGAGACATTGTCTCTGACTATCACCATCAGGGAGCAAACTTACAAAGTCCATCAGAGCACCATGCAGACTTATCCATCCCAGAAAGACTACAACTGCAAGGAGGACAGCAAGGATCCTGACTATGCCAGCTACAAAGGACAGAAGTCCCAACTCTTCTGCCCATTGCAACTTGGTTTCGAAGTCACTAAGTAAACACACAGAAGCAAACATCGGAGAGAATAAAATTTTACTTACTCAGAGAAGAGACAGAACAGCATCAGTTTCAATAGTATGTGTCAGGCCCAGGTGGCCACAGGATTGATGACACCCTCTCAAACTTCCACTCCAACTCCTCTTTTCTGCCACAGTAGAAAAGCCCCAATGCATACACTGTGTTACAAGAAAATGGAAAACCAGAGGTGTGTCTGAGGGCATCAGCGTACACACTTAAGCAGAACCAAGGAATGCTCAGAGTCTGAAACATGGAAAGCTATTGCCATACCTGGTTGGGAAGTGGTTGAGGCTCAAGGTCCATTCTTATGTGGCCACAAGACTATGTGTATGAGACTGCCTGTTCTTGCAGATAACAACAGGTTTATTTTGTCATTCCACCTTTTTATTTCACCTTCTGTGATGCACACATGCCTTCTTGCCCATATGTACACATATGCACACACAAAGTACGCACAAGACACTTGGACTCTCAAACTGTAGGCTTTCCAGCACTGCTACTGCAACTTTTTGATGTTTAGTTAGTTTTGTTATTTATTTAGTTCGTAGTTTACTTAGTTTATAGGTTAGTTTGTTGGTGTATAAAATTCAGTGTAGTGTGCTCATTCCTCATATTCCTCTGGCAGGACCTGAGGAACTTTTGAACCCTAGATTCAAGGTAGGAGGCAGTAGCCTCCTTCTCTAGAATACACACTTGCCTTCTACTTCCCCACTGATGGATAACAAGCCCTCAGGAGGGTGCTGCTTCAGAACCAGGGGACCCTGTGACTTGGAGGAGCCCTCATTCTATGCTTGCGCACCATTCCTACCCCCCTGTGACCTATTCACCTTTTTTTTTTCCTTTGCTCCACATCTAGTAGGAATATTTTCCAGAGAGTTAAATTTCAAATTCTAAGCTACAGTGCAAAAATGGCATTCCACCTCCACTCTACAAAATTTCCTTCTGCTTATGAATTTTTCACCCCTCCACTCCCTTTGATTTGCCCTTCTTTTACTTACCTGAATCAATTTGTCTTCTCACATATTTCCCAGTGGCTGTTGTAAGCAGCAAAAATGTTCTATGCATGTGTATACATATTTGTCCTATTTGAAGTGTTTATGAGAATAGCATGTAGATAGGCATTCTCAGAAGTTGCATTGGGCTGTTTCTGTTCTGATTGGAGTGCTTCATTGACCTGGGTACCATGTTAGATTGTTTGATTTTGTGTTAAGCACCATATTAGGAAAGGGACTATTAGTGTATCATGGCAATGGGGGAAAGGCCCTGGCCCCTTCTGGGGATGGCTACTGGAGTATTTATTAACATGCAGCATTCTATGGTGCCAACAGTTGCCAGAATGGGGAGTGTGTTCTTAGTACTTTGTCAGCTATCAGGCTGAGAGCCCTCAAATTCCATGTGGGATGATTAAATAGAAGCCTTGCACATTATAAAATATGTTCAATGGAATGCTATCTTCAAGCTCAAAGTTAAGGCAGAAACAAACACAAGGCAGGACCTTAGATGTGTTCCAGGATAAAAATAATGAGAAACAAGGATTTTAGTCAAGTAATTCAGCAGAAACGAAACAGCCCTGGGTCAAACATTCTCAGTCTGTGATTATGCTTCTTGTAGGGTCCCAAGGCAACACTGGACAGAAAGGAGACCAATGGTCAAGACCAGTATCTTCCAAACAGGTCTTACTAAACAGAGATAGAAATGTTTCCCTCAGATTCCTAGTGTGAAAGTCTTTAGAAACACTCCTACTGGATGCAGGTCAATCAACTTTATCAATGTCTTCTTAGTTATACTTATGAGAAATGGATAGACTTGACATTTGCTGTTATGTCCTACTAGTGGTTCTGGTTCTGGTCATTGTCTTTGTTGGATGTTTAGTAGAAATGGATGAAATATAAATATTATGCAATTGACTCTCAAAGCCCATAAATTTAGCTCACAACAAAAGAGTGGAATGTAATAACAGAAGATAATTTGGCTGGGAATCTAAATATTAGAACCACTTGTGCAGAGGAAGCAAGATGGTGGTTGTATCCGATGCCTAGTCTGTGATGTCAACCCTTTAATCATTATGATACACAGAGACAGATTTAGGGCTACTTCATGTTTTGAACATTCCATAAATGTTGTGTTACAATACACAGATATAGCAGAAGCAAACAGATGTCACTGTGGAACTTTTTAGAACTTATCATTTGCTTAGTTTCTGTAGATCAAATTGCTACGCCACAGTACATCAACAAGCGTTTTTTAATGTTGCAGAATGATCTGATGGTCATATTTGAAATAATTTTTTCATCTTATAAATTCGGATATTGTGACTAAAGATCTTCAATTATATATTAATTCATTTATATAGCTAAAATTTTAAGATTTATATACTGTATTATCCCAATTTTCAGAAATATAAATTGATTAAAATTATAGTAGGTCTTTTTCTTTGGTTAAATTACATGATTTATTTATATTCAACAAACATGAGATACATATTCTTCAACTGTCATTTAGCTTTTTACTATAGTTATAGCCCATTTTCTTGACTATATATGCCCCCATAATGCTCTCTTTTTATTACCCTGCCTGTCTGTGTCTTTTATATCTATACTCTAGAAATACCATTAATAGAGTCCACTTGTTGACACAATAATTTGGACATTGGTCCTTCCTCATTTTTTACCCATCTCTTCTCCTTTTCCAAGGAGAAAAAAATGATAAAATAAAAGGAAATGTTCCTAGATATACCATATTTTGATACTTGAAGGGCATTATTTTAAAAAAAATTATATATCTTGTTAGATTTACTGTAAAATATTACTAAAGACATTGTTTAATATTTATCTCTCTAAATAATCCATGTAAGAAATACCTGTCTATCATAATCCAGGGATAAGTTCTTCTTAAACTTCCAGTTCATTTTTGTCCCACAGATTTATGGATCATAATAATCATTGCATGTTTTTTAAAATTTTGTTTGTTTTCTAATGGAAATTCTTAGTACTAAATTTTGAACCACTTACTTATGCCTATTTACTTTTTTTCTAAACACCTTTATAATGTTTACTCCACTGAAATGTAATTGATTTTTATTTTTAGCTGGTATATTGTGTATATACTTGAAATATATCTTAAATTCAACTAAATAGATTTATTCTAGTCATTTAAAATATTTTTTTAAATGCAATGTTAAATGAAGGGGGCACCTTCTGTTTTCTAGGGTTGGTTTGCATACACTAAACCTGACCGAGGCTGTGTGGTATACACTGTCAGTTTTGCAGTTCATTTCTGATCAAAAGCTTGGTATGTGGTACATGATTATATTTTGAAACCTGGAAAATGGTGGCACATGACAGAAATAATGTTACTTTGGGTAAAATGAATTAAGTTTTTCTGTTTGGATTTTCTTGTTTATATTCTACTGAGCTCCAGTAATCATATTCTCGATGTGTCTAATTGGGATCAACCTAGTACCTTTCTATCAGTTTTCACTTTTGATCACTATAACATTCTGAAGTAGGCAGAGTAGTTCATTGCTGTGATGATACAGATTTTGATATTGAAATGCCTACTGGGCATACTAGCGAATGCTAATTTATTATATTCCTAAAACAGACATTTCTTTTTATTCTACAAACTCCTAAACAGTTTTAATGACAAAGAACAAAATCACCTGTTTTTATGATGCAATATTTTCCTTCTGATCATACATAATTTTTTGGAAATATTTTAACATAATGAATTATTAAAGGAAAGATCAAGGTCCTCTTGGCTATGCAGAGGTGCATTACCCAAGACTTTTTGAGGTGGGCAGAAAACCATGCTACAATTTTTTGTACAAACTCTTGCTGCATGAGGCAACTCATTGTAGGAAATGTTTGATGTATAAATCTTATGCACCCTAATTTTAATTAATGTTCCTAATTCAAATGACAAATATTTTCTGAGGGGAACTCACTCTAACTTCAATCCTAGGAATAAAATTTTAACCAGGAAAAGAAAAGCAAAATGTTTTAAAATCTATGCAACATAACTATTGACCCAGTAGTTTTGGGGCTAATGTATGAAACATTAGCAGAAGAATAGGCAACAATTTTCAGTGAGTTAATTTCTTTGTGGAAAAATTGCTGATGGTAATTTTATCAGAATATCTCCTTCATGCTTTCCTTCTGTCTCCCTGTGCCAGACAATTCCAAGTCAGAACATGGCGCTGGTCAAAGTTACTAAATGAATTCTTGATTACGGATAGGGTTCATTATATTCATAAAATCATTTGACTGGTACTGCAGGCTCATTTGTAGTGACACTGAATTTTGATCACTATTATCTCAACAAGACCGATGGATTCATCTTGTGAGTGGAAGAAGAGAAGATGAATCAAATTAGAAGCACAATAACATATCAGCTATTCAGATTAAGATGGGGAAGCACTGCAGAATTAGTAAAAATGTCAATTATAAGTGTTTTGAAAAAGCCTTTTTTTTAAACAAGAGAATAGAATGTATTTGTCCCTTTAACCTAAGGGAGACTCAGCTAAATATGTTTTAAGAAACTGTTGAAAAAAATAGAATCACTACTATTTTTAGACTAGAAACAGATGCTCTTAAAATATTTGGAAACAGTTTGAATGCTTGAAGGGTTTAGGTATTTTCCATTTTTGCATTATTCATCTGCTTATCTTTTTTATTTTAAAAAAGTAGTCTAACTTCATTGTTTAAAGTAGCACAATTCACAACAGCCAAATTATGGAATCAGCCCAGATAACCATAAATAGATAAATGAACCAAGAAAATATGATACATAGACACACACACACACACACACACACACACACACACAATGGAGGTTTTACTCTGTCATAAAGAAGAACAAAATAAAGGCATTTGCCAGCAAAGAGATGGAAATGGAGAACATCATGCTAAGTAAAATAACCCAAACTCAGAAAATCCAGGGTCAAATGTTTTCTCTCATATGTGGAAGCTAAAGCAAAATAAGGGAAAGAAAGGGTGGGTGGGTAGGAATCAAATATCATAAATGTATAGGGAAGATAAGTGGAGTAAAAGAAGGTGGATGAGAGGAAGGCAGCAAGGAAAGGGGGAAGATATGGAATAAATTTAACAAAATCATTTTACATGTATCATATGAATGTATCAAAGGGAATATTGCATTTATGTAGATGTAGAAAGTACCCATCAAAAATAAATAAAGAAGTGAGAGGAAGATAAATAGGGTAGAGAAGGGAGAAAAGAGGGGAAGATGAGGGGAAGGAAAAAGGTGGGGAAGGGGGTTGAATCAAATTCCTTTCATGTTTGATCTTGTCAAAATGAACCCAACTACTATCTGTAATTTTAATGCTTAAAAAAAAACCAGAAGTAGTCTAAAAGAATATTGAGTTTAGAGCTGTAGTGACCAAAGATTGATCTATAGCCAGTTGCATCAATTTCACTTAGCTGCTTCCTAGAAATGTTGACTTTGAGCTTCACACTCAATTAAAGAATCATATTCTTCCTCCTTCCCTCTCTCTCTCTTCTCCTCACCCTACTCTCTCCACTTTCTGTTCTTCAATGGCTGATTATTTTTTCAGTAATCTCAAAGATGCAGGAAAGACTCTCTAATAAATTTTATTTCAACTATTGTGCTTTTCAATTCTAGAATTTTTCACAATTTTTATTTATTGACTGCTATTCTCTATTTGGTGTTTTCCTTTTGGTTCTTTAAAATTTCATATCACTAATTTGAAATATTTGTCTGGTAATCTAACATCCAGGTGCCCTCAGTGAATATTTCTATTGCTAGAGCAGTTTGCTGTCTTTTTGTATGTCTTATCATTTCTGTTGAAAACTGGACATTATAGCTAATCAATTGTAGCAACTCTGGATTTTTATCTCTCCCCATCTTTCCCTCTGCTTACTCCTAACTTTCTTGGGCTGGTTGCGATTGCCTGAACTCATTTAACAGAGTCTGTATTTTTTCTGCAGTGTGTGGTCTCTAAAGTCTCACCTCAATACATTTTTTTTTCCAATTCTAGCTTTTATTTTTAATACTGGCTTTTAGGAGTTTTCTTTGGATCAGTAGTGCTTAGTGGGCAGCCCATGACTGGTTGGAAGTTGTCCTTCAACACCTCAAGCCAGTGAGTCTTCCACCCTCTGCCACTAGATTTGTGTGTGGCTTGGTGTGTGAGTTATCTATTGCTGTGTAAAGAATATCACCACAAACCTAGTGACACACACTGAATGGCTCTCAGTTTCTGTGGATCAGGAATCTGGGCATGGCTTCACTGTATCTTCTGCTTCAGGGACTCAGGAAGATGCAATCAATGTGCCTCTTGGGCTGTGGTCTTACCTCAAGGTTCAGCTGGAGAAAGATAAATACACTTCCAAGCTGACATGATAACTGGCAAAATTCAGTTCCTTCTGAGTTATTGGACTGAAGGCTAGTTAGTTGCTGACTATAAGCTGGAGGTTGCCCCTAATTACTTGCTACATGGCCTCTTTATAGGTAGTATACAGAAGCTTGCTTTATCAAAGCCAGAAAGAAGGGGGGTCTCCTAGCAAGACAGACATTAAAATATCATGTAACATGATCAAGGAAGTGGTGTTCTGTCACCTTTGTAACGTTCTCTCTGTCTCTATCTCCCTTCTCCACACCCCCTCTTTCTCTCTCTTTTTGAGATGAGGTCTCACTGTGTTGCCAGGCTGGCCTTGAGCTCCTGGGCTCAAGTGATTCTCAGTCTCAGCCTTCCAAGGAGCTGGGATGATTGGCCTGTACACCATGCCTGGCTTTCTCTTTGTTAGAAGTAATTCACTGGTTTTACTCACATTCAAGGAAAAGAATCATACAAGAATGTAAATACTGGGAGGTAGGGAAAATTAGGGACAACTTGGAGAATGATTTCTAACTTTGGCGAGTTGGCAAGTGTACTGTGTTTTATACTTTCTACCTTTTCAAGGGTTTATGAGTGTGAGACTCACCAGAGCTTTCCCTGGTTTCTCCTAAGGGTGCAGCCTTGTGTGTTTGCATAGCTTCCCAGGAGTCCAGGTAGAAGCAGGGTGTCAATCAACGTGAGTGTCCCTGTTACAGTGGTGGCTGGCATACTGTTCTTTTGGTTGTCTGCTCATTATGGACCTCAAGCTTCTGTTATCCTTCCCTGACTGTTAGCCACTCCTTATCTTTATTATTTTCAACAACAGGAATTCCCAATATCTGCTCCAAATACTACAAGTTCTCCTTCGGCAGAGAGCAGAGCTTTCAGTGATTATTATCTTTCTTCTGCTTCACAAATGGTGGGTGAGGCTTCAGAAAAAGGAAAGGCCCTAACCAAAGTGCTACCGACTTCCACTCTTCTTATGGATACACGCTTTCCCTGAGAAGTGCTTCTTAAATTGTTGTAGGTCCTTTGGTCAATTTTTAGAGTCTTTATATAGTAATTTTTTAAAACCCTGCCATTATTATTATTAATTTTAAAGGAATTTGTCTAGTTCCTCATCTAGGCATTTTAAAAATCCTGTCTTCCAGATTTACAGAATAAGAAACTGAATTTTTTTTTTTAGAAAGTTCATATGAGATGTATGCACAATAAGTTTGAGAAGCAGAGGTTTAGGTTATTTTCAGAAATTCTAATTTAGGAGAATTCAAGATGTAATGGTATTAACTATTCTCCATTTGGGCATGTTAGTACCATCCATATTGGGGTTGAGAGAAATTAAAGGCACAGATACTTGTTTCTGGAGTGTTCAATAAGAAAGAGTAATTATTTTGTTCTTGTATTTGAAAAAATACTATGTTTATAATACCTATTCCAATACATGAAAACAATAATATATAGTTATAAGTAATATGTGGACTGGAGAGTAGTATAATCCTGTCACTCATAGTCCCAACATAGAATTTTAAAAATTAAAACCATGGCTCTATATTTTATATGTATATATCTGCAGTTAGAAGTAACTTAACCACTAAATATTTATGCAATATTTAGAACATTCTATTTACTCTGTCTTTAGAACCCATCTTGAATCTGACCAAGATTTAAGAGGAAGTATTGTGTAGCCAACAAAATTCCTTGAAACTGAATCTTCTTTATACCTCAAGTTACTTCTTTGCACTTCAGCGTTCGCATTATGTAATGAGACAAAAGTGTTTATTTACAGGGATGTTATGAGTATTAAATGAGTTAATAGTAAAATATTGAAAACAAGGTCTGACCCTTAGAAACACTTTGTGTTTGCTTCTATTACTCTCTGATGTTACAGTCCTTGTATGAGCTGCTTTTCCTCATTTTCTGTATTATTGTAACTGCATGTTGTCTCCTGGCTTTCTGCTTCTTGCTTCCTCCAGGTCTGTGCTCCATCCTGCTGCAGTAGTGACCAGTTAGAAAGAAGCTCCTAAATCTTTTTACTTTCTTGTGTCTGTGGAGTGTAAGGCCTGCTGCACTGACATCAGCAAGCTGATGGTACACACCTCTTACCAGCTCCACCTCCAATGACTTCATGCTGGTATATTGAACTTGGCCTTGGTGGGAGAGTACACACCATGGCAGTTGGCAAGGGCTACAACTGGCTTTTTCCCCCCAGGAAAGCCAGATTTTAAACATTTACCTGCATGCTTCTGCCCGTTTGATACCTCCAGGGCTTCTCATACGACTTCAAATATAATCTAAAAGCCACCAAGGCTCCGAAAGATTTGGTCCCTGGTCACTTCTCCAACTTTGATCCTGTCTCTCTTTCCCTTGCTCAGCTGGCTCTAGACAAATTGTTCTTGTTCTTCCTCAAGCACAGTCCATCCTATGGAAGGCTCTTCTTCATTCTTAGGTAGGTCTTTCTTTCTTTCTTTCTTTCTTTCTTTCTTTCTTTCTTTCTTGTTTCTGCTCAAATGCAACTCTTTTGAAAAGTTTTCTTGTATCAATTTGAATTTTTTTAAAAAATTTATCGACACATACAAATGGAACATATTTGTAAGGTACCATGTGATGTCTCCATATACATATCTATTAAGGAAGGTTCTAATCAGGGTAAGCATATATATATATATATATATATATATATATATATATCCTCAAACATTTATTTATTTGTGATGAAAATATTCCATATCCTTTTTTTTAACTTTTTTGAAGTATACAGTACATTATCATCTATAATTATGCTACATGCAAGAGAATACCAGAGCCCATTTCTCCTAACTGTAACTTAGTACCACTGACCAAACTTACCATTTTATCTCAAAGAGTGACCTCTTGTCACCTTCTACTTAACAACTTCTTATTTTTCTATAAAGTATTTCTCTGTACAACTTCTTGATCTTATGTTACATATTGAAATATGTATGTACTCACTGCCCATTAGGATAAAAGGATCATGATATCACACAATTTAGCTGTTCTGTTCAGTAGTGACAATCCAGGAAAGTCCAAGTTCCTATCACATAAATGGTATCAAATAAGTAATTTTTGAATGAATTAATCAATTAGCATTTCAGAATAAATGTACAATTGTGTGTGACCCTCCAAAAATGTTTGGAAATATTTCCCTTTCTCATACTAATAATACTAATAAATTTATAATGTTTGTATGAATAACAGTCATGTGCAGGGCACAGTTATAAGGGATATGTTGGTATAAACTCATTTTCTAGACCAGAGCAGGAAGCCGCGACAGCCGCCCAGCCAGACCGGAGCAGGAAGCCGCGACAGCCGCCAGCCAGACCGGAGCAGGAAGCCGCGACAGCCGCCCAGCCAGACCGGAGGAGGAAGTCCGGTCCCCGCCCGAGCGCTAGTCTCCAGGAAGCCCATCAACCCTTAAAACCCATCAAAGTGGGTGTGGCTACCAGCACAGTTGCGGCTGATCCAGGTACCCGGTTTCCAACTCCCCCACCCTTAGCTGCGATAACTCAAAATATTTCCCACAAGCTTTTGGGGATTGTAGCTATCAACACAAAACAACAACTGTAGAGGCACCTGGTTTCTACCTCAGAGACTAGAGTAGGGAAGATACAGGTGGAAGCTCATTTCCCTTCACACTGGCTATACCCACCACCCTGAATACAGAGGCTCAAACTAGGAATAGACAACGCCACCTACTGGAAGCAAGGAAAACAGTGTTCTGAGAAACTTTTTTTTTTCTTTTTCCTCTCTTTCTCTTTTCTTCTCTCTCTTCCACAACTTCAGCATATGTGAAACCAAGAACTGAGCATGAACAACTGAATTACCAAAGTAATATAATATAGAGGAATTGCATATACCCCACCTCCCCCCTATTCTTTTTTTTTCTGTATTTCTATCTTACTTCCCTTTCCCTTCTCTTATTTCTCTTTTCTTCCTTGTTATTTCTTTTCTTTTCTTTTTTTAAAATTCATATTCTCTCTATACCACTTTCAATCTCCTAACTTTTGCTATCTATACATAGGGTAACTATCTAAATAGGAGGTTGAGTCTATACATTCTTCCATAAATTACCAGTCGAGTGGTTAGAGTTCTCCAAAGGTGCTAAGTTAGTTTAACCTCATTCCCTCACTCCTTTCTCTTTAAGTATAACATCCTTCGTCTGAAATTAAGTTTTCTATATGCCACCAGATATGGTACGCCTTTTATGAAACTAAGGAATATATTCTTAAGTAATAATTAAATCCAATATCTATAGTCTTAGAATCTAACTATAAATGTATTAATAATGAAAACTTTTCCTTAGATAATGTACTGTTGATATTGGGATCTGTTAACATTGTCTTTCTCCGAAAAAGAGGGATATTGGAGCTATTCAAGAACAATACAAATATATAAGGGAAAAACATTAGCTCAACAGTTTCACAAAGCTAGAAAGAATCATGAGCAGTATGAAAAGACAAGGAAAGAAAGGACCACAAACAATACAGGTCAATTCAACATTAGATGAGGTAATATCTGCAGCTGATGGAATGTCAGACAAAGAGTTCAGGATATACATGCTTCAGATGATCTGGAGTCTCAAGGAAGACATTATTCATCAAATTCAGACAATGAAAAATCACTTTGACAATGAATTACATAAACAAATCCAAGAAGCAAAAGATCAACTCTATAGGGAGATAGAGGATATAAAAAACAAACAAACAGAAATCCTGGAAATGCAGGAAACAATAAACCAAATTAAAAACTCAAATGAGAGTATTACCAGCAGAGTAGAACACTTGGAAGATAGAACTTCAGACAACGAAGACAAAGTTTTTCAACTTGAAAAGAACATAGACAGCTCAGCGAGAATGTTAAGAAATCATGAGCAGAACATCCAAGAATTATGGGATAACATCAAGAAACCAAACCTAAGAGTTATTGGGATACAAGAGGGTACAGAGGTCCAAACCAAGGGAATGAGTAATCTATTCAATGAAATAATACTAGAAAACTTCCCAGACTTAAATAATGAAAAAGAAATCCAAATACTAGAAGCCTACAGGACACCGAATATACAAAATCATAAGAGATCCACACCAAGACATATAATAATGAAGATGCCCAACATACAGAATAAGGAGAGAATCTTAAAAGCCACAAGAGAGAGGAAGCAGATTACATTTAAGGGTAAACCAATCAGGATAACTGCTGATCTTTCAACACAGACTCTGAAAGCTAGAAGATCCTGGAACAACATATTTCAAACGCTGAAAGAAAAAGGGTTCCAACCAAGAATCATGTATCCAGCGAAATTAAGCTTCAGGATTGAAGATGAAATAAAAATCTTCCACGATAAGCAAAAGTTAAAAGAATTTCCAGCTAGAAAACCAGCTCTTCAAAACATCCTTGGCAAAACATTACAGGAAGAGGAAATGAAAAATAACAATGAAAACCAACAATGGGAGGTAGTACAATAAAGGAAAAACTAAGCATAGAGGAAAAACTAATCATGTTAAGTATCATACATAACCAAATATGGCTGGAAATACAAACCATATCTCAATAGTAACCCTAAATGTTAATGGCTTAAATGCACCAATCAAAAGACATAGGCTAGTAGAATGGATTTAAAAAAAAGATCCAACAATATGCTGCCTACAGGAGACTCATCTGATAGGAAAAGACATACACAGACTGAAGGTGAAAGGTTGGGAAAAATCATATCACTCATATGGACCCCGGAAGCAAGCAGGGGTGTCCATACTTGTATCAAATAAAATAGACTTCAAGCCAAAGTTAATCAAAAGGGATAAACAAGGACAATACATACTGCTCAAGGGAACCATACACCAACAAGACTTGACGATCATTAATATATATGCCCCAAACAATGGTGCAGCTACGTTCATCAAACAAACTCTTCTCAAGTTCAAGAGTCTAATAGACCACAACACAATAATCATGGGAGATTTTAATACACCTCTCTCACCAATGGACAGATCTTCCAAACAAAAATTGAATAAAGAAACGATAGAGCTCAATAATACAATAAATAACTTAGACTTAATTGATATATACAGAATATACCACCCAACATCAAGCGGATACACTTTCTTCTCAGCAGCACATGGATCCTTCTCAAAAATAGACCATATATTATGTCACAGGGCAAAGCTTAGCAATTACAAAGGAGTTGAGATACTACCATGCATTTTATCTGATCATAATGGAATGAAATTGGAAATAAATAATAAAATGAGAAAGGAAAAACCCTACATCACATGGAGATTAAACAGTATGCTACTGAATGAACAAAGGGTTACAGAAGACATCAAAGAGGAAATTAAAAAATTCTTAGAGGTAAACGAAAACTCAGAAACAACATATCGAAATCTTTGGGACACTATGAAAGCAGTACTAAGAGGAAAATTCATTTCATGGAGTTCATTCCTTAAAAGAAGGAAAAGCCAACAAATAAATGACCTCATACTACACCTCAAAGCCTTAGAAAAAGAAGAACAAATCAGCAGCAAATACAGTAGAAGGCAAGAAATAATTAAAATTAGAGCAGAAATCAATGAAATCGAAACAAAAGAAACAATCGAAAAAATTGACAAAACTAAAAGTTGGTTCTTTGAAAAAATAAATAAGATTGATAGACCACTAGCCACACTAACAAAGAGAAGAAGAGAGAGAACCCAAATTACTAGCTTACGGGATGAAAAAGGCAACATCACAACAGACAATTCAGAAATACAGACGATAATTAGAAATTATTTTGAAACCCTATACTCTAATAAAATAGAAGATAGTGAAGGCATAGATAAATTCCTTGAGACATATGAACTACCCAGATTGAATCAGGAAGATATAAACAACCTAAACAGATCAATATCAAGGGAGGAAATAGAAGAAGCCATCAAAAGACTACCAACCAAGAAAAGCCCAGGACCGGATGGATATACAGCAGAGTTTTACAAAACCTTTAAAGAGGAACTAATACCAATACTCCATTATCTATTTCAGGAGATAGAAAAAGAGGGAGAACTCCCAAATTCATTCTATGAGGCCAATATCACCCTGATTCCCAAACCAGAGAAGGACACCTCAAAGAAAGAAAACTACAGACCAATATCCCTAATGAATTTAGATGCAAAAATCCTCAATAAAATTCTGGCAAATCATATACAAAAACATATCAAAAAGATTGTGCACCATGATCAAGTAGGATCCATCCCTGGGATGCAAGGCTGGTTCAATATACGGAAATCAATAAACGTTATTCACCACATCAATAGACTTAAAGATAAGAACCATATGATCATCTCGGTGGACGCAGAAAAAGCATTCGACAAAGTACAGAATCACTTTATGTTCAAAACATTAGAAAAACTGGGGATAACAGGAACTTACCTCAAAATTATAAAAGCTATATATGCTAAGCCTCAGGCTAGCATCATTCTAAATGGAAAAAAACTGAAGGCATTCCCTCTAAAATCTGGAACAAGACAGGGATGCCCTCTCTCACCACTTCTATTCAATATAGCTCTCGAAACACTGGCCAGAGCAATTAGACAGACGAAAGAAATTAAAGGCATAAAAATAGGAAAAGAAGAACTTAAATTATCACTATTTGCGGATGATATGATCCTATACCTAGAAGACACAAAAGGGTCTACAAAGAAACTACTAGAGCTAATAATTGAATTCAGCAAAGTGGCTGGATATAAAATCAACACACATAAATCAAAGGCATTCCTGTATATCAGTGACAAATCTTCTGAACTGGAAATGAGGACATCTACCCCATTCACAATATCCTCAAAAAAAAATAAAATACTTGGGAATCAACCTAACAAAAGAGGTGAAAGATTTATACAATGAAAACTACAGAACCCTAAAGAGAGAAATAGAAGAAGATCTCAGAAGATGGAAAAATATACCCTGTTCATGGATAGGCAGAACTAACATTATCAAAATGGCAATATTACCAAAAGTTCTCTATAGGTTCAATGCAATGCCAATCAAAATCCCAACGGCATTTCTTGTAGAAATAGATAAAGCAATCATGAAATTCATATGGAAAAATAAAAGACCCAGAATAGCAAAAGCAATTCTAAGCAGGAAGTGTGAATCAGGAGGTGTAGCGATACCAGATTTCAAACTGTACTACAAAGCAATAGTAACAAAAACAGCATGGTACTGGTACCAAAACAGGCGGGTGGACCAATGGTATAGAATAGAGGACACAGAAACCAATCCACAAAATTACAACTATCTTATATTCGATAAAGGGGCTAAAAGCATGCAATGGAGGAAGGATAGTATCTTCAACAAATGGTGCTGGAAAAACTGGAAATCCATATGCAATAAAATGAAACTGAATCCCCTCCTCTCGCCATGCACAAAAGTTAACTCAAAATGGATCAAGGACCTTGATATCAAATCAGAGACTATGCGTCTGATAGATGAAAAGTTTGGCTCCGATCTACATATTGTGGGGTCGGGCTCCAAATTCCTTAATAGGACACCCATAGCACAAGAGTTAAAAACAAGAATCAACAAATTGGACTTACTTAAACTAAAAAGTTTTTTCTCAGCAAGAGAAACAATAAGAGAGGTAAATAGGGAGCCTACATCATGGGAACAAATTTTTACCCCTCACACTTCAGATTGAGCCCTAATATCCGGAGTATACAAAGAACTCAAAAAATTAAACAATAAGAAAACAAATAACCCAATCAACAAATGGGCCAAAGACCTGAACAGACACTTCTCAGAGGAGGACATACAATCAATCAACAAGTACATGAAAAAATGCTCACCATCTCTAGCAGTCAGAGAAATGCAAATCAAAACCACCCTAAGATACTATCTCACTCCAGTAAGATTGGCAGCCATTATGAAGTCGAACAATAACAAGTGCTGGCGAGGATGTGGGGAAAAGGGTACTCTTATACATTGCTGGTGGGACTGCAAAATGGTGAGGCCAATATGGAAAGCAGTATGGATATTCCTGGGAAAGCTGGGAATGGAACCACCATTTGACCCAGCTATTGCCCTTCTCGGACTATTCCCTGAAGACCTCAAAAGAGCGTACTACAGGGATACTGCCACATTGATGTTCATAGCAGCACAATTCACAATAGCTAGACTGTGGAACCAACCCCGATGCCCCTCAATAGATGAATGGATAAAAAAAATGTGGCATTTATACACAATGGAGTACTACGCAGCACTAAGAAATGACAAAATCATGGAATTTGCAGGGAAATGGATGGCACTAGAGCAGATTATGCTAAGTGAAGCTAGCCAATCCCTAAAAAACAAATGCCAAATGTCTTCTTTGATATAATGAGAGCAACCAAGAACAGAGCAGGGAGGAAGAGCAGGAGGAGAAGATTAACATTAAGCAGAGTCATGAAGTGGGAGGGAAAGGGAGAGAAAAGGGAAATTGCTTGGAAATGGAAGGAGACCCTCATTGTTATACAAAATTACATATAAGAGTTTGTGAGGGGAATGGGGAAAAAATAAGGAGAGAAATGAATTACAGTAGATGGGGTAGAGAGAGAAGATGGGAGGGGAGGGGAGGGGGGATAGTAGAGGATAGGAAAGGTAGCAGAATACAACAGTTACTATTATGGTATTATGTAAAAATGTGGATGTGTAACCGATGTGATTCTGAAATCTTTGTAATGTTTTGAATAACCAATAAAAAAATAAAATAAAATAAAAAACTCATTTTCTATTAACAACAATGGATAAACAAAAAAGTTGAGTGACTTTCCCAAGGATAGGTGGCTAGGTGGTAGTAGAATGAAGCTACAGATTCCAAGTCTGTGTCTTCAACTATTTCACTATATAACTTCATAATTCTGTTATATACACTAACCACTGTTAGTTTGCATTGCTTCTATTACTAGTGAATATACATACTTTTCATGAATGTACTGACTTATTGTATGTTTTAACATAAGATGAAACTTTGAGTTACTCAATTGCTATGTTTTTCAATGTAAGTTGGGGTTTTAATTTGATGGGAACTTCAATGTCATATCACTATTTTTAGTGCTTTTAAAAATGTATTAATAAAATAGTCACCCAATCAGGTCTCTGTATACATTTACCTTTCTTTTCTTTGGCAATATGCATTGAGTTTTGGTATCAAAGTTATTCTGGTTTTGGGGGGGAGATTTCTCCCTTATATGCTGGAGGAATTTACATTGAACAAGATTTTTTAAAAATTGTTAGTGGTGTTTAGGATTTCTTATCTCTTGTATTAATTCTAGTAATTTGTATTTCCATAAGAAATTTTTTTTCCATTAAAACTTAAATACAGTACTGTACATTTTTTTTCAGTTCCCTTAGTATCTTTGATTTTCAGCTCCAGAAAGTCTATGTACAAGAACCAAGAAGAGGGTAATCTTATGGAGTAACAGTAGGTAGATATTCTCAGACTTATATTGAAGCTCTGCTTCACAGCATTTTATTTGAATGTGAAGGCGCATTATTGTGTCAAACTTTAACATTCTAGAAGCGTACACCGAGCAGGTGTTCATGTGCTTAGTCTCCTTTCAATGATACAGCCTCCCCTATAACTTTTATTCAAGATCTGGAAACGAATTCAATCCTGGTCATGGGATGTGAGCCATTATTTTTATGCCCCCACAGTCTGTACTTCATACTATAAATTTTGTTTTCACTTAGGTACAACTTGTGCCATATATAAATTCTTTCCTGAATAAAGGAAGGCCTATCTGATGAGCATAGATTAGCTCTTTGTTCTGTTGAACATTTTTTAAAAAGGCTCTTTTTTACAGAGCAAACACAGCGTCTGAAAGACTCCTTTCCACCATTATTTATATGCAAATAAATATCTATAATTATTCCTGAAAGACAGAAGTAAAGAATGTTAATGATCATGGGGTATCAAATGCAGGAAGTTTGGATGAACTGTGCTTCACTCAGACTGAATCAAAAGGACCAAATGATGCTATGAACCAGCCGAAATGAAGTGCCAGATGCAGTGAAGTGAGTTGACACAATTTGTTGAAGTAGAATAGGAAACCATATATCTGATCAGGAGTTAGTATCCAAAATATACGAGGAACTCAACTACAAACAGTACAAAGAAAGTAAAATTCAATTCTAGAAGTGAGCTAATAATCTGAATTAGACATTTCTCAAAATAAGATTCATAAATGACTAACAGATATATGAAAATGTGCTCAACATCACTAATTATCAGAGAAATACAAAACAAACACAGAAGAATGATACCTCATATCATTTAGAATAACTCTTATCAAAAAGACCAAAGATAACAAATATGGGGTAAGGCTATGGGATATAAAGAAAAACCCTTATACATTGTTGGTTGGAAAGTAAATTAGTTCAGTTGTTACAGAAAACAATATTGGAGTTCCTCACAAAATTAAAAATAGAACTGTCATATGATCCAGAAATCCCACTTCTGGGTGTATAACCAAAGTAAATGAAGTCAGTATGTGAGAGAGATCTGCATTTCACATTCACTGCATCACTATTCTCAGTAACCACACATGAAATCAACCTAAGGGTCTGTCCATCAATGGATAACTGGATAGATAAATTATTATAAATTAATATGAACACTATTATAGAATGTGAATATTATTCAACATTTACAAAGGAAGAAAATTCTGTCCTTTGTAGCAACATGGATAGAAGTGGGAGACATTATGCTAAGTGAAATAAGCCAGATATAGAAAGGCAAATACTGCATGACCTCACTTACATGTAGAATCTGATGAAGAAAAAGTCATGGAAGAGTAGACTTGTGGCTGCTGGGGGCTGGCAGGAGGGGTGAATGGGAAGATGTAGGTCAACAGGCACAAGGGTCAGTTATGCAGGTGGCTTAAGCTCTGGAGATCTAATGTATAGTCCGGTGACCACAGTGAGTGATACTGTATTTTATACTTGAAATTTAGAAAGTTGATCTGAAGTGTTCTCAACACAAAAGGGAATACATTCTCTGTGTGAAGTAATATGTTAATATGCTTGCTTGTGGTAATCATTTCAAAATGTATACCAAAATATCATGCTATACACCTTAAAGATATACAATTTTGTCAAGTGTGCTTCATTAAACCTGGAATAAAAAGTAAGGTAGAAGAATTAGTATTTTAACTCCAGAAATCACTATTCTTTCTTCTTATTTCAGCTTCAGTATCACACTCTATAAGGTGGTATGTTCATGACTGTCATGACATCTACTTTCGTCTTCCAGAATTGTGGGATATGGGATTTTCTTCATTGTAATATTTTTAAATAAAAAACTTTTAGAAACTTTACTGACAATGGAACACAATATGAGGACTGACCATGCTATTCATCTTTGTATTTCCGGTGCCTACCAGAGGAGAAAAAATGAATAAACCAAACCAATGTTATAATTTTTTTCGGTTTGTATTGGTTTCAGTTTATTATATGTATGACCTTTAAAATAATTATATAATTATTGTATAATTATTATATCATATATGATTGTTGAGAGCCACAGCCAAGTCGGAATGGCGCCTGGCATATTACCAGAAGGAGTGGTTGAGAGGTGACACCAGGGAGCCATTAAGATGATGATAATTAAGTTAAGCTGTGTATAATTGCTGTGACTGGATGATGCTGGATTGAAACAGGCTGACTTTTCTATTGTATATGGACCCCTGCTGTCCTGGGAGCCCCTTGAGCTCCCTTTGAGTTCTGGTTGAGCTCTGGGGGGATTCCTGGAGAGTTCGTGTTGGTTGGTGAGGTTCCGGTGGAGGGAGTTCCGGTTGGTGTGTGGTGTTCCTGGAAGGGCCGCATGGGTGGCGTCAGTGGGAGTTCGGGCAATAAAGGAGTTCCTGTTTGAACCTAGAAGTGCCTCTGGCAGCTCTGTTATTTTGTGCCCAGCCAGACTGTGGCATATGATTATATTGTGGCTTTGTTTATCTGCTTTATACTGAATGGACTCACCTAAAGATGACTGAGTTCAGAGTTGTTCTCTCAGCTTTATTAAAAGTCAGAATCACCTACAACAGTGTCTCTGCAGTGGATGATGTTTGGCTAAATTACATCACAGCAAGTGAATGAAATACTTCCATGGAAAATAGTATAATAGATGATGTAATAATTTGAAAATATGCACACAATGTATACCACCAGGTGAAGGAGCGTTTGACAACATCATATTCTTGTTTCAGAGACCATCAACTATTAAAGAAAAAGGAGAACTAACAAGATAAACAGCAGTATGTTCCATGTATTGGGATGTGAAGTGAGTTATGAGTTTATTCTTTTGGTTTGTATTTACAAGTTTTCTAAATTTCTATTATAAGAAGAGTTGAAATTTGGAGTAAAGACTAGAGCACATCCTTTATAGATGCACAAGGAAATAAACTGGTTGTTTTATTCTTGGCATTCCTAACCTCTACAATATCTCAGCAAGGAGGTATTACTATCTTCATTTTATAGACCAGAGAAAGAGACCCAGAGCCGCTTTGCGTCTTCTCTCTGAACATGTGCGTGAAGAACACAGGGCTGCCAATTCTGCCCTCTCCTTTCTGCTTCCTTGCTCAGCACTTACTCACCCAGCAACTATTTACTCACTTGCTAATCTAGGTGCTCAAGAGAGGGAGGGACATGTGGGTGATGTAGAGAGAAATCAGACACCAGCCTAGACCTTCAGGGTTTCACAATCGATGGCACAACACTGGACTAGTAGTTTAAAATACAACTGTATATCCCCAAGTGTTAGATTATAGGCCAAATGAGTTGAGTACAAGGGAAGTGCCCTGAAATGAGTCATGAAGTTGGAATCAGGTGTTTATTAGAATTGTGCCTAAAATGAAGGAACACAAGGGAATCTCCCATTTCAGGGTCACTGTGGTGCAATGCAGAGACAAGAGGGTAGCTATGCATCCCCTATGTGGATAATGCTTCATCTCATTGCATATTTAAATATTTTGGTGAAACAATATTTTGATATTGTCAGTGTTCGTAGAGTTCTGTTTTGTCATTTTATTGCAATCTTTGCCATTGCAAGGAAGAAGAATTGTTTTGAACTTAGTCTAATCCCACAAAATTAAAGGGAAATTAATGGGTAGATAAAAATGATCCCTGAAGTGAACTTGTAAATTCTTTCTTTTGGAAGTAAAAAAAAAAAAAAAAAGTTTTCATTATAAAATTAGTAAAAATTAGGAATTAAGAGAATTTATTTTAAACAATCAAAAATATTTATTGTACTCAAAACATAAACTTAATCCTTTAAAAATGTATGAGCTGTAATATAGTCTCTTTCTCAGACTTAATTAAAAATACAGTGATATTCCTTTTTGATAATGCTGCAATTTACATTTCTGCACAACTATTACTCCTTTCTAATCTTTATTTGTCTGGTCATGCTAATAAAATGAGTCCCTGAAATGTCCGCTTAATTTTCCACAGTTCATTTTCTAGAAATGCTTGACAAATGCCTACTGATTTTTTGCCTTTCAACAAAATCAACCTTGAAGAAAACAGAACTTACTGTGAATGGAGCTGATAAGGGCCTTCTATATTCAATCATTTCACCTTAATGCCCTATGTATGTCAAGATTAAAAGATGTTAATAAATTCGATGATTGTTGAGTATGCTTCTGGTTGGTGTGAAAAATAACACTGTTGAGGAAATGCTAATATTCAATCAATCAGTATTGATTGTAAGACCTCAGACGTGCTAAACTTTTAGCTTAAAGTGTAACTTGGTTGTGAAACTGGAGAAAAATTCAGTTTATTTAAAAAGTATAATAGTTTATTATTGTTTTAGTATAATATATTCTAGAAAACTGGCACAATCACACTGTAAGGTGTGTTTTTGTGTTTTAAAAATTCATGACATATGGGCTGGGGATGTGGCTCAAGCGGTAGTGTGCTCGCCTGGCATGCGCGGCAGCTCTGGGTTTGATCCTCAGCACCACATACAAAAATAAAGATGTTGTGTCTGCCGAAAACTAAAAAAAAATTTTAAAAAATTCTCTCTCTCTCTCTTTAAAAAAAATTCATGACATACATGACATAGTTTTCTTATTTTTATCATTTTCCTTTGGTTTCTAGAAAATGTGAAGGTGAGCTTTTGCTGCAGTCCTTAGGTGTGTTTAACTGAGGTATGGATATGGTTCTTATGATAGAAAATGACCATTTTTCTTAATTTAGGGTTTCATAGTATATAAACAGCTCCTGAACTAAGAGCTCTCAAAAATATTATGTTTAACAGAAGATAAAAAAAAAAACATACTTTGGAAATACAGATGTTCCTCAATTTACAGTGGAGGTATGTCCTAATAAACCCACAGAGAGTTAAAGATCTTGAAAATGCATTTAATGCACCTAAGCTCTTGAACATCATCCCTTAAGTACACCGTACACTGCAGGTTATCCGTTGTTTTGCCTTGTGATTGACTGGATGACTGAGAGCTGCAAACTACTGCTGCTTTCCAGCATGATCCTAATCCTAACCTAGGAATAGGCCAAAATTTAAAATTTGAAGTATGATTTCTACAGAATGCATATTGCTTTCACATCATCATAAAGTACAAAAGCCTAAGTCGAGCCAGTAGATGTCTAGGGCTGGGTGTCCTATTAAAGGGACAGGGTATGTATACTCAAAATGCATAATTCTACAGCAATGATAGCCATTATGAGGAAGAAAAGCATGCTACCAATGGCTGCAGGTGCTGGGGTCATACCCTGCTTTAAGTCCTACTCGGCCACTACTGACTATGTACTTTGGGAAAAATCCTTAATGTCTCTAAGACTTGGTTTTCTCTGCAGTGAATGGAGGCTACAATACTATCTCACTGTGATTGCAAAGAGCATATGACATGCCCATGTATAATGCTCACTGCCTAGAGTCACGAACATTGCCAACAGTCTTGATAAAAATTGAGAAGCCTTGTTTTATAAGGAAAACTGTGTAGTACTTCCACAGTATGGTGCCTCTGTTCCTTACTAGTTGTACAGTTTGGGGCCTGTCACTTCGCCTCATGATCCTTAACTATTTTATTGGAAAGATTCAGATACCTAAAATTTAAGTAGGATACCTTGGTATCTGGGTTTACCTGCAAGTTCCTGTCAAATCTAGGTGAAAAGTGACTTTCTGGAAAAGGAGACAACTTATCAAGGGGCTGGGGACTGAGGCAGACATGGACCTGTGCTTCTTTGATCCTGCAAGCTGGCTAGCTATAAAGAATATGGTTGCCTGACAGCTGAGGGCTTCTTCTTCCCTTGGGTGGCCCTTCAATGACTCTTCAAAAGGAGAGGTGTCTCAGATACCCTCATCCAGTGAGAGAGTAAAGGGATGGGAGAGGCTGGCCTTTTCTATTTCCACCCTACACTGAACCTCTCTAATGGCAATATGTGGAGGTGGTCCAGGGCTGGTGGAGACATCAGGTTTGCATGGAGCTCTGACAACACCCCCTGCCTATTCTCGCTTCTGCCTTTTAATTTTTATTCATAGGTATCATTCCTCAGAAAACCTTTCTCACACCAAACTCTGATTCTGTGTCTGTGTCTGGAGAACCCCACCTGAGATAGGAGCCCAGAGTCAACAAATCAACAACATCCTACCACCAGCAGCTCTGGGAAGGGTGACTAGGATAGACACTGCATGTCAGATGAGGCAGAGAAGCTCAAGCTAGACCCCATTGGGTTAGATCAGTCTTGACTTGGCCAACACTGTAGAGGAATCAAGGTGTGAAGACTGGGGTTGGGAGGTTTGAAGGGGTTCCCCATTGTGGGTCCTCATAAAGATCTAGCTAATGTATCACTACCTTATATACTCCAGAACACTGTTCAATTGTAAATAATATTTTTATTTGTAACAATTAATTGTTGTGTACCCTAGAGGGTCAAGGAAACTTCCTAGAAAGATTTTGGGTGGATCAGGCACTCGTTACAATCTTCCTTCAATTAGCAAGATTGGTGGTGCTCTCTATTTTCTCAAATCTCATGAGCAAAAGTTGGTCAAGGTGCAGACTCCAATCTTGGCCCACTGCCAAACTTGAAGCCTTTAGGGGGCATTTCAACATCTGGTAAGATTGCTCACAGCCCTGTAATGAGCACCTTGTGCCAGAACTAGGACACACCTGTGCAGGCAATGTTTTGGAGAGAGGAAGGTAGGCTACAAAGTCAATGCTACCACTCAGTATGGACACCTAACAGTTAATGCAACAACAATAAAATTGAGAAAATATGGAACGAACATAGGACCTTCAGGGTGTGTGAAGTTCAAGGTTTTTCTCTGGGCTGTCAGCTCCAGATTCTTTACTTAAGGAAAAGCGTGTTTACATCGAGTGTTTCAATGACCTCTGTTTATGCAACAGTAGACAAGAATGTAGAATTGCCAGGATTTCCCCCCAATAATTCCGCCTCTCTGCCTACGATCTTTATGAGGAATTTCGTTGTTGAAAGATGAAGAGATAACATATTAATTGTAGAGCAAGAATAGGGCAGATCCCTGCCTTTCTCCTTCAGCATACGCTGCAATGGCATTTGGTAAAAGGCCTCCAAGAAAAATCTGCACTGTCACGGTCATTGTTTTTTTTCCCTTAGGATAGAGGCATTCTTTTAAGCTGCGTTAACTACCTTGGATTCACTGTGTCTGTAAGAATAAATATGTCTGTACCTCTTTTCTTTTTCCTTTCCCCTTTTCAGCTAGAAGCTCTTTATGTATGTGAATGACCTTTATAGATCCTCTCAGTTTAAATGTGTAGCAAGACAAATTAGCTATAAAGGTGGGCCTCATGGGCTGTGCTGTGTTTTCCACTATAAAGACACACCTTTGATACTTTCCATGAAGCACTTAAAACATACAGAAATGTGAAAGTCACAGGGACTTAGAACTTTGTATTTTTAATCTTGGAAGGTGTGAAAAACCTAACGAAAATGGTAAAGCCTGTTATGCTCCCAGATTAAGAACACAAAAGTTGTGAAAGTAAGGAAACTGTCCTTACTTATATTTGGGGGTATTAAATTTAGAAGTATAATTATCTTTAATTATATATTTCTCTATGGTAGTATAGATTTTCTCATTGGCCTTATTTCTCATTAGATTTCATGTATGTTACGCTAAGGGTGTTAGTCATATTCTGAGAATCAAAGCTGACCGTTAGAATATATCCTAGGCATATTAGTTTGATAGCACATTAATACGAATTCTGTCCTTTTCCCTTCAGGGTGAACTAGATATATAAAATATTTGAGCCACTTTTGCTAATCAGGTTTATTCTTTAACTGTCACAATGAATCAAAAGATTTTTATCAATTTCTAATACATAGTTGTCTCTCTCTGTCTCTCTCTGTCTGCAGGGGACAGGTTCTAGGACTTCCACAAAGACTAAAACCTGCAGCTGTCCAAGACTTGTATAAAATTGGGCAGCATTTGCCTCCAACCTATGCACATCTTGCTGCATACTTGGAATCTTCTCTAGATGACATGTAATAACTAATTCAATGTCAGTGCTATGAAATAGTTGTGATACTATACCATTTAGGGAGTAATGCAAGAAAAAACTATGTATACATACAGTATAGATGCAATTTTTTCTGAATATTTTGGTCTGAGGATTGAATCCATGGATGGAGAACATGTAGATAGAAGTAAGAAACAGGGATCAGCTGGCCTTAGCGCGTAAGCTGAGTCTGTCTCCTTATGTTCAGACTGAGGTGCTAAATCCTGTACAATAAAAAAAATACTCTCTTGTTTTAACCTTTGATAAGTCTTCTCTCTGTGTTTATTTCTTAATTTTGTACTTTTACAAGCAGATTAAGAATTTTATATGAAACAGAAACCAGAAGTGTCTAAAGTAAACCAGAAAAGGAATTCAGGGCTAAATTACCCTAAGACCCTGACATCAAGGGCCAAGTGCATTTCTGGGTGAATCCCATAGGAGAGTCTAACACTTGCTCATCTTGAAGAGTAACTCTCACAGTCCCAGATCCTGATAGATTGTGCATGTTCTACAATCCCTTCAAAGGTGGTAGAAGTGGAGGCTTACTTTCATTTCTCTGTGCTTTGCATCCAAGAGATTGGCCACAGAATGAATTTTCTGACACAGTATGAATCTCTTTTCCTGATCGGCATTTTACTTGCCTTTGCTTTGTACTCACAAGCAGAGATGCGCTGGGATTAGCTGGGCCATTTGGGAAAGAAGGTCTGCCAGATGCATACCATATGATTCAGATATTGTTACTGCTAAAGACGGATTTTTTTTTTAATCTTCAGTAAGTTTGACAGTTGAATCCAAACACATCTTCATTGATTGTAGTGTTTGTTATATTCCCAGATACTTTAAGAGCCCCAGTGATTACTGTTTGGTGAAGAAAGAGTCTTTTTTTCTTCCATAAGTTCTCCTAGGCCAATGTTGATCTTCCCTGAGGAGTTTATATATTTGCAGAGCTTGAGTGATGTTGTATGCTCAACTTGTTCTTTGTCTGCTCAAACTTGAAGATAAATGCTAGCAAAGCAGTCAGTAGAAGCTACAAAGAATTGGTTTTTTTTGTTGTTGTTTTTTTTTTTTTTTTTGGTTTGGTTTTCTAACTGAACTATGCAATATTGCCTAAAGACCAAAATTCATTCTAATTCGCTAACAAAAATACTTTTATGTTTGTAACCTAGGGATTATATTGATCTGCTATCACAATAATTTGACATTTGCATGAGGTCATGCTTTGGCCACATACATTATGAAAATAGCAAGCACATCAATGATGGCCACTTACCAACCATGGAACATTTGAGCAGACTAACCTCTCAGGTTCCCGACTCCTCATCTGTGAAGGAGGACCTTCTGTCCTCAAAATATGGCTGTGAGAACCAAATGAAGGAATGTGTGTGAATTGCAGCACAGAACAAAGTCTGGCAAATAACACACTCAACAAATTAAACGATAATTTATTCGTCATGGAGAAATATCCATGTTTCCATTGTCTGAATCATACTAACCACTTTAAATAACATTTTATAATCTAACTTAAGAATACTTGTAAGTGGGAAAGAAAAGTTTGACAAAATATATTGCTTTGGAAACTTTCCTCTTTATTCTGGGAAATGCACACATTTATGACCAACTGATGAGCGAAGGGGGTATAAGTCATTAGAAAAGTCTTTTTCTCCATTTTTGGTAAAGAATGTACGGTTCTGGGCTGAGGGCATAGTTTTCTGGTAGAGCACGGCTTGCCTAGCATGCGGGAGGTTCTGGGTTCAAATCCCAGCACCAGAAAATTAAAAAGAAAATAATGTAAGATTCTGACATAAGAAAAGTTTTCAACTGCCTTCTTCCATTTTTGTAAGCACTCATTAATCCTTGTAATATGCTGTGTACCTGTTTATTATCAATGTGATCATGGCTTACAACATTTACTGTGAGCTGAAAAAAATCATAATCTTTAAATCCAGTTACAAGGATAAGAACCTCTTTCTATGAATGTTTCTGGGAAAATTCTTACCTAGTAAATAGAGATATTAGCTGAAAAAATAAAAAAATCATAGTATACCCTTAAAACCAATATGTATCAAGTGTTACCAGATTTGCTAGATTTTTAGTTGATCTAAAATATAAATCACATATACTCACCTTCATGGAGCTGCAAAAGTTTAGAAAAGCTGAATTAAAACTTCATGGATAAACTTTTTCAGGTGTATAAATTCTTAGCTAATTATAAAAGTTTAAAGGATTATAAGATAACCACTTCTCCAAAAACATTTCTAGAACAGTCTGTCAAATGTCACTAAATGATTATAGGTTCAACATGGACAGAGTTTACATGTTGGGTTTAGTTGCTCATCAGCTAAGGATCAAAGAAACTAAAGGGCTGGATCTCAGGTGAGGTTAGGGTATGACAAGAACAGTTTTTATGGGGTATTTTAAAAGAGATACTATGAGAATAAGGGCATTTTTGTGAGACTAAGTAATGCTAGTCCCTGACAGAAATTGAGAGCTTAGGGTACGACGTGGCTACTGCCCCAAGTGTGCTGGTATAATCTAAAGGCAAAACAACCAGCTCTCACAGTGGGGAGAGGGGTTATCTTAAGGTGTCCACCTCTTTCTGATATATAAGTAATTTATCATGGCTAATTTCAATTTATTGGTGTGAAATGAATGAACACATGTTGAATGGAGATACCAAGAACTGGCTCTTGAAAGCTGGTGTATACGAGGTCCAACATACAACTGGCAGACCATCTATGCCTTACTTTTCATTGGCTTATTATAAACCAGAAAGTCTTGCTGTGCATACTTAATCACTTCTTTTAAAACTTTTTTTTTATTATTAAGGAAGCACAGGATAAATGTGTTTGAAGTAGATAAGGAAAAACTATATTAAAAATAGTACATGGTATAACTTTGATAATACATTGTATAGTCTATATGAACCATACCCTGGATTTGTGTAGGGTAGAGCCTGCTTGGCAAAACATGGTGGTCCTACTTACTATAGCTCCTGCTTAACCTCACCACTGGCCACGTGTATACACCTAACAGTTCATGACATATTTATATACTACTCTGTGCTAGGTGGTTATTCCAGCCTCTTCTCCTCTTCTATAATCTAAATGTGACCTGCATGAGTTCTGGCTCTGCTCTTCTGAGTTCTCCGCACAGGCTGAGTGAACAGTCCTGGAGGGGAATCATGAGAAAGGGGTGTTCTGACAGCTGAGTTCTGAAGCAGTGTGCAGAAGTGTTTTAGGATACAGTCTGGGAGGGGAAGGTGGAGGAGTCCTGGGGTACTCATAGTCCTGTCACCAGCCCAGGAGCACTTAGGCACAGTGTCCATTATCTGAGGGAGGAAAAAGAATAAATTAGAGCTTCTACATGCAGCTAAATTACCCTTAAAAGACCTTGCCACTCAGTTGGCTTCCTCAGCTGAGTCATGGCTTCCTGAGCAGCCAGGGGCCTAATGAAGACTCTGTGGGTGGCTTGGTATGGGGCAAAAACAAAGTACTAATCCCAGATCCTTGGAATGAACTTTTCAAAAAGAACAAGTCCGGTTGATTAATGGTGTTATTTTGACCTTTCTTGGTCCAAACTCACTTTGAGCACATAGGGAAACACTCTAGGAAGGGTGCTCAGGGCTTGCACACCCAGGGAGCGCCTCAGAGGGCAGAATGTCATCTGCCCAACCATCCAAGGCACACCTGAGGGGAAGCTTCATCTGGCAGGTCAGGATTCAGGGGCCTGGCAGCAGGCAGGGCCAGTGTTGATTAACACCATTAATCAACCGGACTTAGAGTAGTCTGTGTTTGTGTGCACAACAGTAGTGAGCCCTCACTCTCCTCTCCCACATACACACTACACACCCTCATCATTTTTTCCAAGGATAGGAAACCAGAAATATATAAAAATGGAGGTGTTAGCACAACAGCATGGATAACAAGTTCTTTGCTGCCCTCAAATGACAAATAATGCAGTCATAATTTTACTAGGAGATTATGGATTCTTCAAAGACATGGTCAGACTATAAAGATTTGTAGAATATGTGCATAATCTATATTAGTAAAGAAACTTCTAGTTAGTAGCAGGTAACAGAACTACTTCAAAGCAGCTTAAGGGAAAGGTGAAGGAATAGAAGGCCAGGAATAAAGGAAGGTCATTGTAAGGTCATTAGGCTATTTCATGAAGCCAAAGAACAGAGAGACTGCTTGCAACTTTGTTCTTTTTTAGCCACACTCCCAGGTTAAGCCCTGCTAGCGGCAGATAATACCTTGGAACAGAGGTCCACAGCACAAGAAAAGAGTGGCCAAGAGCTACACATTTTCTAGTCTACTTTATCTATCCCCATCTATAGAAATACCAAAGAAAGAAACCTGAGTTTCCAGGTTGGATCAGCTGTGACCCCTGATCAACAATTGTAGCAATGGCACAATGGCACAAAAGAGAGGAATTCTGACTTACCCAACTCAGGCCTCTTGAGCCTGAAAACATAAATGATATTTTGGCCCCTGCTGAAATCCCATTTTTGCCTAAATAAAATTGATCAGAAAATTCAGGGATTTAGAGTCAGGCAAATCTGAGTAACAGACCTTACTTTCCTGCTTCTTAATCCTGTAACTCTAGACAAATCATTCATTCTCTCCCAAATTCAGTTTTCTTATCTGTAAAATTGTACTAAAAATATTAGCATGCAACATTGTTAATCTGAAAGGACACCAGGTAGGGCTTTTTCTAATGCCCCAAAAGTGAGGTCAAAAAGACATGTGTTGAAATTCAGAGTCTCTGGCCTACTGGTCTTCAATGGGATTCCTGGGGTCATTAGCATCACCCTCTTCTGTGAACTTTCTAGAAATGCAAATTCTGAGATTCCATCTCAGACTTACTGCATCAGAAACTCTGAGGGTGGGGGCCTGTGATCTGTGTTCCAATAAACCTTCCAGAGGAAACATGCTATATTTTGAGAATTTCTGCTCTTTGGTTCTAGAGAGAGCCATCAAAGAGCCTGTAAAAGTTGACCACAACAATTGGGTCTTTTACCCCAGCTCCCGTCCTCCATGACAATAGAGTAGAAATGAAGACTGGGGAAACCAATATGGGAGGGAATCTCTAAATTTCAAAATGTTTGGGATATTGGGAATCCAGCATGTTTTTTATGGGAAGAAGCAGGGTCTCTCTGTCCCAACACAAATGAAAATTAAAGATTTGAGGGCATTTGAAAGAATAAAGAATTGGGTATACTCTGGCAAGGTGCTTTGTATAGCTACAAAAAATTGCTGACCCACCCACTGTTGGGGAATTTCTCCTCTCTCAGAGCTTTTAGACTCTGAAGAGAAAGGAGAAGCAAAGAGAAACAGCAGCCCACATTTTCTCCTCATGGAAGGTGAGACAAACTGGACACCAGATAGGCTGGGAAGGGATGGAGTGAGGATAGGAGACTGTAGCCTTAAATAGGATGGGACTGAGTCTCACATGCTGCAATGACACTGGTCCAATACCCTAAGGTAAATTGAAGCTATGTGGGATACTCTGCACTGCAGCATTGCAGACAGAAGCAAGAGAGGAGATTTGGTGGTAATCACTTGGCGGGGAAAGCATTTGAAATGCTCTTTGGAAAAACGCATAAACAGTGGAGGCTTCATAAGTACATGCTACTAATTGAGTGAAAGTGGACTGGGCTATTAAGCAGCTTAAAAAAATTAAAGTGGGGGGAGAATGTGTCACATTAAATTTCTATGGCAACCTTATAAGGATGTTATAATTCCTATGTTGCAGGAAAGAAAAGAGGCCCAGAGGAGCTAAGTTGCCAAAAGCCACACAATGAGTGGAAGAACCACGCCAGGGCTGCCATGAGCCTCTCCCTGCTAAGGAAGCCATGTTTTGTAACCACTGCTTCTTCATGGCAGCTATTTTAATAATATGCTAATCCCTAAATCAGGGATATTACTCACTTCTTCCTGGGAAGGAATCCCTGAGCATTCTCAATTGCAGATCCAGCATAGAGAGACTATCCTTTTGTGATTCATTGCTTCTCATGATCCTGGCCCACAGAACCACGATGCTGGTTTCAGGACCAGAAGTCTGCTTTTTGGAGTTTGTATGATTTACATGGCCTTAAAATTCGAAACAAAAAATAAAGTTCAAGGATTAAGTTTTGCTCCTCAGGCAAAACTGTGGGAAATGCCTATAAGAGGGTTTTGTAAGTAGTGAAAGGCCAACCTGTGTGGGGCTTTGAATGGAGCCACCTGTACCTACTGGAGATGGCGTCTGCAGTGGAGGGCATTGGGGGTTTGGAGTTGAACTCACCTGCACATTCCAGCCCTGCAAGCAAAATGAAGATCATTCATAGCCTCTGTCTCTGTTTATGAGCATGAATTATAGATTTCCAAATAACAAACATGAGCTATTTCTTTTTTAAAACACCCACCACATCACCCAGTGTCTTCCAACTTCCCTTCTCAGCTGCCTATCAAGCCAGATTCTGACTAGCCCATGAGAAAAGGGGTGAGGAGGGGGGACTATTAAGTCAGTCCTTGGGGGGTTCAACACTTGCAGCAATTTGTAGTGAAATTACCAGCTGAATGTGGTTTAGAACCTGGCCCCAGTCCTCCCTGAAGGGTGTGGTGTCAGAGCCTAACAATTTGCTGTGGGTGAAAGCTTTGCAGTTGATTACTAAGGAACAGGAAAACCAAAGGAACAGCAGAATGTACCCGAAAGACTTACAGCTGCAAGAAGCTATGGTCAGGGTCACTCTAGCTCCTTTTTCAACTTCTAGAAAAACATTGCTAATTCCAATAAACTTTAAGAGGCTGATTTTCTTACAAAAGAGCCCCAACAGTTTCTTGTTTGGGATAGAGGCCCATCCTCTCTCACAAGTCGGATTTACACTCCTAGATTAGCTGTCTAGGAGTCAGCTCTCCTTCTATGCTGCTCTGAATCTGGAGAGCTTCTGTCACCCAAGAACTGTGTGGCTTAATAGGAAGGTTGTTCTGTCCTGTCTGGAGTGGTGGAACGAAGGCTGAAGGCTTTTTATAAAGCTCAGGGTCCCTCCTTACCTTTGCTTTGCTCAAAATATGAATTGAGGCTCACACTTCTTACATTTAATTGTTTACATTCACTGTTGACACAGTGCTATTTTAGCTATGATCTCATTTCATATTTACAACAAACCTGGGTGCAGTGCTTTTAAGCCTCATCAATCAAAAGATTATGGAAAACATCAAAGTGTTTAGACCAGCACAGAGGCCAATGACATAAATATCAATATGATGTTTTGCTTTGTCTGATGTTTAGCAATACCCCCTAAACTACATTTCAAATTATATCTTTTAAGGATTTGCAGGCTGAAAAGGAAAAAAAGAAAAAAAAAAAACTATGCAAGAAGTATTTTTCCTTAGCAATCAGTGTTCCTGTCTCTAATGAAGGTTCACGTGGCCTGTCATGTTTTCCTCATTTCCTGAGCTGCCAGGAAGACCAGAGCAACCATTGGTGGGCAGCTTTTGCACCTTTATACTTAGCGTATCATCATTTCTCCTTTTTTATGTTTTCCCCTTCCTTTTAATCTGCTTATGTATAAAGACCTGAGATTCTTTGGTAACTAAGGTTGGCTATAGATAAATAATTTAGAAACTACATAAACAACAATGTTAGTGGCAGAGCTGGCACCAAAAGCAGACCTCCTAATTCCCCAACAACACAGTTTTTACAGCCCCACGCTGCCCGTCCTGGTTCTTGAGCGGTGGGACTACAGGGGGACTTGGACCACTGTGGCCTCATTAGTCACCAGCCTGGACAAAGGGGAATTCGGGTCTTGTCACAGTGGAACGCTCTAGAAGTTGCTGGTCATAGGTCATTGATATTTCTCTCTTAGGAGCAATCTTTTCTTAAGTGGGGATGGGGGGACATTAATTACAATAAATTTACAAACATATTTGGAAAGAAAGGTAGGGCATTTGTTCTTCAGTTAGATAGAAGCTGGTTTTAATCACCTCTGGCAATCTGTCCCTTTGGGAGGCAAATCCTTGTGCATATGAAGACTTGAGCAGGGAATCACAAAAGGAGCTTTGGGCTGGACACCCCTCCTAGTTTGATTTGTGGTCACATGAAACTCCACACCCAGTGTTAGATAGCCATTTTTAAAATCTTAATTTCATTCATGTGATATTACTTCAAGTCATCTGGAGCCAAGGGGCATCAGCAGAGTTGACTTTCTGGTCTGTGGTCACCTGGGTGAGGACAACAGATACATTTGTCAGTTGTCTGCTGAACAACTCCATATTCCTTAGCACCTTCCATGAAAAGAGACTGTGTGGGGGATTGTTTGCACAGGTGGGGGTGTGTGTGAGGGAGCATGCGTGTGTGACTGTGTCTGGTGCATGAGGATAAGTGAGTACAGCAGAGTCATTTTCCCATTGTGCTTCCCACCTGCAGCTCTGCAACAGGACAGGCTTGTGCAATAGCCAGCAGCCAGGTCCCGGCCATCTTCTCTAACTGCCCCAGCTTGTTCTCCACTTCACACATGGGATTCTGGAGCTGGAGTCATCTTAGGGAGGAGCAGGGATCAATGATATCACATCTATTGTTCCAGAGACAGAAGAAGAGTCCCTGAGCGGGTCTTGTTCCTCTTGTTTTCTGAGAGCACAAAACAAATCAAGGATGGAAGTGGGGCCACACCCAGCATGCTCAGTGCACACTCAGAAGGTGATTTATTCTGGCTTCCTCAGAAGCCTGTTTTCTCAGGATGTCTTATCCTCTCTTCTTGCTAATCCCCTCTGTCTCATCCTTCAGGTGCCATCTAGCCCATGACTGGACTATTTATGCTGTGTTATGACTGGTCTCCTCTTCCACTGCACCTATATAAATCACTGCCCTTTATTCAATCTCCTAATTGCTGTATGTATGTTATTGCTCTGTTCAGATATTAAATTATTCCCCATTAACTAGAAGATAAAACCCAACATATTTAATTGGCAGTTCGAATTCATTACAATCTAATTTCCATCTTCCTTCTTTTTTACATTCTTTCCCCTCTATTACTAGTCTACTAATTGTAAAAATAATGTACTCTGTTCAGTCTTTCCTTCAATGAACACATACTGTGGATGTTCCAGTTCTCAGCCAGCATGCTAGAAACCACAATAAAAACATGATGCTTACTAAGCATGTACTATTTACCAGGTATGTATGTTCCTTGTAAGTACTCTGCACAAAACAACTAATGTGAAACCTCCTGGATGTACAAATTCAGGGATGCTATATAGATGACAATATGATGGATGGCATCTTTTGGCTTCTGCAGCACCTCAACTCTACATATAATCTGCATAATAATGGTGAAAGAGGAGTGGTTATATTTACCCACTGTATATTTGAAAAAACAAGAACCAAGAATATGTCCATTATAGAATAAATTTCAATGTGAGCATTGAAACCTGGTGGTCAGTATTCAGAATGATTATGCCTACTTTATTATTACCATCTGTCCAAGTATGCATCATCTCATCAACTACTTAATGCTATGAGGCAGTTACAGGCATCATCATTTTGTCGGTAAAAAAAAAAAAAAGTGCAAGGCTCAGTAAAGTTAAATGACTTGCTAAACATAGTAAGTCATAAGTTTCTATTAGAATTTTAATCCAGGTTATGTCAACATCTAAAGCCAAAATAGATTTTTTTCTAATTTTAGTTGTTACTTATTGTGGCAATAACACTGGGTTGGGATCCAGAGGACAGAGGTCATGACCTGTCACTATCCAGCATTGATGTTGGTAAGTCCCTTTTCTCTGGCACTTAAGTTCCTTACTAGCAGCATAAAAGGATATGACTACAAACAGTACATCTTAATCTTGAATGCACATTAGAATAAGCCAGGAAATTTTAAGATGTAGCCAGGATTCAGAATTCTGAGTATTTCATATTTTATATTCTGAGGATTTTCTTCTATTATTTCTTCTACTTCAGTTTTTTTTTTCTTTTAATTTGAAATCAATGCATGACCTTCTACTTGCAGGATGTTCCTGCAGACCATGTGAATCAGGGTAAGCTAGGATGTGCCACAATGACGAATGACCTTGAAATTATACCAAGTTTTTTGTTTTTGTTTATTTTAATCTACTGCTTATATCTGCTCAGCTGCTGTTCTACTTCCCATTACTTTCCCTCCTGGGTCAAGTTTGATACAATAAAGTATATCTGAAAAATTGCCTACAGATGGGAAAATAGACAGCAAACATGGTTCATGGTCCTTAAAGCCTTTTCTACTTCAAAGTGAAAATCAGTACTTCACTCACCTCTCATTAGCTAATCAGGTCATATGACCACAGGTGGGGTCACTGGGATTGGTAAGCATAATCTCTTCTCAGGCAGGGAAAACAATGTTTTTGAGCAATAATAGAGTCACAGGCAGCTATATCTCTTCAAACCCACCTCACTACCCTTTTAAAGACCTTTCTGAACCTAACTGGTCTCTCATTCTACTTTGAATCTCTAGAGTGCTTGGTTGAATCTTTCTTTCATCATATAGTAGTCTGTGTGCTGTTTTTAGTCCTTACACAAAACAATACACCTTCTGATGTGAGGGCTGTGTTTACCCACTTTTTAGTTCTTTTTGCAGTGAAAGGATTTACAGAGACAGTGAACTTAAATAAATACTTTTCAAATCAAATTGACCATTATAAAAAGGGATCTATTTTGATATTTATTAGCCTGAATGGAAGTCTTATTGATGAGTCTGTACCACAGAATTTATTTCTATTCTATGAATATTTATTGAATACTTACAATAGCAGAGAGGGAGTTGGCATAATCATGAAGAAATCTTTAACTTTGGAATCGTATGAACTGGAGATCAATTCCTGACTCAGTCATGTACCAGTTCTGCTTTTTTTTTTTTTTTTTTTGTGAACAAGTTAAACTCTCTGAGCCACAGTTTTCTTACCAATAAAATAAAGATTTTTTAAACAAGTTCATGGAAGTTGTTGTAATGAATAAAAAAGGTAATATAGATACTAAAATGATAAACTACTATTTGAATCGTTGATTTCTTGTGTACTATTACTTACTATTTCTTTAATGTTCAATGATCATTCTCTCAAAGACATGAAAAAGGGACTGCTGCATCTGGTCTCTCCTGTGACTCAAGATAGGCTAACCTTACTCATTTTCTGCACACTCTCCAGGAAGATGCATGATCATACACTTTTCTGCTTTTAATTTTTTCTTTTATGTGCAACTACTATCCTTCATCAAGGCAGGTCTTGTATCTTCTTCTCCTTTGTAGCTGTATCAACTCATTTAAATTCTAGACTGGAGTCAATGTGATATCATTGAATGAGTGTGACTTTTGGGGTCTGAGTATCCTTAGTTCAATTCTCTTTAGGAGTCTATGTGGAATTTACCAAGTTCACTAACTCTAAGTATAGTTTTTCATTCATTAAAAATTATAATAGACATATGCCTTGCAGAATTTGTAAATTGATTAAAACACATTCTTACCTAGTACATGCCATGTGATCTGGTACTTGATAAGCATTAGACACTAACTTCCCATCATTGTACTTGGATCAAGGGGAAATCTTGCTAATTCTATTAGGGTTTTCCCTGGGTGAATGCTTGGGACAAGCATGCCATTACAGCAGAATAAGGTAGAGGATATACTAGCAAATGTGTCTTCCAATCAGGTCTGTGTCACACCAGATTCTTTCTGGGTCAACTCTGAAACTGATTTCTGTAAGTTTCATTCCTGAGTCTCTACTTATGAACATTTCCAAACCACAATCCAGGGATATAAAGAGAGAAAATTTGTCCTTCAATTTCCCTTTTCCTTAAAAGGAAATTTCTATGCTCTTCCTGTTTCTGTCTTGGTGACTTCCAAATGGCAGTACAGCATGTTCATAGGATTTCATGGTTCCCCCACATATAAAAGTGACATTGACTACAAGTATGCAATTTCTGTTACTGAAGTCACCTGCAGCGTGTAATTACCAAATAGCCTCTAGATGTTAAAAAGTCCTCTCCCACCCAGGTAATTCTGATGCAGGTGAGAATCATTCTGTTAGCTAATTTCATTTTACTATATGAAATGCCTGAGATAATTAACATATAAGAAAAAAGATCCTTGGTCTGGGAGGTTCTAGTACAAGATTAGGTGTTGCTTTGGGCCTCAGGTGGGAATGCTGAATGGCAATGGTGTGAATGGGTGGTTCAGAAAACTGCTCAACTTACAACCATGAACATAAAGACAAAGGGGACATTCTGGGGTCCTAAAATCCCCTTCAAGGGTACATTCCTAATGGCCTAAGAACCTACCATAAGGGCTCACCTGCTTATGGTCCACAGCACCTCTCCTAGTTTCACCCTAGAGCCAAGTTTTTTAACAAGTGGGCCTTTGGGAAATATTCAACATCAAACTATAGCAACCATATTTTTAGAAAACTTGCTCCAATTTGAAAGAAAACCAGCTCCATTTTTCTAATTACTTGGCTTATTTCTCATTGCATGGTTTGTTTCTAATTACTTGGCTTCCCATTGACTACCATGAGATCCCATTTTTCTTTCTCATTTTTTCCTGTACTAGTCATAAGAATTTTTGTGGATTAGTAAAAATACCCAAATAATAGATTTGTTACTTCCAGAGTCTAAATTCCTAGGATCTAAATCTTTTTAATAAAATTTCCAGCTCCATGCTAGTTTTAATCTTTTTACCCCTCCTTTTCTACATCTCTCCCATCTGACCATCAAGCCCAGCCCACCATATATATAGACAAGATGACAGGAAATAGGCACAGGATGCAAAGGAAATCTCCAGTTGATCTCATCTTTAGCCAAATGTAATTCTCTTCCAGTCAGGTCAGATCCTCAAATCTATTTCAGGAAAGAGGGTTTCTGTTCACAGTTTTCCTTCCCATAATCTAAACAATCCTGCTTCCTGTCCACCTTTTACTAAGGTCATCTAACCTCATCACGTGTGCCATTTTCTAAGACAACTACACTGACCTTTCTTCTGCATATTGTATATCTACAGAGGTTTTAGTTTAGTTTTTATAAAAAACCTCCGCATGCATCAAGGAATTATTATTCTTTAAATTAGAGGTGACGCAGAGCAATGGAAGGTCTTACGCTTTGAAGGCAGATTAGATCTTATGGCTGTCAGGAATGTACCCATGGAGTGGGTCTGCCTAGGAGAATTCTAGCTTTGTCGTGCAGTAGACACACTGTCTTACACGAGTTACTTGGTCTTTTCTGATCTCAATTTCATCATCCATAAAATGAAGATAATGGTAGGACTGTAAATTTTATTCAGCTTTTTTGCTGCTGTGATTAAAGGCCTGACAAGAACAATTTTAGAAAAGGAAAAAATTTATTTGGGGGCTCACAGTTTCAAAGGTCCTCAGTCCATAGACAGCCAGCTCTATTTCTTATGGCTTGATATGAGACTGAATTTCATGGTGGAAGAGTGTGATGGAGGAAAGCAGCTCACATGATGATCAAAAAACAGATCAGAGAGACTCCACTAACCAAATACAAACATACACATCAATGGCATGCCCCCAGGGACCCACCTCCTCCAGCCACATGCTAAAAGACCTCAGTTACTACTTGGTTAATCCCAGCAGGAGTTTAATTCACTGATTGGGTTAAAACTCTCATAAACCCAATCATTTTTCCTCTAAGCATTCTTGCATTATGTCACACCTGAGCTTTTGGGGAACACCTCACATCAAAACCATAACAATACTGATACATGTAAACATCACTCAGTATAACTATATTTGAAGTAAGATACACTTAGATTTGAATTCATTTTTTTGCTTGAACTTTAATCTCAAGAAGTTTAGATTCCTCGTCTATAAAATAAACAAAATTTTCTACCTCATGAAGCATGGTAGGGAGTGAGTATAAATACAAACATTTCCTGGCACATATTGACAGGCTTAGTAAAACTAAGTCATTGTCCTCAACTCCACTCCCAAAGCCCCGAGAAGCTCTAATTGTGTTAATTCCCTGAACTTCTGCTTCCTCAAACACCTAGAATGACTTTTATAGAAAATGGAATTCAGCACAAGGAGCGGGATTGCCGAAGCTTCATCGAAGAAGTTAACTCTGGAGGTCTCAGGAAAGCGTTGCACACCCTTGAGTTGCATTATAGGAAAGCTTTTCTTTTAAATTAATAACAATGCCTACAACATATTCCAGGGAAATAACACTCAAATGTCTCTCTGCACTCTTAATTGCCTACCAAGATTGCAAATGAGTATATGGTAGCTGGGCTGCTTCCACCACCTGTCATTATTTTAGGCTAAGTTCATTGGCTGTGGTTGTAGTCTTCCTTAACATGGCATATATGCTGAAATCTATTGGCTCTATCTGCAAGAGATCCCTGAGCCAAGCTTAAACCTCAGTCCCTTGCACAACCTGCCCTGAGCCTCCCATCTCAGAGCTCAAGTCTTTTTTTGTTAGTTTCACATTTATCATATCTGTAGTGATTTTCTCACAGTTGCTATTAATTTCGCATCAGCCAAAAGACTTAACAAATCCAAATGAGCCAGAGGTATATGTTCCTCCTTTATTTTCTTTAAATCTTTTTCTAAGAACAGCAACAAAAACAGGAAGCCCTGGAGCCTTCATTCCCATTTATTTTACTGCCTGGATATAATTTAAGGAGATGTGCTAAAAATGTCAAAAGTGAACAGGTTGGAAATAGTGTTTCAATTCTCCAGGCATGAGACAAACTCTCCAGAAAACAAATCTTTAAAATATTAGGAATTGACCACATCACTTTAAAATCTCAAATGAAAAGTGACCACTCTTATTCTTGTCTTCTGGGTACAATATTGCCCACTGAAGTGCAGTGGGAAGAAATCCGAACTTTCTGCATCTACAGCCTAAGACACAAGCTTGTGTCATTTCAGGGGAAGATGCCCCCACCCCCTCAAGCTGTGCTCTTCCAAGAGTTCAGGGCTCACTAGGAAGACTCAGTTACTTTCCATTGATAATCCCCTACATTAAGACAGAAAATGTTTTTCCTCTGCCTTTGACAAGGAAGGCTAAATGTTTTGCAAAACTGATACTCCAGCAACTTCTCAGTGTTTCATCTCATGCTGCCACCTCCTGTTGCTCTTGAAGTCTCAACTGGATCCCAGATTGCCATTCCTTTTCACTTCCTGTTCTGGGCCTTTGAGCAGCATTCATTACTTACCAGCTGTGACCAGCTGCTGCATTCCACACTGGAGGGGGCGTCCTGCACCTGGTGTGTGAGCTCATTCCCCTTCTGCCAGCGAACATGGTGCATTAAGCCTTCTGGGTCTCTGTTTTGAAAGCAGCTCTATAAATGTCAAGTATTATTAACTGTCCAAGTGAGAGGTGGGAAAACTGAAGGACTGGGGAAGACTAAAGTTTGAGTAAAAACTTTTTTTTTTTTTTTTAAGAAAGCTTTTTCCTTTTATTATTTTTTCTCTCCAGTTCTTTCTTTTTCCATCCGCCACTTAAAATTGAATTTCCAGAGCAGCAACCAACACGTTTAAGTGGCCATCTCCATATATATGTAGGTTGACCCAAATCTGGAAATACTATCCATTTTAAGAGAAAACCAAGATTATTATTATTACTTACATTCATAATAGTTTTCACAAGTAAGATAGAAATATAAGCAGATGTGGTTTATTATCCCTAAAAAATTTCAGTCTAATAAAATTAAAGACAATATGTTCAATACACATAGTTCTCATTGTTTGATAAAATTAAAAGCAACATGTGCAACACACAGTTTCAATGTGATCAGGAATGCGTTCTGTTTCCTTGGATGTGCCAAAGTATAGTGGCTGTTGGATATCCCAGTTTGATAGATATTGGAACTGTTTTTACAAAAACATTTTAACTCTCTGCTTGCTTTTAATCTCACAATATATTTATTCTCTCATTGGTAGATCAAGTGATCTTCCTTAGATACAGTCTTATTGGGTCTCTTCCTTATTGTTTTTTGTAAGAATTCTTTTTTTTTTTTTTTTAAAGAGAGAGTGAGAGAGGAGAGAATCTTAATATTTATTTTTTAGTTATCGGCGGGCACAACATCTTTGTTTGTATGTGGTGCTGAGGATCGAACCTGGGCCGCACGCATGCCAGGCGAGCTCGCTACCGCTTGAGCCACATCCTCAGCCCCTGTAAGAATTCTTAAGAGGAAATCAAAGAAAGAACAAGAGCAACCTATTCAAGTATAAGAAAATCTTCCTAGAATTCATTCTTTTAATAGCTAAGATTTTCTTCTTTTTAAAGTCAATTGTTATCTATTGTTGTTTTAAATATCACAGAAAGATAAAAATATATTTATAACATGTTTTTATCTATATAAATGTATGCATTTATTTATATATTCAGATAAAAATGCATATCCCAAGGTAAACATTTTTCAAGAAACTATTTATAGAACAACTTATTCTTAAATAAGAATTTCAACTTTTAAGAGAGTTTTGTCAATGTACTTACCTTTAATGTTCTATTGTCATTCATTAATTTATAACATATTGGGCTTAGAAGAATTTCCTGGTATGTTGCTTTCCTTAGGATGTATTCAATAAGCACACTTGAGGCTATATTAGCAAGTGAAGCCTTACAAAGGGAAAAATGTCACATGGGCATTAGATTACGAAGGTTATTTAGCTGAGTATTATGACTCATCAGGGCTTTTTCCTCTAACTGATCTGTTAACCTTTGCAGAGGATCTTTTTGGATTCCACATCTGCTGGATTAGTGTTGGCAGGATCAGGCTTCTCTGAGAGGGAACACTTGCTAGTAAGCTAGGGTTATTTGTTTTGTACTAATTTATGAACATCTTTTCAAAACTTTTTTAAGTAAATACCTTTTTCTGAGGTTGTTTCTAGATGTGATTCACAGTTGAACAAGGACTTATATTTCATAGGTTTATCATCTTGCATTAACTTGTATTAATATTGTATTGTATTAATTGTAATATTATATTACTTTTCTATTGTCACATACTCTATGCCAGATACTGTTAAATATGTGTGCATTAAGCATAAGAAAGAATGGCTTGCCATTGAGGGGAGAGACGTACATGTCAAGAACATATAAAAGACAGACAGTGACTGCTCTAGCACAGAGAAAGGACTGCTTTGTGCTCACACGGAGCTTTAAAAGACTAAAACAATCAAGAACCACCTTGCTGCCAGAAGATACCTCATGATAGTCTTAACCAGCTAAAATAAAGTTTTCTTATGTTGACAAAATGTAATTATAGGACTATGTGACCATAGTGCAATGGCTTCTCCCAGAGCTGTGGCAGGGGTCAATAGGAGAAGGTGAAGCATAAATTTCCGTTTGTTTCTTCTCAGAAAATGGGACTTTGTTTTGCTGTTCAGATCAATTACCACAAATATTTTCAACCCTTAGACAGTTTATTACCTATGGCATATTCTATTTTATTTCTATCATCATCCTGACTTGCATCATCCTAGTTATGTTTACACCATTGAAGTCAGTATTAAAAGAATATCATGGAAAGCCAGAAAGGAGAAAAAGATGTCAGTGAATGGCAGCCAGGAGCCTGAGCTTGGGTGAGTGGGGATCTAAAGTCACTTTGTGTGTGAACCTCAAATGCTGTTTTAGACATTATTGTACAGGCGACTACTTTTCCTCCAGAATCCATTCTCCTGATTTTCCTCTCAAAGTAGAAGCCTCCATGGACAAACTTCATGGCACTTCCATTTGGATCCTTGGGTCTCCGGTGGCAGTACCATGTTCACAGCCTCCCTTGCAGCTAAGAGTTTAACAAGGTTCTCGTCAACAGAAAATGAACAGAAGTGATGGGTGTAATTAGGTGCATTTCCTTTAAAGATAGAACTTATTTTTCACTTGTTTCCTTTCTCCCTTCCCTGTGGTGAAGAAACAGAGAAAGGAGGAGTAATCACTGTGGATTCTGCTGTGTGAGCCACATGTTGAGTATAAAAGCCACCCCATCACCTAATGGCTCACCTCTGGGTCCTTAGGTGGAATGAAATAGAAGAATAAGCTTCTATTTTATTTAATCCACTGAATTTTGAAGTCTTTTTGGTACAGCTACTTAGATGGGCGCTTAACAAACTAAAATAACAAGTTAAAGAACCAAATCCCTTCAAGGAGAAGCTTTTACTTCCACATGGATGGGGTCATTGCCTAGAGATTTGCTGGAAAATGACCCCAAACCCAGGCTGGAAGATGTATGAATTTCCCCTGTGTTTCTGAGCTCACGTCACTCCTTTGTGGCCCTTATTCACAGACAGTAACCCTCCTTTCCCAGTATTCTTTGGATGTGAAGAGAATGTGGAATGATCATTTTACCACTGTTGTGTCCTTTTTGAAGATGAGTGATTGTGTGCTTTGTCTGTGACATTCTCCTGGTGGACACTTTTGCTCTCTTTCCCTGCTCACCTGGTTTGTCTGCTTGGGTCATTTCAAACCTTGTGCTGGGAAGAAACTTGTCAGCGTGTGTGGGTGACAAGAGTGAGGTGAGAACTGGATGTATGGTCTGAGGTTACAGGAAATGGTTGTTTATGTAGCACCATTGGTACTTGGGGGAATGCGAAATGAAGCGTTAAATTCAAATTTTCTGACTCAATATTCCCTTGAGAAAAAGATTTCAGAAAACACAGGTGTGCGGTCTACTGAGCTGGTGGTTTCCTTTACAGTTTATTTCTGTAGAAATAAACTTTGACATTCTATCCCAGGGGCTGTAAAGTTTTGCCTCCCAAAGAGACCCCCAGGGTGATGTGTATTTACCTCAAATGTAAATTTGTTTTCAAGCAAGATTCACCTTTGGTGACATCAACCCAAGTTAACCTTCCTAGTGATTCCTGGAGTTTTCTCTGGCTCTGTCGTTTTTTTGTTTTTTTTTAATTTAAAACATTTTTTTTTAATTTTTATTTTTACATGCTGATTGCTCCTGGATCATGCTTAAGCCTCCTTCTCTTAAATATAGACTGGCACCATGGGTGTAAATATTATCTAGATCCCAATGACATCCAAATTTCTACTCCTGATTTCTCCTGAGAATCCCAGAACTGTATATTCTAAGTGCTTAAATGGCTTTCTAATAGAGATCTAAAAGTTAGCGTGCATGACAAAACATAAAGAAAGACAAACAGTATCCTGCCTCTTTTCAAAATCTGTTCTGTATCCCTTAGGTTAATAATAAAGGAAGTCTGAGGCAAGGTAATGATTTTAAAACCTCCAAACAAATGACTCAAGCACAATAGAAGTGCATTTCTCACTCATTTAGATTTAAAAACAGGTATTTCAGATCAGCAAGTTATCTTACACGTGGTGTTTGAGGACCTGTGCTCCATTCTATTGATATACTAACCTCAGCATTATATTTCTGAAATCACCATGCCTATGTATATTAAGCAGACAAAAGAAAAGTTTGAAGGATTTTGCATGGGAAATTTCTGTGAATAGCCTTAGAAATGACACACATCAATTTTAAATGCTTTTCAGGTATAAATTGCACACCAAACTAAAAAAGAGTATAGGGACAAAGGGAAAACTGTTTTAGCAAACAAATACCTGGTCTCTAACAGATTTCACTGTTTTGTTCAGCAAGTATCTGTTTTCTCCTTTCCTCTCAAACAAAGTGCAGGATCTATAACTTCACACATTTTGACCAGGTCTGGAAGGATCTGCCCACCACAGTTCAAGTCACATTGCTTGTCCAACTCTGGAAAGCTCACAATCTTTTCATTTTCTATGAACATTTTGGCCTTTGATTGTAAACAACCAAGTTTTACCTGAGCTTCACTCTTTAAATACTTTAAGAAAGGCAGCCAATACTAACCACCTGTTAGGGCTATAAAAGGATCTAAACTCTCTACCATGGATTAAAAGCCTCTGTGTAAGCTGACTACATCTACATTTCCAACCTCCACTGATACCACTGTTGTCTTATATACTATGCCACATTTATTTGGGGCCACTTTCTATTTCTTGAACATGCCCAGCACCTTTGTGTTAGTTGCTCTCTTGTCTGTAATGGTCTTCCTTTTTATTATCACTTTGAATGCAAAACTAAACCTTCTTTATAATTAGCATATGGAGGGTTAAATGTAACTTCTTCCAATAGCTTTTCCTGACTTCATTTACCCTCTTTTAATTTCTTGCATAGTAAATACAGAAAATCAGACATTAGATAAAATATTCCGTGCTTCCTAATATTCTCTCCCCTAGTAGAATGTAAGATAAAAATTTGTTTAGTTTTATTCCACAAATGTTATGTCCATAGATAAGAACACTACATGGGCCATTCAGTTATCAAATAAATATTTATAGAGCAAATGAGTTAATTTGTCTTCTTTTTATTATTATTATTATTATTATTATTATCAAGTAGTTTATTTTAATTAGGTACATATGACAGCAGAATGCATTTTGATTCATTGTACACAAATGCAGCACAATTTTTCATTTCTCTGATTGTACACAATGTAATATGGCATCATATGTGCAGTCATACATGTACCTGGGTAATGATGTCCATCTCAAAGAATAGCCAGTACTGAATTTTATGCCAACTCCTGGAGTAAACTTTTACTCATCTCCCTCCAAAATGTGTAGTTTAATGTTTACTATAATTTTATGTTACTATTTCATTTTAATTTTTATCATTATCACTTGCTCATTGAGGAAACTTAAAAATACATGCCACCTGATATCCAACTGCCGAACCATTTTGCCTCCTCTTAAAATTATAATAAAACTTTACAGTTTAGTTATATCTAATGAAAAGTCTTCCATTATTTCTTCAAAGGAGGATTCTGACATAGAAAGTATTTCTCAAGAAACCAATAAAATATCTGGGTATGGTAGTGCATGCCTGCAATCCCAGAGACTCGGGAGGCTGAAGCAGGACGATCACAAGTTCAAGGCCAGCCTCATCAACTTAGTGAGGCCCTAAGTAACTTAGCAAGACCCTGTCTCAATATAAAAACAAAAAGGGTTGGAGATGTGACTCAGTGGTTATGCACCACTGGGTTTAATCTCAGGTACCAAAAATTAAAGATCAATAAAATAACATAATCAACTAGAGTTTCAGTTATATGCTATGGGGAACAGACTACTGGTTTGTCCTCAATATTCATATTTTTTCTGAACAAGCAGGCACCAGCTGAAACTTTATCTTCCAGCTTCCTTTGAAGCTTAGTATGGACATAACCTTATTTTCTAGCCAATGATATGTGTAGCAAGGGAATGTGAGTCACTTTTCCTTTCCTACTTCCCACCAATGGGGCTGCAGGTGCAATGGGAGAATTTGGGGCAGCTGTCTTAGACCATGCTTCAAATGGCGTTGGTAGAGCAATAAGAGGGAAAGGGTGGAGTAGTCCTGGGGATTCATCGTGTTAGTCCAATATTGTTGATTCTCAACACCAGTAGGGTGAAGGAAAAATTAATAATTACATTGTTATTCTACTCTCTGATAAAATAGTTGAATCTCTATGCTACTATGGATAATAATTATAGTGTTAAAATATTATTCACTTATAAAATATTGAATAAAATATTGAATATTATAAGTGAATAATATTTTAACACTATAATTTAACTCCATTTCAAATGTAAACATCTTATACATTCTGCAGGAGGGGCACATGCTTAGAGGGGCACATGCTTCAACTTAGAGGGGCACATGCTTCATGATTTGAACGACGTGGGACTGACTCCAAAGCAGAGGCCACAGCAGGTATTGAAATCTGCACTGGACCCAAGACAACGAATAAATGAAGATACTGGTCATTGGGTGTCTTTCAGGGTTTGAAGTTTTAAAGTTATGGGTCACTAATGATTTCATAACAATAAGTGCAAGACCTTACCATTTATTGAATATATACAGTAGCAGAGGGGTCTGTGAGGACTGCTTTACAGCTTGCACATTATTTAGCTTTTCTAACATCTCATTTATGATATGGAGAAAGTGAGTTTAACAACACTGGAGTTGCTAGAAGATGCTTTCAATCAGCAGCAAAATTGCCCTTGTGTACTCCTAAGACCTCAGGCTTTGCAACAAATCCTGGTGCTCTTGTATAGTCAGACTGCTTTCAAACCAACATTCCATGAAGCTTTTAAAATCTCTATTTTGCTTTTTTTCTCAAATACAATGCAAGAATTTTACCTCATGCTAGGAAAGATGAAAGTGTGAGATTGGCTGCCTTCAACCAACTCCCAAATCTTCATGCTACACAATCATTAAGCCATGGTGCCTTTTACTAGTGATTGATTCAAAATAGCTGGATTCTTAAGAGAGATGAAGGTTCTAATCCCATAGAATGTGAAAATTATGGTAACTAACAAAGGAAAAAGGAATATTTTGTTAACACTTTCTTACATATGAGGAAAGAAAGGAACAGAGGAGCCTGAGAAATTTTCTCAAGTTTACACAGGCAGTACTAGTCAAAGCCCAATTCATATCAAAGTTAGTATGCTCTGATTTTGAAGAAACCAAATTTTCTGGTATAAATTGTGGGGACAAGTGCATGGAGTACTGCATACATGGCATATGTTAATGGTGTCTGAGTGGCAGGCCACTCCCCTTGTGCTAGGTTCACGAGCTACAGACCTCTTACCCCATAGGCACAGCCCTGGGCGTGAGACCATGTGTTGCAGTCCCTGTACTTACTCCAAAGCTCGCTCCTCAACTGGTCGCTGTAAGGACATTTAGCAAGAGAGTGTATTAGTGGCTGCCTATAATCTGCCTAGCTACTGCCTGAGTATATATACATGGAAACTGCACAATAAAATCAGACCTGCTTCCTGCTTGGTCTCTGGAGGTCTTGAATAGTGACTCCACAGCCACATTCTTCTCTACCCTGTTCCATAGACCTCCTCGCTGGAAGAGAGAGCACCCAAGCAATCCGTGTTTTGAGTAGTTTCCTCCCACATTCACTCAGGGGATTTCCATGAAAATAGCTTGGTTATGCTAATGCAAGGTAGGCTGAGGCTTGATAAGTGCTTTCACATAGTGTTTTGCTATTTTGGATGGCTTGCTCTTTGGATACTTCCTTTTAGATTCTAGCTGCCAGGCTGAAGACCTAGCTTCGTCAAGAGACCAGATGGAGAAAAACTCCATGACACCCCCATGGGACAGCCTGCAATAACTTGCTCTGTGACTGAGCCATCCAGGAAGTGACTCTTCTGTTCAATCAAACCATCCTGTCTGAGGTCATGAAAAATCCTAATTTAAGTCTTTAAATTTCCAGATAGTAAATGATTTTACTATGCTTTATTTTCTATGCTTACATATCTAAGTTTGGGGTAGTTTGTTTCCCAGTAATAGATAACTGTTTCTGATTTTTTTTTCTATATATTGGAATGCACTGGGTCAGAATTAGAATGGTCAAATTTCCATCTATAAAGATCATATTCATCAGGGTTCCGCAGAAAGACAAACCAAGTAGAATATATGCAAAAGATAGATGGATGGATGGATAGATAGATAGATAGATAGATAGATAGATAGATGAAAGGGACATAGCAGCAGAATTGGCTAAAGTACTTATGGAAGTTGAGAAGTCTCATAATGGGCTGTCTACAATATTGCAATGTGGGATGCCAGTAGCTGGCTTTGTCCAAGTCCAAAAGCATCAGAACTAGAGAGCTGATGGTATGATTCTCAGTCTGAAGGTGGAGGCCTGAGAACCTAGGAAGTGTGTGTGTGTGTGTGTGTGTGTGTGTGTGTGTGTGTAGTAGGGAAACGGGTCTAAGTCCTGGAGTCCGAAGGCCAGACAGCCTGAAGTTCTAACGTCTAATGGCAGGAGAAGAACGTGTCTTAGCTTCAGGAGTGAAAATCTCGGTCTCTCCTTCTTGTTCTCTCTAGGACCTGAGTTGTTGGATGTTGCCCACCTGCACTGAAGGCAAAACTTTCCCACTTAGTCCATGGAGTTGCATGACAATCTCTACTGGAAACATCCTCATAGCCACAGTCAGAAGTAATGATTTACCAGTATTCTAGGCATTCCTCGGTGTAGTCAAAGAATGACTAGCATTAATCATAACAGATATTATCAACACCTTATCTTTATAAGTCCAGGAAAACATTAGGCTTAGTCAAAATCTTGCTTTCTGTGTACTGTTTTATAGGAAAATAATGTAACTCACTGACAATAAAACATGTTCCTTATCAGTCTTTCCATCCCACTGCTAGGAAAAAGGACCAGAACAGAAGAAAGCAGATGGGTCTAGAGTTCAACCCTTCCCTAATTCTGTGACTTTGGCTACATGTCTTAACCTGTCTGCTCATCTCTTTTCACACATGTAAGCCACAAAAGAAGATCACTCTTAGGTTGCAGAAGAAATCAGTACATATATATATATATATATATATATATATATATATATATATAGACACACACACACACACACACACACACACACATACTGATTTCTATGTGCTGGTTCCAGCATGATCTGTCCTATACAAGGTGGCTGGTATTGTCAATTTCTTTTTTTCTTTTTTTGGGATACCAGGGATTGAACTCAGGGGTACTCGACCAGCCCCATTTTTATATTTTATTTAGAGAAGGTCTTGCTGAATTGCTTATCACCTCACTTTTGTTGAGTCTGGCTTTGAACTAACAATCCTCCTGCCTCATCCTCTGGAGCCACCAGGATTACAGGTGTACGCCACCATGCCCAGCTGGTATTGTCAATTTTGAATATTAATTAATATTTTATATAGTTTACCACATGCTCCTCTAGAATCCATGAACAATCTACAATCTAAGATTTGTACCTTAGTAGCACATTTATCTGTATAAAGAGCAGCTCTTTGTGACCCAGGCTTCTAAATTCCATCCACTGACAACAAAGGCAAGTGACACACGAAGTGTAGAAACCTACCTTTGGCTTCCCCATTCCACACCATGACCCCTGGCACTTCAGAGCAGGGAAACAGGATGGGCAAATTGATGACATATCTTAAAAAGCATTTCTCCCTCAATTATTCCTGTACTGTCAATTCCATTTGGGCATAATTGGGCTCTCACTGTATTCAAATTACATCCTCCCTGCCATGCAGCTGAGTGATGGAAACTTTGGCCTTGGAAAAACTTGAAATCAGTGAAGTGGACAAAGACATCATTAGACACCAGTTCAGCTTATGTGGAAGTGACACTTGACACCTCAGAATGGAGGTGGCAGTCATTAATGATGATGAGGGGCAAGTTTGTAATTCACTATGCAAAAAACACCCTCTCTTTTTAAACTGTTCATATTTAGAGCACTGTCCTGTCTTTACCAGTGAAGGATAGGAAGGAGATGGAACAAAGAAGTAAAAACCAATCAGAATACACCTCTCAGCAAGAAACAGGGTAAGATTGACATGTGACAGCACTCACAGGTCCGCTCCCCCTCTGTGATACAAACTTGCATCCTGCAAAGGAAGTCCTACTTAAGAGGCTCCCAGGTCAGAGAAAAATGAAATAAGAAATGTGAATGATACTTTCTGTGAAGAGGAAATTTTAGTTTAATTTCTATGGCAGGCAAGAAGAAAGCAGGAAATAGAACATCAGATGTTGAAACATTGATGACAGCCCCACGTGGGAAAAAAATGCAGTATACCTGGAGAGCTCATTCCAAGACCATTAGCTGACCTGTCTGCTTCTTCCTCTTGTCCCCCTCACCACTCTGTCGCAGGTTTGAATCAAGGAGTCTCTGCCTTAGCTGTTACATGTGGGAGTGCCTCATTTGTTTGCAACAGTATTCATTATTCTTTGCTGGAGTTTAAGTGACCTTCAGATCTTACTGGATCCCCTCTGTTCTGAAATTGAGAGAGAGGATCTGAGTGCTGGAGTGAACAAGGTGCATTGTTACTTTTTTTTTTTTTTTATTGCTCTTCCATTTGGCCATATAGGGCATGGGGCACAGTTCTGCTTTTGCAGAAAACTATGAAATGCCCACGATATATTTAAAATGAGAAATTAAAGGAATTCCTTCTAGGTATTAAAGTACTGTAGGTTCAGAGAGGATGAATTTGGCATTATGTAAAACGTCCTTGAAGGGAGAAGTTATGTGCAAGTTTGTTGAGCTACTATCTCCTTCAACTTGAAAGACAGAAGTTTACAAATTATAATTCTGTTTAAAGCATAGAATTCTCAGAGATTGAAAGCCTTCACAATTTATATTTAATCAATATTTCACTGTACTATATTTGAAAGTATATTGAACTTAATTTAATACACCTTTATTGGCACTAGGATCAGCTCAAGAAGCATAACTCAATATAATGCAAACCTGAGACAAGAGGTATGCTCTGCAACCCAAATTTCTTCCAGCCTCATGTGTAAGTCTGGAAGAGGAATGTTAATACTCAACTGAATTGCAATTCTACTGGCATTCTCCAGACTTCATCTGGTGTGGAAATCCCTCTGGCCATCTGTTGTTGGAAATTTCAGGAGGTGATTCATCTATGTTCATGAACAAGTCTGCAGCCATGCTGCTGGGGCATGGCATTCTCTTGCCCACCACATCTCCTGCTCTAGCAGACTCCGGTATCCTTCTTAATGCTACCTTTGTAGGCAGCATCAATTCCCAGCATATGTCAGGATGTTAGTGTGCCCCATGCCCTATATGGCCAAATGGAAGAGCAATAGAAAAATGTCTCTCTTGGCATTTAGAGAGGGCTCTTAGCAGGTCAGTTATGTCTTAATATTTCCAAGGGATTAATTTAAAAAAGTATTATCAGTTTTCATTTTTTGTACTGTCTTATCACTATCTTCTCTCATTCCAGGATTCAATATAGATCCTTAAAATGAAGACGAATACATATAAGATTGTCAGAAACCGAACTATGTTCATGCTACTAACTTCCTTCAACAACCAAACCTCAGCTGTAGAGCTGATCCTTTCCTGCCTGGTTCCTTCTTTCCTTTTAATGATTTCTTTGATGTTTCTCTAAACCAGATTTTACATGAATGTGGTCCTGGCAGATTCTCTGACCCAACTTTCCAATGTGCTTAAACATGTATATATTGCCCAGACAAGTCTTTGTTCATGCAAATAAAGAGTTCAGTAATGTGAACCTTAGTTGAATCCTGAATAGAATCCTGTGTAGCTATACTCAATCTAGGGCTGTGGCAGAGCTCAGTGGCAGAGTGCCTGCATAGGGTACAGAAGGCTTTGACCTTCAGCACTTGAAAAACAAACAAAGAAACAAACATTCATTCTAATCCTTCACTCCTGTATGATTCTTACTCCATATGGCCTTATTTTTCAAGGCTGTTCCACATTCATCCTACCTTACATTCATCCTACATGGATTTATGGAGCTACCTGGTTGCACTGTGCAGTCTTATGTGTGCGCACTTGCACATACACACAGTCTTAACTCTGTATTTGGGTGGTGGGGATTGAGGATTGACTCATAGGCACTTGACTACCAAGCCATATCCCCAGCCCTATTTTGTATTTTATTTAGAGACAGAATCTCACTGAATTGCTTAGTGCCTCACTTCTGCTGAGGCTGGCTTTGAACTTGTGATCCTCCTGCCTAAGCCTCCAAAGCCACTGGGATTACAGGCATGCACCACCACATGTAGCTCATACAGTGATTCTTGATCACATGACTTCTTCTCCTTTCTCTATCTAACAAACATTTGCATATTCTTCAAGAGTCTCCTGAAATGTTTCTTGCTTTCACATTTTGAAACATTCTCATCATTGCTTCCATAATACTTCATCCACCTATACAGAGGTGCAGAAATATTGCTGAGCCCATTACAGGCTAAGGGTATTTTTGCTAGTCTATACCTTTCTTTAAATTCTGAGCTACTCAAAGGTAGCTTATTGTCTTATTTCCTGTGACTGGCACAGAATTTAACATGAATAAACACTCCATAGTTGTTGAATGGAAGGCAAGAAATATTCATGTTTTACACCAAGCAAAACAATGAATATATCACCTGGAATTATTGAGTCTGTGTGTTACAAGAGAAGGTCCATTTCTCAGGGAGCTTTATGAATGAACATGCATGTGGAATGTGTGTTAGGACCACTGATTTCGACTAATTTAGAAGCCAGTGTCCAGAATCAGAGACTTTATTCTAAACACTGTCAAGAACAGCAAGGAGAGCCAAGGAAAAAGGTGAACATAGTTACTGCATTTCTGAGTCTTGTGCTCTTTGAGGGTTTCTGCAAATCCCTCTTAGCAACTTTGTATACATAAACTCAGAAGAGAAGCAGATCTGGTTTTGTTGAAATAATCACAAGAACTTCATCACAACCTCTTGGAAGAAAGACCACAACTGGTGAACAAACAAATCAAACCCAACCACAAAAATGATAAGTCAAAATAAAACAAAACCCAACCACAAAAATGATAAGTCAAAATAAAACAAGACAAAAACCAATAACCAAGCTCTAACCACATTTTCACAGCAACAAAGTTTCCACTGAAGCTGCACACCCAGCATTATCCATTGGTATCCATGGGGTTCAGTTCCAGGACTCCGTTGCAGATACCAAAATCTGTGGGTACTCAAGCCCCTTGCTGTCAGCCCTTCCTACCCACAGTGCTGTGATCCAGCGCTGACTTTAACAAATTGAAATGGTTCCTGAGAATCCCCTCTTCTAACAATGGTGGTCTGAGGTCCTGGGAAACTCATTTCTCTAAGATGTAGTCTAGAAGAGATGGATCTATTTCCTAAACCTTTGTTCCCAACATGTTAGCAATCAGAGCCTTTAACAAATGTATTTTCAGATTTCTGCACAAGCCCTCATCTTCAAATGGTGCCATTTATATTCTTCAAATCACTGATGATGTAATTTTGCTCAAGTTATTAGGAGGATTATTTGCATCATGTGCTTTAAGGGGGGGAAAAAACCCCAAAACAGAAAGCAGGTGCTCATTTTATTGATGAAATTCTTGAGTTTGAATGAGACGGATCATTTAATATATGTAGAAATTGTATCTGTTAATCATAAAACACATGGATTCTCATGTAGCACGGGTCTTTTTGTATATATGCAAAGAAATAGTTGCTTTATTTTTAACTTTTTGTGGTAGAAAATGTCAAATGTAACAGAGTAGATACAGTAATAAGATAAATTTGCATATAACCCTCAGCCAACTGCAACAGCTAACTCCTGATCAATCTCCTTTCACCTCCATGCTTGCTCTTTTTCTCCTTCACATCCACATCATTTTCAAGCAAACCTAAGAAAATACAATTTTATTCAAACATTTTAGTATAAATAAATGACTATTATGAGGTAAAACTCATTTTTTTCAGTTCATTAGATTTTTAAAAATTCTATTTAAGCAAAAGAAATGAAAAAGTATCAATTATAAAGATTACATGACATTATTATATTATAACAAAGAGAGTGATAACTCCCAAGATTTTTACATGTCGGAGCTGAAACTAAAAGTAGATGTATTTTTAAAACATGTTTTGACATGCTTGGTCAATTTATTTTGCAGAGTGCCTGAAACTTGTACATTCCTACCATCTATGAATGAAACTTCCCACCAATAATTGCTATTTTTATTTTTGGACAAACTGATGGGTGAAGTATGTTTTCTTCATTGTGATTGTCTAATTATGATTCCAAATCTTTCTTCATGTGAGTCAGCTTAACTGAATTGCTCTTGCATAAATTTCCTGTTTAAAACATTTTACCACTTTTGTATTGGTTCCCCTCCTTTTTCTTATTTGTAGTTTTTATGTATTTTAGATGTTGGTCTTTTCTGTTGCATTTTTTTTTGTAACCATCTCTACCTCTTCTTCCTCCTTTTCTTCTTCTGAGTTTGTCTGAGAGTTTCTTATTTATTAGACAGATACACAGAGATGTTCAAGTTTTAGTGAATTTCTCTCTGGGTTGGACTTTTCTTTAAATATTTCTTTTTGTTGTAGATGGACACTATACCTTTATTTTATGTGGTGCAGGGTATCAAACCCAGTGCCTTGTGCATGCAAGGCTCCACTACTGAGCCACAATTCCAGTCATGGTTTGGCCATTCTAAGTCTTGCTTTTTGTGACCTATATTCTCTTATATTTTACTCTAATACCTTTTATTTATTTAAAAAATACTTAGACCTTAATATATGTAGCATGGCTTTCATTTTTTTCATGAGCTGCTGATCATTTTTAAAACTTGGTACATAACCTTATTTTGATCCACTGGTACCTGGATGCCATCACCAGCCAATCACAACATTTTCATCACACACCAAGGTCACATGAGTGGTTTTGGTTTGACTTGAACTTCCTATCATGATCCATTGACTTCTTTAATTTCCTGTACTAATATAAATATTTTAATGATTCTAAATTTAAACAAAATGAAATCTAGGCCAGGTGCAGTGGCGCACGCCTGTAATAGAAAGGGCTCAGGAGGCTGAGGCAGGAGGATCAGGAGTTGAAAGCCCACCTCAACAAAGGTAAGGTGCTAAGCAACTCAGTGAGACCCTGTCTCTAAGTAACATATAAAATAGGGACAGGGATGTAACTCAGTGATTGAGTGCACCTGAGTTCAACCCCTGGTAGCTTGAAAAAAATGATTTCTAGAAGAACAATTGATCCTACCTTACTTTAACCTGCTTTACGCTTATTTTGTTCTTTTCTGAGAATCATCTTCACTATTCTTGAGGTTATATTCTTCCAGGTAAATTTTAAAATTAGATTCTCTGATTCCACCAAAACATCTTTCAGGATGTTTTTATAATTGGAATATTATTAATGTTATAGAATTATTTGAGAACATTTGACATCTTAAAATATTAACATTTTCCACACTTGGATATGTTATAGATTTTAATTTATCCACTTAGGCTCACAACATTCTGCTGTGCAGGTCTTGTATCTTTCTTTGAATTTTTTATTCTTGTTTAAAAGCACAGTTATTCATAATAGTGGGGTTCACTTTGATATAATCACACATGCATGGAATATAATTTGCTCCATTTCAGTCCCCAGTACTTCCTCTTTCCCTTGACTCCTCCCTACCCTTGTGCCCTCTCCTCTATAGTCCAGGTCTTCCATTTATTTATTTACTTACTTATTCATTTTTTGGTACCAGAGATTGAACCCAGGGGTGCTTAATCACTGAGCAACATCCCAGGCCCACCCCACCCCCCTTTTAAATTTTATAACAAGGTCTTGCTAAATTGTTCATGGTCTTGATGAATTGCTGAAGCTGGCTTTGAAATTGTAATCCTCCTGCCTCAGTCTCCTAAACTGCTCGGATTACAGGTGTGCACCACTGCACCAGATTATTTATTGTTTTTTTTTTTTTTAAGAGAGAGTAGAGAGAGTGAGAGAGGAGAGAGAGAGAGAATTTTTAATATTTATTTTCTAGTTCTCGGAGGACACAACATCTTTGTTGGTATGTGGTGCTGAGGATTTGAACCCGGGCCGCCCGCATGCCAGGCGAGCACGCTACCACCTGAGCCACATCCCCAGCCCCATATTGTTTTTTTAATTGTATACATAAAGGTGAAGTAAATTCACAGTGGTATATTAATATATGTACATAGCATATTTGGTCAATTTCATTCAACAGTTCTTTCCTTTTCCTGTCCCTCTTCCCTCCCTCTCTATTCCTCTCCTCAACTCCACTGATCTGCCTTCTATTTTCATGGAGCACTTTCTTTTTACCCTAATTTTACTCTATCTTTCATGTATGAAAGAAGATATTCAACCATTGACTTTCTGAGGCTGGCTTATTTCACCTAGCATGATGGTCTCCATTTCCATCCATTTATTAGTAAAGTCATAATTTTATTCTTCTCTATGACTGAGTAAAACTCCTTTGTATATATTTGCACCACATTTTATTTATTCAGTCTTCTGGAAAGAATGATTCCAATTGATTTTTTTTTTGAAGATTTATTTTTTAAAACATTTATTTATTTATGTGGTGCCAAGGATTGAACCCAGTGCCTCACAAATGCTAGGCAAGTGCTCTACCACTGAGCCAGCCTTCCAATTAATTTTTTAAATATTAGAATAAATAAAATCAAATTGGTTGAGGCATGCAATATTGATAGCAATATAGCTATCAATTCAATATGAAAAGCAATATCTCTAAGATTAAAATTGACATTTGAGCTATTTATAATAATACATGCTGATTTGGGGAGACTTCATATTGAGTCTTCCTGATTTGGATTTCATCAGCATGTGGGACCTTGAGAAGGGGCACACCAATCCTGGAATTTACCTCTGAGTTTCCCTGGGTGTGGAAGTAGTGATCACACCATTTCAACTCACACAATTCTAGAAGGCCACCTCCAATATTTGGTGTGGCCAGGTGTCTACCAGTTTTCTGTTGGGGAGGAGACAATCCCTCATCATCTGTGACTTAGCAGTGAGGTTGTTCGTTTCCCTCTTAGGGGTGAAGTCTTATGTGCCTTCCTGAATAAAAGCTCTGTGTATCCACGGCTATCAAATCCAGTGTGGGTGACCCCACGGCTATCAAATCCAGTGTGGATGACCCCACGGCTATCAAATCCAGTGGAGAGTATGGGGTGTGGTGGTCTAAGATGAAGGTATTGTAGTCTGTTTGATTTGGGTCTGGGTTTCCTGTGGGGCAGTATATTCCTCGGGAGTGCACACCTTACAGGTCAGTGGGCTTGTGTCTGGGCACCCTGTGAGGTGGCTGTTGTCTATGGGACACTCCTCTGTAAGTCCCTTTGTGGGGTATACTGCCTTTCTGTATGCACAGGGTTCTCCACTGGATGCTTGATGTCATCCCCAGGAAATGCCTTCAGTGGGTCTGTGCCTTTGAGTAAGAATTGAGTTAACTTATAACTCAGTGACTTGCAGCTGTGGAGACTCCTAAACATGCTCTCTCACAGGAGCTACTTCCCTGGTTACTATGATTTTCTCACCAGCCAGCACTTGTTAGTCAGTCCAGAGGCCTGAGTTCTGCATGCTTGGAAGATGCTTCATCTGCTCGCTATTTCTGTTGGGTGTGGGTGAGCAAGGTGCATAGACCTTGGGGACTGTCTGCAACTGTGGTGCCTGTGAATGCAGGCTCTCTGTGGGTGGTCCATGGCACAGAAGCCTCCACCCTAGCTGATGTAGATCACCCGGATACCATTCCCGTGACTGGGGTGGAGTGTCACTTGGCCTGCCTTCGTCTGGGCTCCTATGACTGTTCCCCTCTACTGGGGCTTCTTTGTAGTAGTACTTATTTAAGCACTTGGTGGCTGTCTGCAACTGTGGGGCCTGAGAGTGCAGCCTCTCTGTGGGCCGTATGTGCACAGAAACCTCCACCCTGTTGCTGCAGATCACTGGAGTTATACCTTCACTGTGATGGGGTAGGGCGTCAGTTGGTCTGTTTTTGCCTGAATGCCTTCCTGCAGGAGGCGGTGGGGAGCACTGGGTTGGGATTAGCACTCTCTGGGAGTGATGTACTCTCAGGTCAGCTTCTCCCCACTCCCCTTGTTCATGGTGAGGGGGAGGGGATTTCTGTAGAGTTCAGCTAGCAGCAATCCCTGTACAAGTTTATTCTAAATGGATTCTTACTGAGACAACTCATTTCAGAAGCATTCCCTGTGATTTTATTCATTATTATCTGTAGGTGGGGAAAGTTGTGTTGATTTAACGTCTTCGAGGGAGGCTGGCTAGCTGTGGACTCCATAGAATGGCTGCCCGTCCTGGCACAGCTTTCAGCCCACAATTTGGGCCAAAGTGTGTGACCTCCTTCACTATCTTTGCTGCTCCTGTCCCTTTTTGGTCTGCTTTTATTTCCCTGTTGTTAAGGAGGTAAGCTTATGGGCTTTTCCTCTCCCTCTTTCTTTGTGACCATTCCCCCAAAACCACCCTGGTCAGTATCTAGGATCGAGAGATTCTGTCTTATTTTCTGCTCTGGTACCACATTCCAAGTTTCTCCCATCCTCAAACTGCCCAGTATTGAGTTATAGAAGATTATCTGTCACCCACCTCTCTGGTCCTACACTGCTTCATATCTGGGATGTAGAGGAATTGAGGATGGCCGCCATGATCTTTTCCATCATCTTCACTTCTCTGTTTACTCTTAATAACTGTTTTGATCACTTATTCAAATTAGTTGTTTGTCTTTCCTAATATTTTTCCAACTGATTACCTTTGAGGTATAGGAAATATTACTGTATAGACCCACTTCTGCTTTTTTATTTAGCACACTAGCAGAACTTCCTGATTCAATTAGTTTGGCCATAGATACTCTTATATATTATGTTTGGATAAGGGTTTGTCTGGGAATGATGCCGGCTTCATCTTTTTCTCACCAGCCTTCATGATTACCTTTCCTTCTTTAAACTGATTTCATTGTCTTGGTCCTCATATGTGATTTTGAACGTTGAAGTGATCCCCAGTTTGTATCTGATTCACATGGGTAGACTTCTGAAATTTTATCATATATCTACAACTGTATATTACTATTATGGCTAAGTTTGTAAATATTTTGGTGTTTCCTCAAATAAAGAGGATTTTAGAGTTTGTTTTGGTGTACGATTATGTACACACACACACAAAGAAAACCGTTGGAACTCCGTGACAGACACTTTGCTAAGCATCCTTAGTGTGAATTATTCAATTTTATGCACACACACACACACACACACACACAAAGAATCTACAGAATAAGCACTATTTTACCTACTTTAAAGCAGAGGATACAAATGTATAACATGTGTAAGGTAGATGGTAAATCAGATTGCAAGCATTTGAACCTAAGATGTCTGACTACCCACTTTCTGTTGTCAACCAATTCTCCTCCTAAATTTATTATATTTCCATTGATTTTAGATTAAATTTGTTAATCGTGTTGACCTTAGTATATTGCATTCTTACTCTGTTTTTGCCTGCCTTAGCATTTTATGAGAAAAGAGCATTATTGTCACGATGATTGTGTATCTGTCATGGAAGTCATTTTTTCCTCTATATTATTCTACACCATCTCATGGTGTAACATTCAGAATTACTATGTTTTAATAGAGAAGTACATGTTTTTACTAAGTAAAATCCCTCAGAAAGTTGACCTAGATGAGGATAGAATAATGGGAGGTGATGTTGTTGAAAGCGCATTAGCTTTTACTCTGAGGGAATTTTGAACAATGGAGTAACAAGGTCTGACTTGGACTTTGGAAGGATTGCTCTTGCTGCTTGGTGGAGATAATACAGTGTCAGCTGGGGAGGGAGGCCATAAGACCAGTCAAAAAGCTACTACAGCCATCCAGGTATAATGACGCTGGCCTGAACCAGGTGTAAGAACTGGAGATAATGAGAAATAGTCATATTGAAATGTATTTTGATGGAAGACCCGACAGGATTTTCTGATTCATTCTTATACCTATTTTCCTCTTTGGTATTTGCCTAATAAATTTTCACTTTCTTATATTCAATCCTTCTTTGAAAGCATGTTTTAAGAGTGTCTTTTTAAGTAATATGTAGCTATATTTCCCTCCCTCTTTTCCTCCCTTATCCCCTCCATTCTTTCTCTCTCTTTCTTCACTAGGTATTGAACCCAGAGGTGATTTTACCCTGAGCCACATGCTCAGCCCTTCTCATTTATTCATTTTTTTTTAAATTTTGAGACAGGGTGTCATTAAGTTTCTCTGTAACAAGTGCTGGCTGGATTAAGCTGGATTTCTAAAACTTCTAATTATTTATTCTCTATCTTTTAATATTTAAGTTTAATACATTTATATTTACTTCTTATGCATCTTAATTATATACACATATTATCTATATTATATGATAGTTAATTTTATAAGTCAACGTGACTGAGTTTTGGCACGTCTAGGTAGATAACTGGTAAAACATTATTTCTGGGTATGTCAGAGGAAGTGTTTCAGAAGAAATTACCATTTGAATGAGTAGACTGAGAAAAGAAGGTCTATCTTTACCAGTGTCAGTGGATGTATCCATTCTGCAGAAAGCCCAGATAAAGTAAAAAGTCAGAGAAAGATTAGATTCTTTCTTTTTGTGAGATGGGACATCCCTTTTCTCCTGCCCTCAGACATCTGAGCTCCCAGCTGTTGGCCCTCAGACTCTGGCACTTCTGCCATGAGGCTTCATTGCTCTTGGGTCTTTAGGCTTAGTCTGGGATTATGCCATTGGTTTCAATTGGTTTTTAAGTTTGGGGACTTGAGCTCAATTTATACCACTAACCTCCCTGGTCCTACAGAACTCTTGCAAACAGAAGATCATGGGACCTCTTGGTCTCCACAGCCATGTGAGCTTGTTCCCATAGTAAATCCTCTCTAGGGTGTGTCTACACATATGTATCCTAATGGCTTTAATTCTCTGGAGAACCCTAACTAATGAATACTATGTACAATATATACATAATATGTAATATTCATATGCACATCTATACTTAAATACATATAGAATCTCTTTCGATTTGTTTAAATCAAATTGCTTTGTGTTTTCTGTTTACCATGATTTTTCCTTACTCTTCCTTTTCTTCTTTTCTGCTGCTAGATGGACCAATGTTTTGTTAATGTGTATATTAAATTGATTATTGTTTGTTTCTAGGTCATACTTACCCTAAGCTTACTTCTTGTTGTTTCACCAACTCAATTATCCTAGAGTTTATAACTTCCTTGGTAATTTTTCCTCTTGATTATCATTCTATTGGCCTATCACTGATACATCCCCCAAATCCTCAGACTGATCTATAAAAGCCCTTTTAGCAAAATGAAATCATCAAGTATTTCTTGAGTTCTGTTGGGCATTCTCCTGCTTACCTGTGAGTTATGTTCCTCATTTCTTCTTTTTTCTTTTTCTTTCTTTCTTTTTTTTTTTTTTGCTAGGGGTGGGGGGTAACTGGGTAATGAACTCAGGGCTACTCAACCACTGAGCCACATCCCTAACCCTATTTTTGTGTTTTATATGAGACAGGGTCTCATTGAGTTGCTTAGTGCCTCTGTGAATTGCTGAGGCTGGCTTTGAACTCACGATCCTCCTGCCTTCACTTCCGGAGCCGCTGTGATTACAGGCGCACACTACTGCACCTGGCAATGTTCCTCATTTCTTTCATGGGTGTCTTCCTCAGACTCCTGGGATTTCCATGTTGTTGGATCTACTGGCTCTTTGATCCTGTCATTTGCCATTTCTTGAAACACATCTGCCAGGTGAGCGCGCTACCACTTGAGCCACATCCCCAGCCCCAGTTTCTTTCTTTTTGAAAGGCCTTTTTAGCACTTAAGGTTCATCCTTCCTTCCTTCCTTCCTTCCTTCCTTCCTTCCTTCCTTCCTTCCTTCCTTCCTTCCTTCTTTCTTCCTTAACCTCCTCCTTCCTCCTTTTCTTCTTCTCCTTCTCTTTCTCCTTCTCCTTCTCCTTCACCTTCTCCTTCTTCTTCTTTTGTACTGGGGATTAAACCCAGGGCCCTGCACCACTGAACTACATTCCCTGCACTTTTTATTTGTTGAGACAGAGTCTCACTAAGTTGCTAAGGCTGGCCTTGAACTTGCATCCTCCTTCCTCAGCCTTTCAAGTTGCTGAAATTACAGGTGTATGCCACTGTACCCAGCACACTCAGAGTTTGTTTTCTTTGTTTTGTTTTGTTTTATCTGTGCTTATGTTGTCATTGTTTTTTCTTGTCATTTTCACTTATTTTCTACATAGAATAGAGGGGAACGAATACTATGTTTACCATATTTATATGTAAATCTACGTGATACAGTCCCAAATGAGAATTTGTTTTTTTTACCCTATTCCTTTTTGAATCTTCTCAGATATGTTATATGCAACTTATTTCTATGTCTCCGAACATCTTTAATATGCTTATTTCTAAGTGATTTTCATATTGCTATGTAAAGTAAACTCCATTCTATTTAGCCCAACTGACTTTCCTCACAATACAGTGTCTCTGTACTTTGCTTAACTGATTTTTGCCTGCTGACTCCCAAAACAATCTGAAATGTGCACTGCTTTTTTACAAGCAAATGTTTTGAGGGTATAAAGACAAAGGGAAAACTTTCACTTCACTCTCTGAAGGTTTGCTGGAATAAACTGGGAATAGATTACTAGGAGAAAAGATACAAATTTAATGTGCATCAGGGAGAATCACAGAAGTATAATTACCCAATAACCCAACTAGGTCCAGAAGCTTACCAACCCTTCTTCTTGGGGAGAAGAAGTGGAATATGACAACTTCAAGGGTATTAAATGATTATTAGGGAAATGTATGGCCCTAAAGATAGAAAGTAGCTTAAAAATGATTCTCTTTGTAATGTAAATGAGCCTGAGGGTTAAGCATATCTTCTGACCAAATACGTCTGTGCAGGTGTGGTCACAGTCCTTAGTCTTCTGCAATAGATAATGAGATTTCAGGGAGGGGATGGCAGGTGTGTTTGATTGGTCCATTCTTGAGTCCCTAAAAGAGAATATCATGTCCTTTTCTGCACCTGTAAAGTAAGAGAATCAAGAGACAGAGTGCAGGGGAGGTGGACAGTGATGGTTTTCTGAACGACATCAGGGGATTAGTTTCAAGCTTGCCTTGTTTTGGGTCCTTCTTCATTTTTAAACCAGATTTTTTTTTAATAGCCTCTTAACTAATAATTTTCTCCACATTGTTGGAATTCCAGTCGCCTGTAGTCCACCTAACCAAGGCAGGTGTCCTAACTGTAGGGCACATGATGGTTTGAAAAGTAGAAATTCTGTAGAGTGAACAACTGTCCAGATTCCAAACTTGCTCAGTCCCCTGTACTTACCTCCAGCACAGGATCTGTGGCTTTAATCCCCACCATATGGACAAGAGTGATAGAAGACATATGTGTAGACTCATTGTCTTGTTAAAACACTGGGCTTAGATTCCAACTTTTAGCTATAGGTCTGAGCTTCTGTGTTCTGTGCTTTCAAATACTAGTGTATTTTGTTCTCTGTGTGTGTGTGTGTGTGTGTGTGTGTGCGTGCATGCACACACTTGCAAGCACATGTGCACTTATGTGGAAGGGCACATACAAATGCAATTTTGTGCTTTGACACATTTCACACCAAGTGACTACTAAGCTTAAACTGCTCAGGTTTTGTAAGTGGGAGGAAGAAAGGATTTCTACTTGGAGGTCAAAGTGATCATACCAGTGCAACCTGAGCACAAGAGAAAGCAGACGTGTCCATCACTTAGAGAGGCTTACAGAAGTTTCCCTAACAAAACATCTTTCATACTCATGCCATGAAATCCCACTCAGACTGAGTTTCTGCTGTGTTTAAAGGCAGCTGTTTTTAATCTTCTGTTGCTCCCTAGCTAGACTTGAGGGAGTTTGTGTAAATCCTGAAATTGTATGCAAAACTATGTGGATAAGGGATTTGTTTTAGGTGAAATAATCCATAGTGTTTATCTTCTGCTAGTGTACAAATAATCCTCATGATGAAATATGCTTGGGCCTATTTGTCATTGGCATTCTTTGGTTTTTCAAACATTTACTCAAAAGGGTTAGCAGGTTCCCAGCAACAGGAACAGGACCTGCCATCTCTTTATCCCCATTCTAACACAGTACCTGGCACTTCCTAAGTGGATTACAAGTATTTGTGAAGTGAATTCACGTGAGAAAAGGCAGCAGAGGACTAGAGAAAAGTATTTCTTCAAAAAGAGAATGTTTGAGAGAGCATCCTAGAGAGGAACTTGGTGATTTTGAAATTCCAAATACAAACCCAACAATCTTTACAACATATTACTGGCTGAACCAAATTAAATAAAAAGCAGTAGGTGATAACTGTTTATATTTCTAGCTGAAAAACATCTTAAAATATTACTAAACATAAACAATGACAAAATTGCCATGGTTTTATTTGATAGAGACAATGTGTGTGCACTTGAACATCAAATAAAGAGAAGTCAAGCATATTCCACACATGGCCTCCTCTATTAACCCATTTTAAAATGGTGAAGAAAAATAGTTGATCAAAACTTTCAGATCAACTTCCCACCAGGCCTCCAGGGAGCCTCTAAATTTATCCCATCTCCATTATGCTTAGTGGAAAGACACATGACTTCTTTGTCTTTCAAAATAAGAACCAGGCTCCTTGGACAGATGATGCAAGAAAGCAATTATGTGCACACCAATTGCTTCCACAGCTTGGAAGAGAAGTCACTAGAATGCAGACAAGCTGCAATGCTTTCACAGAGTCTCTCAATCTGGACTGTATTTGATTGCACAAGCCTTTTCCCCATTTCCAGTCAATTTTATAGTTATGGGAGAAGGGACAACTAAACAGGTAAGCTGCCAACTGGGGCAGGTCGAAGCAGAGTTTTTGAGGAGCTGCAGAGTTGCAACTTCAGCATAATTTCCTCCCTGCCAATCTAGCAGAAGCACAGTAAAAATAGATGAAGTGGCATGCTCAGTGCTAAGTGCATTCTGTCCCTGATGCCTCTGCAAATATTTCTACCAGGTTTTCAGAGCAGCATCTGCTGCCAATCATAGTGGCTCACTGGATGAGGGGGACTCTAAGAGGGAAAATAAATCAAATGCTAATTCTCCTAGCTGGAGGGAGGTGAAGGAAGTAATGTATGATAGGGAAGGTTAAGGAAACATGTTAATAAATAAGAAAATTCCCTAAAGAGTGGAATATAGCTATTGAAAAACTTCCAGACTAGCTTACCTGTACAGATTTCCAAGTGTTTCTTCCCCAGCAGGATATTTTGCTCATTGATTGGCATCCTTATTTCCAATTGTAAATTAATAAAACATAATTTTGTCTTTGAAATGAAGTCAGCATTCAGGAAAAGAAACTCCAAAACTACTTGAGACTCTCTGGAGCTCTGGAAACATACCCAGAACTCCTCAGGAAAGTACAAGTCATTGTTCCTGTCTTGAGCCTCTGTAAAAGATCTCATGTCCCTCCAGAATTGTAAATTATCTTTCCAGTAAGGGTTGTAGTGGTACAGTGCAAGTCCAGGATGAAGGGCTGGCCACAGAGACATATTGAAATAGTTTACACTCCTTCCTGGAGCACAATCTCTGGTTTTGATGGGTTCTTTCACCTTCCCTTCTGGGTTCCTGAGTCTGTGCTTCCAGTATATGACTGCTGGCCTGAACATCCTCCTTCCAGCTCTACCCCAGCTCTCTAGACCTGGACTGCTTTGGGCCAGTACCAAGTTCACTCCATTAGGGATTTGACTTTCTAGAGACATAATGTTATTTACATTCCGTGGTTAAAATCTTGAACTCTATTTGGTTTTTCATCTCTCAATTAATCACTTACTGGACCTGGGATCTGGGGAAACCACTAGGTGTCTATGAACTTCATTTCTCATCTGTAAAATGGAAGTTATAATAATTGGGTTTTTGAAAGTTATTTTGACAATTAAGTGCTCTAACATGTGAAGTAAGGTGTATTGTTTTAATGTCTGGGCAATATTCAACAAACAGTACTTGTGTTAGTCAACTCTTCACTACCATGCCCAAAATACCTGAGAACAACTTAAAGACAAAAAGTATATTTGGGGCTCATGGTTTCAGAGGTCTCAGTCTATGTCTATGATTGGCTGACTCCATTGTTATGGTCCTGAGATGAAGCAAAACATCATGGTGGAAGGGTGTGGTGGGGGAAAGCTTTTCAGCAGCCAGGAAGGAGAGAGAGAGGGAGAGAGGGAGAGAGGGAGAGAGGGAGAGAGAGAGAGGGAGAGAGGTAGAGAGAGATGCATGTGTGTGTGTGAGGGGGAGCCAGTGACAAGATATAGTCAAAGACAACACCCCCAGTGACCTACTTTATACAACTGTGTCCCAGTTGCCCACAGTTACCACACAGTATTATAGCCCATTCAAATTATTAATCCATCAAATGGATTAACTCACTGATGAGGTTTCAGGTCTTATAAAGTAACCATTTTACTTGTGAACATTCCTGTTTGCCTAACATATGATCTCCTTAGTGGACATTTTTAGATCTAAACTATAACAGTACTATTAGTTACTACTGCTTCTCTTAAAACACTATTTAACTCAAACATATAGTTTCTTAATGATAGACCCTTATGAATCATCAAGGAAAATGGGGGCTAGGAAGAATTTCCTCTCAATGGGTTAATGCTATCTATTTATCTATCTGTAATCTCCTATTTGTAAGTGGATCTATGATTTGAGCACATGAGAAGACAATGGGTAAGGTTTGAAATTGGGAATGTCTCAGAGTTCCTAATGTGTATTAGTGTCACAATAATATTGGCAACACTACATACATGAACCATGGGTGTATATTTATAAGATTTCCAATCTAATGACTTTAGTCATTGAATCCATATATTAATTATATTATTCAACTAATATTTAATAAGAACCATCAAGTGTCATGTCCTGGTTTAGATGTTGAAGCCATGGGACAAAATATCCCACAGTCTTTGCATTTAAAAAGTTTGTGGTTTCACCACAAAGGTGACTATTTAACAAACAATTTCAATATGAGTGTCATGTTGAATTAACTTGTTAATACTGGTTTAAAAACACACTTCTATGCAGAATGACCCTCCCCAATGGCCCCCACAACTCATCCTTGAGGAGATGTTCTTGTTAAGTGAGTAAGCTTCCCTAAAATGATATTAACTTCATCTCTCTCTTTCTCTCTCCCTTTCTCCCAATACCATTGCAGTAGTGGCACACACATCTGTCAGGAATGTCACCCAAAGATCACTGAAGCTCATACAGTATTCCTGGAAGACTTGTTGGACAGAATAGTTTAAAAAGTACACAGCCTATGACTTTAAACAGCATTATAAAGCCATTTTTGACTTGAGGCTGACCAATGGAGAATGAAGAATGTGGATTACATCATTGTGGTTATTCACCGGCTCCCTTTTTAATAGTAATTCTTAGTCTGATTTCATTAGCTAACACTGGAGAGTTATGGTAAGTAAAAAAATCCTAGAGAAACTGTTATTAAATTAAAAGATAAACTGATGTTGCATCTTAGACTCCTCCTTTTTGCTATAGGTTTATTACTGCATCCATCTTTAAGAAACAAATACCTCCCTTGATCACATGTCATCCTCCAGCCACTTGGACTATTTCTCTGTTTCTCCTCAGAAGAAGAGAAGCTCTCTAGAAAGCATCTTTCCACATGGACTCTACATACTTATCCCAATCAAGCCCTTCATCCTCTTAATCTTGCCTTTTCATCCCCCGGCTAAATAAAAAGACATAATATTAGTTATTGGTTAAATCATTAATGCTAAGGCAAACAATGTTGTCTTCCCTGAAAACCAATAGACTCATTCCTGTTTCCACCTTACTTTGCCTCCAGTGGCTGACCACTTAGTCACTTGCCCTCTTGCTCCTGAAACAGTCTCTCCTATTCATTTGTGACCTTGGTGATGGTGCTCTCTCTTTTCCTTCCCATATTGATTCCCTTTACTGGTGTCTACATTACTATGTGACATCAAATACTGATTCCTAAGGACTCAGTCCTTGATCCCTTCTGTTGTTATTTTTTATTCTAGGTGATCTCATCTATTCCTATGGATTTAAGTGGCTTATTTGAGTGGTTAAAAATTATAGAATTTTCATATGATCCAGCACTATCACTATTACATATGTATCAAAAGGAAGGAAATCAGTATGTCAAAGAGACATCTGCACTCCCATGTTTATTGCAGCACTATTCAAAATAGCCAAGAGTGGAATCAACCTAGGTATCTATCAATGGGTAAATGTGAAGAAAGTCATGTGTGTTTGTGTGTGTGTGTGTGTGTGTGTGTGTATGTATATATATCTGTTATATAATACATATGTATAAATAAATATACAATATATGTAAGTATATAGTAGTATGATCTATAATATGTAAGTGATATGTATACCTATATATGAAGAATATATATATATATATGTATATATATATATGAAAGGAATCTATCTATCTATTTATCTATATATATATATATCTGTGTGTGAGTGTATATATATATATATATACACCCACACACACACACACACACACACACACACACACATATATATATAGATATACATATACATATACATATATGTATTAAAACATAAAAAAACTCTTTTCATTTTTGAACACATTAATGAACCTGGAGGGCATTATGTTAAGTGAAATAAACCAAGTACAGAAAGACAAATACTACATGATATTTTTTATATGTGGGAGCTAAAAAGTTGATTCCATAGAAGTAGAGAGTACACTGTTTGTTACCAGAGCCCAGGAAGGATAGAGAAGAGGAGGAAAGGAAAGGGTTGCTTGATGAGTACAAAAATACATTTAGATATGAAGATTAAGCTTTAGTGTTCTGTAGCACAGTAGAGAACTCTTTAGTTAAAAATAATGTATTATATATTTAAAAATTACTAAAAGAGAAGAATTTTAATATCTCTAGCACAAAGAAAAGGACAAATGTTGAGGTGATGGATATGCTCATCACCCTGATTTGATCATTGCACATTGTATCAATGTGTTGAAACATCACACCATACCCCAGGGACTATACTATTTTTATGTCAATTAAAAATAAGTATTTTAAAAATAAATAAGAAGGTACAAAAATAACAGAAATAGAAATAAAAGGAAGGTACAAGAAATCATAGCCACAATTAGAGTTGCTATAGACAATTAATAAACAAGAAAATACTATGAAAAAATCTAAGCATATATCTGCATCTCAGAAATCTCTGCACTTTAGATATGGATCTCACTGCTTCACTCATTCAGTTCATAGTTAAATATCTCTCAGGTGTTTCAAACTTACTTAATTACTCAAACATAATTTTTCCTTTCCCCTTTATCAGAAAATTAACATTGTATATTTCCCATGGCAATAAATGACTGCATTCTTTAATATATTACCTAAACCAGAAACTCGGTGGTTATTCTTGATTGTATCTTCTCTCCCCACTTATGGCTAGATTATCAGGCACATCTTCTACCTCCAGGACACAAGGCACCTCTGTCTACAATTTGTAGCCTGGTGTCACCACGGTAGTATGGATTTGTCAGCTCCGACTGGAATTCTTCTACTGGCCTCATGCTCCATTCTCACATATTTTCCCACAAAACAGAATAATCTTCTTTTAAGTGAACTGAATCACATTCTTTTACTCTTTAACACTCTTAATGGGTTCCTGTCCTTATGGAATAACATACAAATTATTTTCTATTGCCTACAGCTCTCTAAAGATACATCTTCAGCCTTATTTTGACTGTGGTCTTTCAGTTTCTTGGGCTGACCTAGTGCTGTCTCTGCCTTTGGCTCTCACAGAAGTCCCGCAAATGCCTGACATGTCCTCCTCTGAATTTTTGTCTTTTACATGTGTATTTGTGTTTCCCTTTTCATAGAGGCACCCCTTTACCACCCATCGAAAGAATAAACACATTCTTATTCCACTCATTATTTAAGTCTGCATAATAGTTCTTCTTAACAAGCAATGGAAACTTTCCATCTGAGAAAATCCTTTCTTCCACTCTTAGAAATTGTCTCATATTGCTTCTTTGGTGATTATTTCCTTGCTTCCAAATTTCTGGTCTTTCTGAAATTGTTAGATATTATATTTTCCTACATCTCACTTAACTTTTGTCACGTTAATATTTAGTTCTTTGTTTTTTTTAAATTTTGACTGAATTTGTCACTTTATACTTTAATTGAACAATTGATTTCCAGAAATTTCTATTATATATTTTTTTACTTTTTGTAATTACATATTTTATTGGTTCTTTTTAGTTATATGACAGTAGAATCTATTTTGATATAATTATACAAGCATAGAATATATCTTGTTCTAGTTGGGATCCCATTCCTGTGGATGTACACAATGGTAGAATTATTCTTTAATAGATTAATAGTTTTTCAGGTTCTTACTCCTACTTTTATAACTCCCTATTCTTATTTTAATGGATTAGTCTCTTAAACATTCTTTGGATGCTGATTAGATTTTTGCTGCTGTTAGTTTTTTCCTAGGGCCTATTTATTTTATTTTTTATTTACCTAAAGCCATATTTTGCAAAATCTTGGTTGTTCCCAAAAGCTTTGTGACTTGTAGCTGTCTAAGTATAATTATAAATAAAGAATTAGCTTGATTAGTATGCTGGATAGTGTCTTTCCTCCATCATCTGCATCTGTTTCCCCTTTCCTGAATAGAATAAATTACTGTGGGTTTTGTAGAATTCAAACTCACCTGCCAGGGAGGCAAACTTCCATGTTTTGTGTGTGGACAGAGAGTAGGCTGGTTCAGGAGCAAGCAAGCGGCCCAGGTCCTAAAGATTAACTCTCAGATGGGAACGCTCAATGTACATGCCCCCTGGGTGTCCAGATCTCATTTTAATTTCATCTGGATCCCCTTTGAAGGACTTCAGAATCCCTCTTTGAGGTCTTAAGTTCCTCTCCTTTCTTCTCTCACATCTCAGCATCTCTACTAATAGTCCTCTTTAAGATGATTTTGTAGTTGTTTTGATTTCATAAGATTCTATATAGCAAGCAAATGTTCCATATTGTCAACAAAGAAGAGTGACCTTACTCATCTGACCTTGAAATAGCCCTTCAGCCTTAAGCCTCAATGATTGCCACCAGCCCACATCTGCTGTGTGTTTGTTGACCTCAGATTGTGTCCCTCAGACCTTCACTGGGAACAGTGACTCTTCTCTCTGTAACAGCCTTTGCCTGTTTACTTAGAGCTGTGGATTCCACTACTTTGGTTTTCTTTCCATTCAACTGGCTTTACTTTATGTCGTTAAGAATGAACTCAAAATGGTACCCACTTAAGTTTTTAGACAAATATTTATTTTATATTTTAAAGCAACTTTCACATAATTTGTGTGTGCAATTAGGAAGACTAGGAAGTAACACATTAATTTAATTATGTCATCAGTTTTTGAAAGTCCCTGTTTCATAGTTTTATCTTCTTCAAGCTTTTGGTTTTTATTTGTTTGTTTGCTCTGAGGATCTAAGACTATCTTACCATATTTAACACATCCTTGTTAATCACTGTAACTTGTCATGGCAAAGTGTGAGATATAAGTAGGTTAGGTGAAATATGTATGAGAAGTGCCACCAGAATCAGATATGAATGCTTTGTAGATGAAAGGGTCAGTGTGACCAGCTGAGGCCATGGATATGCACAGGGGAATCAGTATAATAGAGGATACAGCTTGAGCTCATTCAAAAGAAGGCTTGTCATAAAAAAAGAAGATCCAATGCAGAGGGTGCAGGGTGCATCAAGGCATAAGATGTAAAAAAGGACAATACATGAGGGAAGCCATGAGTAATTTTATATGCCTTGCTGGGAAGGAGTATGTAGGAAATGAGGCAGAGTGCAAAATCAGGAGCCAGATCCTGAAAGGCTTTGTCTATTTTGCTAAGCAGTTTGGAATTTACCCTAAAGGAAGTGGTAACTCCTTGAAAGATTTGAAACACCGGCATAACATGATGAATAAAGCCTAAAATTTAGTTAGCTCATGAGATGTGCCAGGCAGTATTTTGCATGGATTAAGGTATTTAATCCTTGTGACAATCTGCTGAGGCACATGCCTTAATAATATTCATTTTCCTGTGAAAAAGCGTATGTTCCTTGAGGGGAGGTTCTTTATCTCTTCCTCATTGGGGGTCTGTGACTCTAGCACTAGACCTGGCAGGATGAATGTATGTTGAATGAATAAGTGTGGCACAGTGGTTATATTCCCAGGGAAGAGCAGAGCAGAATTGGAAGAGGGTCAACCTAACCCGGAGTAAACCCATTTAACTATTTTCACTGTTTCTATGTTAAAAAGAACAAACCATAATTCAAGTTATAAAAAGAAAAGATCGGAATCTAATTCATGAGAACCCAAAAGAGAATTGAATGCATTACAGTGAGGTTCAAAGTAGAATCACTGAATATTAACTTGAGTATTAATTTGAGTATTCATCTGAGAAAGAGGACTGTGAAAAAGTAAATATTACATATTTACATGTTTGTTGTTGCTTTTGATTTCTGCATAACTTTTTCTACTAAAATTTGTTCTGCAGGCAGTTGAAGATTATTTTTCTTCTTTGTTTATTGTTTATTGTCATATATGTTCAGCACCTCAAAGAGTTTCATGCTTATGATAGCTGATTAATAAATATATGTTGAATGAATAAATGTTACATAACTTTGAAGATACTTCATATTTGATCTCCCTCTTGGTGATTCTTGACCCATAGTAGCAAGTTAATGACAATACAGAAACTTTGATTTTTACTTTCATATTCTGAATTTCATTTACCTAGCAACCTTTAATTCTTAGAATCAACATTTTTCTTAGGATTGTTGGATTAGAATTGGATCTACTTTGAGGAAACTCACCTACAGGAAATTTCTATCCAGTGTTTTATTACAGCATGGCGTGGTTTTATATCTTGCAAAATATCTGCATGGCGCTCACTATCAATAATAACAAAGACACAGTCTTAGACACTGACATAACCCAAGTTAAAAAGGCAAAGTTTGGCCTGTTTGGGTTTACTCAAGTGGGCAACACAGGCAGGCTGCATTGAGTTTTCAGCGATTCAGTTTCCAAGGATACCCAATGTAATGTGGAACAAGAAGTGGACATCTATAATCCTTGCAGAAGTCTGGCGCAATGAATGAAGGTACCTGTGATGCTCCTAAACCTGTTTACTTCATGCCCTTCCCCGCCTTTCCCCTGCTCTGCCTTGAATCACGGGTGGCTGTGATGAGGTTGTACCTGGGGACTGCAACTCCCAGGTACCCCTGTCATCTAGCTTCCAGACCAGTGCAGCCAGTGGGAGGAACTGACAAGAGGAAGGAATGGGATGCCAGGGCGTTCTCTTCCCTTCTTTACTGGCTTGGATAGATCTTCAGGCACAGTGATGGCCCCTCCATAGCTCCTCTTCCTGTTATACAAGATCATTGTGGGAACCAGTTCTTGAGGATAAACTCAGTGCCAGGGATGTTGAACTACCACATGCTTCCATTGTCCCGCCTGCCTCAGGATGGGGTGACCTCCTGATGCTGCTAATTCTGAAGTTTCATCATTGCTCCCTATTTGGCATCTGAGCTTCTTCATTACATCTGTAACCAATTTCCTCCATTAAATTCCCTCTACTTTGAGAAAATACGATTGTTTTAAATTTCCTAGTCATAATCTACATGATAAGGTCAGCAACTACAAGGAATAGAAAGATTACTGTTGGGATCATCTTTCTAAACTACAAAAGGAGTGACTTGATTGCAAGATGAACTTTCAGTTTTGAAATTCAAAGGTCCTAAAGTGTGATCCTGGGGTCATCTTCAGAATTCTCTTGAAAAGTTGACTTAAGGTGCTTATTTTTGGATTAATTTTTAACCTGCTAACTCAAAATCTCTGAGGGATATGGCTGGGAAACCTATTTCAACCAACTCTTTATGACATTCTTACAAAAAAAAGTTTAAAATCAAGTGGTCTACCATCTTTGATCTTCTTGGAAATGTTTTGGGGGGACATGACACAATGTTTTTATTAAGGCTTTCAGATGAGTGTTTTATGTAATCTGTTTCAAGAGATACCATCTGTCAAATCAAGAAATTTAGATGAATTTGGCTAATTTTTAAGATGTTGCTGTTTTTTAAATAACCCAGAAGTAAACTAAATCCTAAGCAAGAGTAAATATGTTACATATGCCACTAAAGAATTTCATAATCAATGAAATACTGAATATATTAAATATAAAACTACTTGCAGACAAAAACTTCATGCCTTTCTTGCTAGGTCAATGATTTCCAAATACGATTTTATTAGACCCTGAAGAAAATTAACTTGTGTAAGGGGTAGCAAGTACTTTCAATACATTTCCTCATAAAAATAATCTTAAGATATTCCTTAAAATATGTGTTGTACAGCACTTTCACAAGAAACTAAATGGAAAGAATGTTTCAATGATAAAATATAATAATAACCTTTTATTTGACTAGGTTCCCCTAAGAAGCAAGTTTGAGGTAAGCACTGGGTACATTGATGATGATGATGATGACGATGATAATGATGACAATAAAGTAAACTCAAGAGAAAGAGGAGTTAACTTAGAAAAGAAAAAGCCAATCCAAAAGTGTTCTCTCAAAGAATTTAATGAGACAAATTTTTAAAATGTACTTCAAATTCATCCTCTATTTAGAAGAGGGAGCTCAGTCCTTGTCCTTCATTGGTCAATGATTACACAATGGTACATGGACTTCTCATTCTTCCTGGTAAGTTTATCAGTTAGAATGACTGAATGGGTCTTATCAACCACTCTATGTAGTGCTTGAAAAATTGGCACAAAAACAAGGAGAAACTGAGACAAACTGCTGGTAAGTATTGCCTGCTGCAGCTAGTTGCTATATTAATGGCTGTTGTACAAAGGTGGGCAAAAAATGAAGTGCAGCCCCAAGGGGCTCTGATATACTCTTTAAAATCTTTAATAATTATCAGAAATGACTTACCAGGCAAATGAGTTTGGGTTTTTTTTTCAAGTGCATGGATTATAAATATTTTATCTCCAGAGATGGCTTTTGTATTTTTAGTCTGGATTCTGTTTACACCTCATCTCTTTTCCTCCTGGCCTGATAGGAAACATTTGTCCCTTTGTAGTTAACAGGCAAAACTTGGAAGGCACCCATGAAATAAAAGCAGGTTAAAATAAATCTCCTATGACATAACATTAACCATCACAGCTATGCCTTAGAATTGTTTATTTGGTAACTAGAAAGAATCTTGTTGGACATTGAGCAGATGATGGAGTTGCCACCAAAAGATCTTCTAAGCACAAGTTGCTTTTAAATCATTCTGGTGATAATGTAAGCTATGGTGTTTTGGATCATTTGAAAAAGTATGAGATATGTCCCCTCTTGCTTTCTTAGCATAAGCACAATGAGTCATTTTTTTTTTCCTTCTCTGCATGGTCTCAGGTCTTCCAGATCCTTCTTTAACCTAGCTCCCCTGGTACGTTTCATAAATCATCACAATACTATTTTCTTGTTTTCTATTGCTTTATTTTTTAATAAGAAAGGAAGTAAAAATATTTTCTAATTTTCTTATTTCTTCTATTTTTATTTATCAACTTATCTATTTTTATTGACCTATTTTTAACCATGACTTCTTCAAAAAACTATCTAAGCTGCCAATGTTGATTTATTAACCATGTTTTGATATTGGTGAGACCATAGACCCTGGACTTTGTCAGCCCTGAGTCTGTATCCTTGTTCTATCACTGAATGATTCTGAAGGGGCCCTCCGTTCCCATGTGCAAAGTGAGGATAATAATATGTTTCCTATAGGATTAATGTGAAATCTAAATAAGGAAATAGATGAAAAAGTACTTAGCATAGTGTTTGAAACATATTAAAGATGTGATAAGTGATAATCACCATCCTGATTCATGTTGTCCACAATTTGTGTTTTCCACATGCATCCTTAGATGTTATCTATGAGTTTAAAAATAAACTTAAAAACAGGATTACTGGTAACGTAAGAACTTGAAATCAGTTTTGTCTGACAGATCTAAGTAGATGCTCTTTGACCCATGCTGCAATAAACTAGGTGTGTGGAGACTTGCAAATAGAGACAAGTCTGAGCAAGTGTTTCTTAACAACAAATCTGGGCAGCACAATGATTCTTAAAAAGATTCCTTAAAGTAAGACTTCTAGACATGATATACTTGAGAAATGGAAATGGAGAACTGGTCTACCTGAGATGAACCCTTGAAACCTGAACTGTTTTTTACAAAATTTCTCAACATCAGGAACAGCAATAGGTTTTGTTTCTGCACCTGCAAACATGTAAAAAGAATGCAAGCTTTGCATGTGCTCAATGAAGAAATGATTATTGGAGCCATCTTATGCTCTTCAATTCCTTCCAAAGTGTAGTCAGTACCTCATAGTATAATACTGCAACGAAGTTGATGGTTCACAGAGGTACCATAAAGATGAAAAGATGAAAAAAAATGGGTCTTGGAGTGTAACTCAGTGGTAGAGTGCTTGCTCAGCATGCATGAGGCCCCAGGTTTTATAGTAATGTAATCAATGTCCTTTGACTCTATTTAGAGAGCATAAAGGAGAAGAAAAAAATAGAAAAGGCTCAGCTTGAAAATTGGAGAAAGGAAGTCTGGGAGCCAGAATTTCACAGGGTTTCTCTAAAAACTTTAAAAACAAAGCCACTGGATGGGTGCACACAGGATGTGCCACTACAATGGTATTTTCTGGCAAGGAGCAGGGTTACCTGATCTCTATAGGTACACAATAGCATCATGAATTTCTTATGAGATGACTTTTGACATTGTCCTTCAAGATTTACTTGCTGGCAGAGTTATGGTTAAGTCTGAGGTCTGATTATGCAAAGGTAAGAAACAAGTTCTGGATATAATTTATAATAGTTTAGATAACAGTCTTACCTGAACACAGGCACTGTACAATATTAAAATAAAAATACAGGTGCATGTAAACTGTTTCATCTGCTTGGAATCCTCATCTGAAGACCTATTCAAGGCAGAATCCACTTTATCTTTCACATCCAGCCAGGAAACACTTCCAATCCAGCCTCCCCACAGCCAAATCACCTCCCTGTATAGCCAGCAGTGCTCCCACCCCTTGACCTGATTTCCAGCTCATTGCTCCCTGAATTTCTCTGTAGCAATTTCACCAACTGATATGACCTTACTATTTATTTATTTATTGCTGTGTATTGCATGTCTTTTTTCATAAAAATGTAAATTCTATGAAAGCAAAGTCTTTTAGAGTTGCATCCTCCATATTCAAAATGGGGACTGCTGCCTAGTAGATGATTAATCATAAATGTTTTTTAGATAAATGAATGAGTAAATAATGAATACACATTTGACCTTGATCTGGAGTTACATTTTTCTATTATAAAACTTGACACCAGAAAATTGGTTTAAGCAAAACATCTTCTCTCATCTTCAGTTATTGTTATGGGTTTCAGAAATATCTTTGTGTATTATTTATACATTTATCTGGTTTTTATAGTTTTTATGTCTTCACTCCTCACTAGGCATTTTCCTCAAAGTAATTGATGTCGATTCTGAGACTATGAGCCAGATGATATTCTTTTTCTTAAAAGGTATCTGCACATGTCAAGTATTTTTATTCTTAAATGAAAAACAAAAATTATGTATTACACATATACCAAGAGGTTACATTTGAAAACCAGTGCTTTGAGTAAAAGTGCAACACATCTGATGGAATTTCAGAAGTCAGAAAAACTCAGGAATTGTTTGGGGTGGAGACAAGTTGTTTTCTTGTTGCCCCAATTATTTTGTTCTGTATCTTACTGACTCAGATGATTTGGAAAAAAGGAAGTTAACTAGAAACCTCCTCTCTCTCTGCCCCTCACCCCCTTTCTATTGGTGTGAGTCTTTCTTTCCCTTTTTCTCCCTGTTTACCAATGTGCATATAACAAACCCTGTCTTCCCGAATCAGAGTGACCCCTTGTACTATAAAGATGTGATTCCTTCAACACTAACGGGACTGCCTAGGTTCTGAATAAAAACTTCCCCCATGAGTAAGCAGCCATTTATTTATTCATTCATTCAATAATAATGAGCAATTGCTGGGTGTGAGGCCATGCCCAGAAACAATCAAGCAACAACATTTGGTCTTCCTCCTTAGAAATATAAAATTTATCTTTCAAAGTTTTTGAAGTTTGATTCTCTGACCATGGGCCAACCCTCATTACTGAATTCCCCAGTTTTTCTTCATGACTTGCTGCTCCAGAGACTGCTTTTGCCTTTGTGATTCTGTTCTACCTTCTACTGACAGCCTGCTTATTCCTAACGAGGAATCTACCTGATTCTGGATCCTGCACTCATCACTTCTCCACCTGGTCTTATTTAACCTTTCTGCATAAGTTGGTTCTTTGCTGATCATTATGAGAAAACGGACCTCATTGATTTGGCCATTTAACCCATTTGAGCATTCTAATGCATTATATAAACCTAAATAATTTCCTAAGCTTGCACTATTCAAAATGATAGTGACTTTTGAGCACTGGAAATGTGACTTGTCTTCATTATTATTGTAGAGTAAAATGCCTACTGGATTGTCAAAACTGTGTATAAAAATGAATTAAAATACATATGAAGTTTTCATTGAATACATATAAAATGATAATATTTTATATGTACTAAAGAAAAAATATTATTGAAATTCAGTTACCTTTCTAATGTGTCTAGAAGTAAATTATAAGTTACACATGTGGCCCACTTTGTATTTCCAATGGACAGCATTGGCCATTGTAATCATAGAGATATCAACTCAACCCCTCAACTTTGAAGTGCATTGTTACCTAGAGTATATGGTATCTTAAAGTCTGTAAGACTGGCATATACCATCCTTTATTGTTTCTGGAATTTATTCCTAGCACTGGGGCTTCATGAAATTATGTCCATTAAGAATGGTATGTAGCTCTGTGGCAGAGGACTCTCAGGCTGCTTTGTAAGGTCAGTGCAATGGTCTACCATTGAGGCTTGCTTACAAAAGCACATTGTCTAAGTCAGACTTGGGCTTTCTATGTGCTTTGTATTTGTAGCAGCAATTATGGTTTCCAGGGTCAGACACTTTTAGGCAGTTAATAACCAGTTTGACTAAAGGTCCATCAGCTTCCTAGCCACTCATTAAATCTTAAGAAATCCCTTACCCCAAGGTCAATACTGCTTAGCTCAGTCATACTTTATGACTAAGGGAAAGAACACTTTCCCCTTCATTGTCAATAGTATTGATTGGCAGTTCTTTGGGTGGTCCTGGTCATTTTTATTTGCCCCCTTTGTTTTCAACTGCCAAGAGAATGACATCATCTTTCCTTTTACAATATGGAATTATGGCAACTCTGAAAGCTGAGTACAAGGAGGTTCACTGTCAGACACTGGACCTCACCTCTTCATTATTATTGTAGAGTGACTCACAGGGGAAACAAAACTCAGACAAGCAAGGAGGCCTATGCCATAAACCCCACAAGTCACCAGCCTGATAAACTGCCATCTTTACCACCAGTCACAATGCTCCCATTAGACTCAAACAGAAGAGTAGGTATGACTAATTCTTCCCTTTACCACCAAAAATAAATCACAGCAGTGAGCTGGAATGAGACACAGACTTTTCCAGGATCAAGAGTTGAGTTGGAGGCTGAGACATAGGAAACATTTTGAAAAGGATCCAGGTGGCTCTGAGCAGAGTATTGCTGAACAAATTCCCCAGACCAGAACCTTCCATGAAAACTATGTTATTAGAAGTAGCTGCTGGTACCTGCGGGATATTATGACATGTAATATTATGGATGATATCTTACTAGATATTATATATGAATTAATTTCATCAAAAGTTCACTCATTAACCCATTTTCATAAGCCTTTGTCCTTCAAGGACTTTTATAAATTGTTCATTTTTAGGGATCGTTATAATCTTCCAAAGGCATTTATCAAATACTCACAGCAGCTATTACAAATATTTTGCTTGCATCTGATTCACTGAAGTTCAACTGCATGACCCCAAAGAAGCAATGCCCAGGACGTAAAAGGTAGCAGAAAGAACTAGGGTGCTTGGTCAAGAAAGGTATAAGATTGAACTATAGATAGCATTTTGAGCTTTGGATTTCTCTTCTAAAAAGTGGGAACATCAATATGTATTTTGCAGTATAAGGTAGTTTATGAAGGACATATTGTAGTGCTAATGATGGAGAAATTTTTCATAGTGACTGAAGTTAATCCACAGTGGAATAATATGATCAAAGCTTTGTACTGCTTTTGATCAGAAGTGATAAGTTAAAGTGGTCAATACAATAGAAAGCATCACATCCTGATGTTTTAGGAATGGTGTATAATTTACTGTGAATTCAGATTGAAAAGTTCATTATTAGAATTATGAAGTTTGAATTATTGCAAATCTTGATGATCTCTTACTTCATGCTTTATCTCCACAATGTATAGCTCATTCCTTTGGACAGACAGCTGTCCTTTGGACAGACTGAAGAAGAGAGATGCAAAGGACACATTCTTGAATTTAAATCCTGGTTCTATAAGTTAAATATTATATGACCTAAGGTAAATGGTTTCCTGTCTCTGTATCTCAGATTCCTCACCTATAAAACACAATAACAGTGCAAGAATGATTTGTACCCCCATGTTCATAGTATCATTATTCATAATAGCCAAAAGATGGAAGCAACCCATATATTTATGGAAAGATGAATAGATAAATAAAATGTGGCATATGTGTACCATAGACTATTATTCAATCTTTGAAAGAAAATTCTGACAGGCTACAACACAGATGAAGCATATAGACATTATGCTAGGTTCAATAAGCCAGTCAAAAAACAACAATTATTGTATGATACCATTTGTACGAGGTAGATAGAGTACTCAAACTCACAGAAACAAAAAAGTAGAGAGGTAGTTGCCATAATTTCTTTACTTTTTTTTTTGTTGTTGTTGTTGTATGGATAAAATGGGATAATGTCTTATGATTTAGTCTAGTGCTGGACACATACGTATGAGCCAAAACAAACAACAAACAAAAAACTAAAAAAAAAAAAAAAATGTGTAGTTTTTAAATAAAACAAACAACCAAAAAACACCAAAACCCAGCAATGGACTTTAATTCACAACTGTCAGCTCTAACTCACTTAGCCTCTTTGATAAGGCTAAGAACAGGCTTGGGATTACCTATACCTAGAATAAAATCAGTTGGGGACAAAGAGTGGTGAGGTCCTTTGCAAGACAAGACACTCAATCTGAGCCAAGGTGAGTTTATGACTCATAGTCCAAGACAGATGCAAACAGCCAGCAGGAGGCGACAAAGAAAGGAGGCACAGTGCTTTAGGGCATGCCAGGGAAGGAGGGTGACAAGAAAGCCCTATGGATGGTGTCCCAGTATGGGGGGAGGTCACTGGGTGTGCCTCCAGCCAGCCTAAAGATCAGTCCTCTGGACATAACCCCTGACACCCAACCAGGCAGTAATTTTCCCTCATTATAAATGCCTTTCACGGGCCTTTGCTCACTTGGATGTGTCTCTTCCCTGAAGCTAACAAGCTTGGCAAACTTGCTCTTTTTAATAAAACATTGGGCCACTAGGAAGATTTTTTTTTTTAAGTAACATATTTCCTAAACACTGAGATGGTTCAGTACCTGTCAGATTTGCATGGCTATCACTCATGAGGACATGCCGAAGCCCAGCTGGGGCTACCTAAGGTCAGGCGGCATCAGCTTTTTCTCATAGGGCTGGGTCAATTTGCTCTTTCAGCTCTCTTGCACTATCCCTGCAAATCTGGCCACACTTCCTCCTACTGATCTAAAATATTCCAGTTTTTAATTAGTTCCAGGCCTGTCGATGTGACTGCCCCATCTGCACAATGCATTTGTGCCAATTCAAAGTCTGAAGCCGATGAACTAATATAGCCAACTGAAGACCTGTTGAAGGAGGCAAATGGAGCCACACTGCTGCTGGAAAATTTGCCTGGAGTGCCTGCCAGCACCAGGGCCCTTTCCAAGCCATGCCCGCACCACAGGCCTATTATGGAAGGACTGCTGAATTCCACATTCTGCCCCTGTCTCTGCAGAAACCAAAGGGCCATTAGTTCATGAGATGCAAACTCCCCACAATCTTGGGGATGTGTTCTGCAATCAATACATCATTGGCCCAGCACATGTTAGCAGAAGTCATGGCCAAAATTCAGCAAGGGCCAGCAGAAAAGAAAAACACTAATACAGGTACAGTTCCTTCTCAATAGACAGCATCATTTGCCCTTAAAATACAGAGCCAAACCCTTTGAGACTGCAGCTCAGTTTTACTCTTGCTTCCCTATTAGATTGTGTAGAGATTTTTTTAAATCCAAAATTATATTTAGCAGTATTCTTTTCCTCTTCTTAACTATAAAGAGGAGAAAATAATATCTTTGTAACATAGAGGGAATTTATACTTATATGCATCTATCTCTGTGAGTGTATACACACATAATTTGAATTTGAAATAATGCATTTAAATCCAGTGTGCTCCTTTATTTTGCACTTCAACATAATACAAAGGCTTAACTCATAATCCCCAAAATAAAATACGCATCTGGAAAAATTCTCATATTAACAGGGATTGTATTTGTGTTTGGTAAAATTCAATTTAGGTTTTACTAGACTTGTGGCAATTGCTAATTTTTCTCATTTTAAGTGCTCTCTAAAACATACCTTTAATGAATTAATTCCCTTAGTTGGTGCACGTATTGAGTGCCTACTGTGTATCAGGTTAAATCTACAATAAAATACACAGACAAAGCTCCTTCATGAAACATTTTCATGTTAATATTTACCTCCCACCTATTTTCTTTCAAAAATACAAAAAATGAATGCATCTCAAATAAGCTCAGTTATCAAGTAATTACTGTTAGCTAATTGTCATATGATCCTGATATCTCTTTGCTTTTAAATCATATTCGTAAACTTTGTGGCTGACCTTGACCTTGATGGTTCCTGTAGTGGCATTACCATCCCACAGGGGAAACTGCATTCACCCTATTTCCATGCCATCTACACCTCAGTGACCAATCCCACAGGACTCTTGGGGCTCATAATAGCTGGGTCACACTTCTCATTCAGGAAGTATATACTTTCTCAGGCTGGCATACATACAGATTTTGGTTGAGATAGTAGGAAAAGCCCAGTCATTTTACTGAACTGAGTAAAATGGACAGTCATAAGATGGCTTGTTGCAAATTCTTCTTGGGGGAAAAAATTAACAAAAACTCCTTGTGCTGCAGTGACATGAGAGAGTCAGCATCAGAATCTTGTTTCAAGTTTAGCAGTTCTCCTGTTCTCCTCTGTGGGCTCTTCAGCATCTTGCTAGATTGCTCCTGAGCAATGCCTGGGTGTTAGAACCCATATGCCATATTGCACCCTCAGTATTCCTCACAGAAACCCTCTTCTCCACACCATGCCACAGCATTTTGCTTCCTAGTGTTAGACCTGACCCCTTCTCTCCTGAGTAGCTTCTCCCATCCTCTGTATGTGTGGTTACAGAAGAAGAGTCACATCACAGAACTGTGTTCATCAAAAAGAATCAGGTAGGAGGCCAGAAATGTTTTTATGGGATTAACCTGCTCCAAGGAGGTAAGGAAAGCAAAAAGAAAATTGGAAAAGGGGATGATTTGCCTCACCTAGTCAGAATTAGCCAGACTTACCTTTGACCTGTGGTGTTGACCAGCCCCGTCAGTTCAAACTAAACACATTTCACAGTGGCAGTCAGCCAAAAACATAAATTCTGCCAAAAACTAAACACTGCAGAAGGTCTGCCTAGTTTCAAAACATTTATGCCAACTCCACAATACACACGGTGTTGTGAGTGTGATCTTGCAGAACCATTAGAGGGGCAGTGTACAGAAAGGGGGTCAGCTCTTAAAGCTGCCCTGATTTGGGAAAGGGCCTCCTATGAAGTAATAAAAACTAGATGTGATGGGAATGGCAAAGGAAAAAAAATTAATTTGATGATATGCCCATTTTCCTTCAAGAAAGGAAGTTTCCAGATTGATCCAGGAGCAGGGAGAATAAAAGGATTGTAAAAGAGTACAGGGAATTTTTCAGGGTCACTCCTTCAAGATAGTTGAGGTAATCAGTAAGGGCAGGGTATAAGGTTGCAAGAAGACTTAGCTTTAGAACACAAGGAATGGTTTTTAATTTTATTGTCTATTTTAAAATAGACGAGACCTAAGAATATCTCATAATGGCCACAGAATTGTGGATTCCACAGCCCAAGCTAGAAATGGCATGGTGACATTTGGGAACCACATGGGTATACCCAATGACTTGGGAATGTGATGATCCATAAATAAAAAGGGCATACATTGTCTAAGAATAAATACATGTGCATATTTTACTGCCTTTGTTTAACAAATAGTTTTGAGAGATTTCTATGTCCTGGTTTCTGAGGGAAAAAAAAAAAAAAAAAAACCCAATGAACTGTTCTCTCCAAGCTCTTAAAACTTTGTGGGCGGTTTCGTCAAGCAAGGAGCCACTATAAAGGGCAGGTTGAGCTCTAGAAGAGGGACAAGCACAGGGCCCTGCTGGGGTGTACAGGGTGGCATCTTATTCCATCTTGGTGGAAGGTGCCAAATAAATCAAAAGACTTTCCAGAAATATCTGGAGAAGCATGGGAGTCAATGTAATGAAAAGATAAAAAGGAAATTCTTCTAATCACAGGAAGCAGCACCTACAAAGAAAAAATATGGGAGGCCTGTTGGTTGAGAAGACATCTGAATAGCACATGGAGGTGAGGGATCTAGCCAACCACATGGCTTTCTGGGAGACCATTTCAAGGAGAAAATTCCTGAGAATGGTATTTGCCTCATGTGTTCAAGGAAAAAGGAAGAAGGCAGTGTGGTCAAAGTCCATGTGTCCATGTCCGCTGCCCAGTCTATTTTGATCAGCAGTCCCCACTGGGCCATGTTTTGCTCCATTAGTTCTTTGAAGAGCTGCCCAGCAGATCTTTCCACCCTGATCTCTATATGGTACTGCAACTAATTACTGTTGGATTCCTCTTCAATTTCAGCTCAGAATTTTTCTTTTCTTGCTCATAACAGTGAAGGGCCCTGAGCCAAAGTTTTCTTGATGAATTCACAATTGCTACCATGTATCCCTCACTCTCAAAGGAGGGTAAATTACCAGCCTTCCTTTATAATTCTAACTCTAGTGAAGGAAACTTCACTGCTATGAGGGCTTTCACACCTTTTTGAACTTGAATGGTCCAGAGGAGTCTGTTTTATGTCTCCAACCACCTCAGTAGAATATTGTGGAAATCAGTACTCTTTAGTAAATAGAAAAGCTATCAGGTCTCTTAAAATCATAATCTGCGTTTCTAGGACCTCATGACCTGCTCCATAAGTTCTCCATTTCAGCATCTTTCCAAGAGGCTCATGACATTGAGGTCCTAGCAGGAAAATTTGTGGATAACATTATGTAAGCTATGACAGCTTAATTTATTATTCAAAATGTGAACATGATCTGGGTCAGAGGGTAGTGGGTGACATGAAAAGCTTGGGATTTCTGGGTGGTGGTAGTTATCAGCTTATATCTACAGACTCATCCTCTCTGTTTCCCTATTAAAATTTCCATGAACACCAAGAAGAGGGCCAGACCTGACACAACTGACTGTGAGCTGTCGCTCTGTGGGAGGACAGTCTCCAATTTCTGCCAAGATGACCTGGCAGGATGGCCTAGCCGGGAAGGTTGCTATCGTGGTCTGACAACTACAAATTACCTCAATTCATTAGATCTTTTTGAAAAAATGATACATAAAAACACATTTTCATCTTGCAAAATATTAAATAATTCTGTATGAAAAAAATGTAAGATTGATTCCACTCATCTGCCCTCTAAATTCATGTTCCTTAGGAAGAAACATAGTAAACTCTTCAGATTTTTCTCTGGAATGTGAATAAAATGTTAATATTTTCACATTTAGATGTTATCTGTCATTTTCTGTTTAAAAAGATGCATATTTAAGCGCCCTTAAATCTACCTTACCACCAGACATATCTCTTTTCTCTTCTTTCACTGCTAGATTCTCAAAAGAAGAATGTTTTAATTATGCTATCATGATTATATATACTAGTCAATGTTCCTGAATGAAGTCTGCAGTGTGCTTTGATTATGCTTCCTTTCTTGTATGAAATTTTGCTTTTCTGCAGTCTTATTTTCTTTTGCATAGTTTACAATATATCTGTTACAAACTCTTCTAACAAACACTCTGACAGGTGTGTGAAACACTTCCTCAAGAAGTCAGAAACACCAGGCCATCTACAAGTCCTCTCTTGCATATGCTTCTTTCAGAATCTACCTTCTTTTTCTCCAATATGGCTCTCTAGAAATGCAGCTGCTTGGTTATCTATCACACTGTAACATTACTAAACTCAGTGATTTAAAGCAACAACCATTTTTTCATCTCTTGTGATTCTATGGGTTGCTCAGCTGGGCAATTCTGAGTAGGACATCAAGACTCTGAAACTCTCTCTTTCTCATGCAGTCTCTTGTGTCTCTAAGTGGTTGGCTTGGGCTTTCTCATAGAATAGCAGGCTGAGTCACTGGACTTTTTATATGGTATTTGACTTTCTCCAGCATTAAAAGCCAAAGATACAAGGACTTCTTAATTTCTGTGTCACAAATTTCCAAATATAATTTCTGTTCAGTTTATTGGGCATAGGAATCATGAGGCCAGTTCAGACCTAAGGGGAAAACCAAAACTCACCTCTCAACAAAATCATAGCAAGGTCATATCGCAAAAAAAAAAAAAAAAAAAAAAAAAAAAAAAAAAATGTAGGTTGGGAAATAATCTATGGTCATGTTTTGTTTGGAAACATGATCTTCTATAGCTGTATATTTTACAATTCCTAAAACCTCTCTTGCCCAGCATCTTGAAAAGTTTCTTTTACCATAATCTTGAACACTCTGTCTAATATAGTAGACACCAACTACATGTGGCTATTTAAATTTAAATTAGAGCTAAGTGAAATTAAAGACTTAGTCATGAACATGTCAAGTTTTCAGTAACTACTTGCGGCTATTGGCTGCTGTACTGGAAATTGCAGGTGCATAGCATTTCCATTATCACAGAAACTTCCTTTGCACAGGCTCATCTAGAAGATTTCTTCGCCTAGTTCTCCTGTGATAAACTCACTATCTCCTTCGCCCCTCATCTTTGACTTGATTGGGTTACTCTTTTACTTTAGTGGAACATAAAGTGTGTTCCCAAGAAATGGCACAAGATTACATATTTTCCTGAGAGGTGATATGTCTGAATATGTCCTTATTTTATTCTAATATTTGATTAATTTTTTAACACAATACAATTTGGGGATAAACACTTTACTCCAGGATTTTGAAAATATGCTCTATGCTTTTCAAGATTATAGTACTGCTTTTTGATATTAATAGACCTTTACTTTCCCATACTTTATATAGGACTCCTTCTGCCCCAAATATAAGTATGTTCACAGTTATAGAGAAATCATCATTACTCTGTAATTTTACAAAGACATGTCCTGAAGAACATTTGTAATGTTTAATGTTTTAATGCTCAGCAGGCCCTTTCAATTTGAACAGTGGTGTTCTTTAGTTCTAAAATCTGTTCTATATTATTTATTCAATAATTTCATTTTTAACCATTTTCATTAAGAGATACTTTATTTATCAATAAACCTTTTCCTTGGTGTAGTAGATCTCTCTAGAAAGGTGTTAAAATAAATAAGCACAAGAACATTGGTCTGAGGCTGTCTCACGTTTTGTGCTCCTTTATAAAGAATTATAGCCTATAAAAAGTACAGGTATGGAGACTTGAATTGGGTGTCAAGATACTTTATATACAAACAGAAATACAAAAATTATGGTATATATGTGTATTAATAATTGTAATGCAAAAAACCCCAACAGAGTACATGTATAAAGGTATAAATTGGTATGAACATACTTTATATACAGAGATATGAAAAATTGTGCCCTATATGTGTAATAAGAATTGTAAGGCTTTCCACTGCTATCCTGTAGTTAAAAAATAAAAAAATAAGTAAAATAAAAATAAAAAAGAAAAAATATTTAAATTTTAAAAAATAAAGATTATAGCCTAGCTTAGCAAATACACAGAAACCTAACTTAGGAGACGTAAGTGTCCCTAACCTAGGATATTTTGACTTTACACTTGTGCAAAAGTGATACACATTCCTTGGAAACCATTCAACAAATTTTGAATTTTGATCTTTTCCCAGGCTAGGTATATGCAGAATGATACTCTCTCATGGTGCTAGGCATGCAGCAGTGAGCTGCAGCTCAAAGAGCACACAATCACCCAGAAAACAACTGATACTCTACAGTGCCACTGTGTTGCTGACTGTGATCTTCACTAGGTTAGGTATTAAATGCACTTTCAAGTGATGATATTTTTCCTTTGGAATTCTGGGGAGCATCTGTACACTTTTTGTAACAGACAGCCAAGAGCCAGCCAATCACAAACTGCCAAGTTTTAACCAACCACAGGCTGTCAACAGATCAGACTATGTTCAAATAAGGCAGATGCCTAGTTGTAACTAGTTAAGCAATTTCTATAGGCCACTTGTGCTTTCCTTCAGTACACTAACTAGGAACATTGTATAGCAGGCTGTCTGTACCTCTTCTGCTTTTGTGTGCTGCCCGAGTCATGAATTGTTCTGTGCTAAAAGATGTTGAATGTTAGTTATCTAAAGATTTTGAATTTAAAGTGTAGTCCTCAGACTTGACTTTTTTTTTTTCAATATAGCTGGGTCTGCTGGTATGTAGGAGACCAAAGGGCAAAAGGGTAGGAGTTAGATCAGCAGCCGAACTTTCACTAATCCCCCCTTTTCTCTCCTGAAGCCCTAAACATACCTCCCCTTCACTCCCCCATTTGTCCTGCCACTGGTCACCTTCACATGTTCTTGATACATCTAGGCCTGGAGCTTCTCTGGTTATTCCTCTTCAAAAACTAAAGTCATATCTTACGCAAGTAAAAGGAGGAGTAACTGTCCAACCCCATAGGTTGTGGAGGGAAGCAGAAAGTATTTCTCTATACATCTTCCCATCTTTTCCCCTGTATCAGACCAACCCCACCTCTTCCTTTAGAGGCACCTAGTACCTCAAATTCAGAATATCTCCATGGTTTTATGGCACAAACATGCTTTCTTCATTTTGGCAGCCCTCTTAAATACACTGAGACTAGGCTACCTGTGCTTTGCTCAGTCGGCTGCCAAATATCCAAAGTCTAGCCATTGGCCCCTGATGGGTTTTACAGAGCAGTGTAGATAGTCAAGGTTTTCTCCTTTTTTCACCACAGTTTTACTTTATGTTGACATCCACATGTAGGCCAAAGTTTCCAGATATGTAGAGCAGTTTGAATGGGAAGAAAGTAGGATTAATCTTTGGGTGCAAAGTAAGAAAAAGGTTAGGGCTGGAAGAATAGATCTTATAAGGCTCCTTTTCAGGTGTTGCTGATTTTTGTACACCCTTCTGCATAAGGATAATAACAGAATGAAATGTTTAAAAAGTGCATGAAGCAATCAATGTAAGAGGGCTAGGTTGTAGTAGTTCACAATTCGGATTCTGTAGACCAGCAGAAAATATTGGATAAATATCTGCTAGTCAGATCAAAACTTAAAGTGAATATCTCCCGATATGCCCTTCAGTTTAAGTAGGGGACTCACTACACTAACCAAAGCTCATGGATCCATTTCGAGAATGAACCATGTGGAGATCAATGTGATTCTCCAGAATATGTGAGTATGCACATGCATACATTCATAGACATATGTCTGATTCTCATTCACATACACTGTTTCACTGTTTAATAGATATGGCCAATTTCTCTATCCACTTATAAAAATTGCAAAATTCTATCAAAACTAAATACCCACCCCTAATGAAATATCATGGCTTATTTTACAAATGAGTACAAATGAAAAACTTTTAAATAAAATGTGAGTGTGTCATGCTCAGCAAAATTCTATGGGCAATAATAACTTAGTCCATAAATTCAAATACTTTTTACATGTGTTTATCTCTAATAATTTATAAATATATAAAATACTATGCCAAATAAAAATCAACATTTAGAACAATTCTCAAGTGTCCCTGTCTTTTCAAAAGTACAGCTTATAACTATTCTAACATGATTAGAAAGCACAATCCTTGAGATGTAAATAAGCATCAAAGATTCTATGCAAAATTGAGTTTGAGTAATACTATTTAAAGCATATTAAAAAAACACCTCAAAAGATTAAAAACTATTTCTGATTTGCTGAGCTTATCTAGAGGCTTTTATATGCTAATATGCATGTGAATTTCCACAGGCTACACATGCACAGTTCCACCATTATCCTCTTCTTCTCCCCACAAGCATGCTTTTGAGACTCATTCTCTTGTGACCATGATTTTCATTCTGAATTCTACAATATGAATTTACCTTTGTTCTGAAAAATCCCACCAAGGCCATGTGCCATGAATAGTCAAGGGGTTATGAATATTGTAAAAGATGATGATAATTTAACAATTGTTATGAATGACTTACTTGTCCTCTTGGAAAATTAAGAGAATCAGCTAAAATTTATGTACACTGTGGAAACACCCTCTTTTCCTAATCCCCAAAATAACAAAATAATACTTAAACACAACTTCAGCAAAAACTGAAAACAATAATAAAAAGACTTTAACTTTGCCAAGAGACTTAGAATAGGAACTGGAGGAATAACCCAAGAGCATACTCCTGGATAGGCATGGTACACAGATGTTAATCTTCAAAATTAATTTTTAGGTTTAATTAAATGAAAATCAGAATGCTATTTATGTGGGGGTAAGCCTGTAAAAGAAAAGACTTGATACTGTGTCTCTAAAGTACACCTGGAAAAATAAAAACTAGTCATCCCCGCCCCCAAAAAAACCTTAAAAAAGATAAAGAAAATATATATGCCAGTCAGGTATAAAATTATCTTGTAAAGCTGCCCTATTACAACTGGGAAAAACTAACTAATGGAACTTAACAATATATAACTAATAACTAATAAAGGAGCAACCAGAAAGTAAAATAAAATTGAATTTATAGTGTAGAATCAGGCTATTTCAATATGTACATTTGTAAATATTATTTTAACACACAATAAACCTACTATCACAAATAATTTAGAGGAGAGGAAAAATCATCTCATAAGCTCCACTGGGGCAACTGATTTACTCTTGAAAACAATCAAGATATTGTCCTTCCTTACCATCTCAACTAGAATCCACCAGACAGACTGAACAATTTGATGGGAAAAGTGAAACTATATGAGAAATGAAAGAACACGTGTGTGAAGGTGCACCTGATCTTGGAGGGCAGAGGCATTTCTATCCATCACATCAAAGAAGAAGACAAACAGAATGATCAGTAGGCTTGAGAATCTGTAGGGGAAAAACTTCCCCACACAAATTGGCTTCTTAAGATTAAAGGATTGAAAAATGGAAGGTGCTAAAGAAAATCAGTGATACAATAATGTCTGAGTAAACTTGTGACTAATTGACAAAAATGAAAATATAAATAATCAATATAAAAACAAAAGCCCAACTCAGTAAGCATGAAAGAAATGGAAATTTTAAAATAGCAGAGATATGTCATGTTCATTAACAAATTATAGACTGATAATTAATGGTGCAATGATAAATACATGCCAAACACTCCTGTTCAGATTTTGAATGATATGGCTTCTGCAGATTGTAATTTAGTAATATGTATCAGGAATGTTCAAAACATTCACTTTTTGATCTGATACTTTGCCTGTTAGGAACAGTACCATAAAAAATAATCAAAAATGCAAAGAGTTATGCTTGAAAATATTCATTACAATTTTTTAGTAAATAATTTTTGGCACTTAAAATTTCCTAACATGATCTTTTCTACATTATTAGGTAAATGCATCATATTCTATTGTAAAAATTGAGTTAGTAGCATGAATGAGTGAATGTATTCCAACTGAAGTTTTATGCTGTTCCTAGAGAGAACCTGGAGAGTCTACTTGGAGCCGAGGTTCTGATGTGGGCTTGTCACTAGCATAGAAGCTAAGAAAGCGGTAGGTAAGGAGAGGTTTATGCCACCTGCTTTCAAGAGGGGTAACCAGGATGACTACAAAACGTTATAGAATAAACACAAGCATATAAACTCAGTGCACACATTATAAAAGCCTGCGGTAGATTAGTTATATCAATTTTCTGAGAAAATGACCAAACCATAGAAGGCAGACATTTTCATCTAGCTAGATGAACAACTGGAGATGAATCAGCTTACAATGGATCTTCTGTCATGGTTTTGTGAGTTCTGCTAACAGGATAGTAAGAGCTGATCATCTCAAAAACACAGCTGTTCATCACTAATTACATAATTTTCCTACTTTTCCATAGTCAAGTATTTTATAGATTGTTGGTGATAGTTTCTGATTGGTTATATTTTACTCTCTAAAACCGTTATTTCTGAAGCCAATATGGAAGCAAATGTATGTGCTATTATTCCTTATGAAAATGTTGATGTTTTGGGAAGAATTGAGCTATGGTGCTGACGGTAAAAATATCTCCTTGAAATAAAAAGCAATTCAAACCACACAGTTGGGAACAATTAGATAATTAGACACATTAACTGGAAAAGGGAGTTGAGACACAGCACTTTTCTTGGAATGATAGGTATTTTTAATTTGTCTAGTGAGCTGAGTCATGATTCTCTTTCAGTAACCAAATTATAGAACATACCTGAAACCTGATGGATCATTGACATATTTTTTTTTTGTATTCAGCTTCCTTTCTTATGTCCACCTATTCTGCATTCAAATTGATTTTTTTTTTTTCTGGGACAAGTTTTATCTGAATAAACTAAAGATCAAGTTATCATTTCTGGATTATTTCTGCAGTTATATTTGCATGTCTGCTTATAGTGGCCCTAATCTGACTAACTCTGAGTTTATTCACAGACCTGATAACACTCTGCTTCCAGAAAGACATTTGGGTATTTTAGGAGACTAAATAAAACCATGCAGTTTAATACCTACAAAAGAAATGTTGACATCTTGAAGAACTTCTGAAGTTTAGGGAAGTAGGACAGAATGCCTTACTTTATTTTCAGGTTTGCTTGTGGAGCTACCAGTGAGGCTGCGTCTGTGACAATTACATGTCCGGTGCAAAGACCTGAGTCTCTTCATTCAACCAGAACAGAAAGCATCTCATCTCTAACAAATGAAAGCTTAGAATGTTGCCAAGTCCCACAGCTCAGGCAGCTGGAGACCCTTTTATTAATCTGCACCACTCCCATCCTCTGTGGAACAGCTGAGCTTCCATATGCCTAAGGCAGCCGACCAAGGGCACTCTACCATCCTTGGCACTGTGCCTACTGGCAGACCCAGAGAGATCTTAGAGCTCCTTTGTTCACATACTTGGTTTAAAGTTGCTGGGTGGGATTGTGCATCCAGGGAAATAGCTCTGTGACTCTGAAACTTCAAAGCTACACCAATGGTATCACAATATCAATGTCCATCCTTTTATATCATTTAATACTCTCCACATAAAAAAGGAGGTCACAAATCACAAATTTTTTTTATAGAGTAGTTATAGTTGTCTAGGTCCTATTCCCACTGTTTTTTCCCATGGCTCTTTGATAATGGAGTTCAGAACTTTGAATAATTTACACCACAACACCTATAACATTCATTCATGGTAATTTTCATAGCTTAGTTTAAATGATTATAAGTTAAATTTAATATCATTTGCATTTTTATTTAAAAATGATTATTGATCAGGAGGTACTTAGGTGTTAGAGCACTTGTCTCACATACATGAGACTCTAGGTTCAATCCCCAATACCTAAAAAATAAAAAAAATAAAATAAATAAAGTGATTATCACCAATGGTTGTGAGCAAATTGTCTTTCCATTTGATTGGTGCTATCTAAATTTTCATCAATTTGAGGTTCTATCCTTGAGCAAAAATACTGCAAAATTTCATCTGTGCATACAATTTGCCTGTGTGTGTACATGTGTGTTTGTGTCATTTCCCTCCTTAAGCCTATTGTTAGGGTTTAGATATGATATGTCTCCCCCAAAACTCACGTGTGAGATAATGCAGGAATTTTCAGAGTGAAATAATTGAATTATTAGAGCCTTAACCTAATGTGTGGATTAATTTATTGATGTATATTAACTGGGCAAAAGTGTATGCAGGTAGGGTGTACTGGAGGAAGTAACTCACTGGGGGTGTGACTGAGGGGTTCATGTTTTGTCCTTGGGGAGTGGAGTTCTCCGCTTCCTGTTGGCCATATCCTGAGCTACTCTCCTCCATCCTGCCCTTCCATCATGGTGTTCTGCCTTGTCTAAGGCCCAGAGATATGGAGTCAGCTTACCATGGACTGAAACTCTGAAACCATGAGCCAAAATAAACATTATCCTCCTGGTTTGTTGTCAGGTTTTTTGGTCACAGTGACAAAAAAGCTGACTAAAACATCTGGTTTACACTTTTATGTCTATCATGGTGCCTAAACTGGATCTCTTACAAGTGTTCCATGACCCTGGTCACTATTACTCTTTCTCTATTTCCTTTTCTGGCCTTGCAAATGACTAATCACTAGGCCAAGAACCCAGTGCCTAAAAGAATATTTTTCTATTGTTATGTGGTTGAGAATTGAACCCAGTGCTTTCCCACATGCTAGGAAAGCTCTCTACTACTGAGCTACACCCCCAGCTCTAAGAACATTATTCTTAAGTATTATGGTTTGAGTGTATCTCACAGTAGGCTAATGACATTTAAACAACAATAGCAATTCTCTTCAAATCTGTGGGCTATATCCAGATGTTAGCATTGAGGATGACAGCATGTGCTTATGAAGCCCATCAGGGATATCTCCTTGTTGCCTCTGAATGGCTCATTGCACTTCTCCTTGGATCAAAAAATAAAAAAATAAAAATAAAAAACTGGGTTAGCCCTCATTGGAGTTAAACATGTTACATTCCTGGTTAATTTATATTTCCTAGATTTATTAGGTACTGTACTGTAATACCTGTTCTTAGCATATAAACTCCCTAAATTCTCTAGCAGAACTGCAGCATGTCTTAAATTTGAGTTTTAAAATGGAAATTAATTCATGGTGCCAGGACACACTGTTTGAGGTCAAAGTTGACAGGACGGGAGAGGCCTGCCCTGTCCAATAGACTTTCCAGCTGGGTGTAGATTCCACCCCAGCAAGCCAAAGTCAGCAGAATTGGGAGTCATAAACAGGAGTCCTGGAACAGTCCCCTCAACCTTAGGCAACTGAAATCTGGCAGGCAGAGTCTGACAAGCGATTCAAATAGTTTCCCAAACACATCTGTGCAAGTAAAGAAGGATCTAGCAGAGCCATTCAAAACCAATAGAGGAGTTTAGATAGGATAGGCTGGAAACTGCCCTCTTGGTGCAAAATTACCCAACAGCATGTGTTAAATGCCCAGAATGGACCAAGCACTATGCCAGGCAGTGTGCATGAGGGGAGAAGTGAGCCTCCGACTCTGCCCATAGAAATCCTAAGTCTCATTAGTTTGCAGGTCAAGGGGAAACTGGAGCCAACATATGGGCTGGGACTTCTCTATGACCCTGACTGCCTCTACCTCTTTATTTCTTTATCAATATTATGAACATTATAGGCTTAATTTGGTGAGAATATATAAATTAATATTTACCAACCTGCAGGCCCTTCTCATGTTTAATAATTATTGGAAATGCTCAAAACATAAAGAAAAGATTGTTAAAATTTAAACCTTTGGGATTAAAAGGAGATAAAAATTAAGAAATAAGTCGTGGACTGCAATAACAACAAAAACCAATAGACCAAAATGGCCCCTTGGTGAAGAGAAGCAGTGGCAGAGGACCTTTAACGTCTTCCAGGCTAATACGTTAGAAGACCCTGTTACAGAGAGAAGTAGGCTTTAATGGTATGCTGGAGTGCTGAATTTTCAAGAATATTGTGAGCTGGTTTTTAAATACAGTCATCATTAAACATTGAAATATGCTAACTTAACAAATAAGTAAATTTAACAGTAATACATAGAATTTCATCAAAATAGAGGAAAGATCAGTAGGCAAAGGACACTGAGGAGGAAGTAGAAGGGACAGGAAAAGGGAAAAACAGTGGAATGAATGTGACCAAACTTTCATATGTGTGGGCATGGATGTGGCCGGGTAGGTCCCAGTATCAGGTGTATCCACTAGACACTAATTTAAAACACTAAATAAAGAAAGAGACTTTAAACGGACTGAAGAGGGATTGGTGGAGTGGAGAAAGGGGAGTGAGGGGCAGGCTCAGGATGTGCTGGGGACTAAATCTCACAGGTTGGGTTCCATGCTTATGTGCCTATGTCAAGGTGTATCCTAGTGTTGTATTATAACTAAAATAAAATTTAAAAAATGATGTCAGTGAACAGAGAAAGTATGTTAGTGATTGCCAGGGGCTGGAGAAAGGGAGGATGGGAAATGATTACAAATGGGGTACAGGGTTTCTTTCTGGTGAAAACGATATGACAGGCAGGCTGATGATGGCTGTTCAACTTTGTAAATATACTGAAAATTAGTGAATTATATGCTTCAAAAGGGCAAATGTATGGTAAGAAAATTATACTTCAATTACAAACAAAAAGGGGAGGAAGGAAGATGGCGGGCCAGAGGGAGGCAGTATCCTGTGTTGCTTCGTGATTCATATCTCACTTAGTTGAAATACTGCATCTCTGAGAGTGTTAGAAGACCCCTATACAGCTGCTGTCCCCAGAAATCACCAGTGCTGTGATCCCTCGCAGGGCTCTGGACCTCAGTGTTCGAGCAGGACCTAAAGCCTAAAGTTCTATCCAATGCAGGGCTCCCGAGTGCCTTAGCAGAACCACCTCTCAACTCATCTGCAGATCGCCAAGACATCCCTCAGCTCCCACAAAAGTCACTCAGCTGCTACCTGCCCACAGGGTAATGCCACCGCCTGGTTCCCCCCACCTCACCAGGCTCCTCCACCTCACCAGGATCCCCTGACCTCACCAGGATCCCTCCACCTCACCAGACATCCTGGTGCTGAAGGCAGACTGCCTCCATCTTGGCTCAACATTCTCACCATGGGGGCAGCTCCCAGATTGGATCTCCAGCAGCCAGGTACCAGGTTCCTAACCTTCCACTCTCCCCAGAGACAGTAACCCAACACAGTAGCTGCCCAACACAGGTATGCAGTGAGAACAGGGAGCCCCCCACGGGAGTCCCGGTGTGAGAGTTTCCTCAATTGGGAAATGCTAAGGAAGAGGGAGACGGGACTAAAGTTTGGAGCCTAACAGAGAGATCAGGAACTGGGAAATCTCCAGGCAAGAGAGGGAGATAGTACTGGGTGCTCAAGTCATATAAAAAGAGACTCGTGATGTGATGATGTGCAGTCTCCCTGCAGGGATGGGCGAGTGCCACTCCCTGCTTCCAGATGCCCTGCACCAGGACCAGTCTTCCCACCCTGGCTACCTCCACCATCCTGAGGACAGAGACACCAGCTTACAACAGATTACCCCACCTATTGGATGAGAAGAAAAGTAGGAAAGATACAGATCTCTAAAACTAGCAACAACCTGGTTTCTTCCTTTGAGTTTTATTTATTTATTTGTTTATTTATTTATTTATTTATTTATTTATTTATTTCTCTTCTACCCCTCCATCCTCCAGCCCTCACATTCCCAACATATGTGAAACCAAGAACTTCGCATGAAATAGGGTTTTGAGGACTGAGTCATCTGAATAATTTAATATAGAGGTATTGTATATGCCCTTTTGTTTTCTTTTTCTTTTTCTTCTTTCATTTTTCTTTCCCCCTCCAAATTTTACTGTTTCTTTTTTAGAGAGAGAGGTAGAAAGAGAGAGAGAGAGAGAGAGAGAGAGAGAGAGAGAGAGAGAATTTTTTAATATTTTTTTTTAGTTATCGGTGGGTACAACATCTTTGTTTGAATGTGGTGCTGAGGATCGAACCCAGGCCGCACGCATTCCAGGCGAGCGCGCTACCACTTGAGCCACATCCCCAGCCCCAATTTTACTGTTTTAACATCTGTATTTTTCTAAATACTTATGTGCATTTGTTTTATGTACTCTACTGTCTTCCCAAGTCCTTGCCTACACTAAATTACTTCCTGTCTATTCTCTTGCTACTAACCCTCTTCACTACATTTCTCCTTCATACTTCCTAAGATACATTAACTCTATATCCTCACATCCTGCCTCCTCAGCATATCATCCTACACCCCACATGGAGTTCATTGTCCACTGTCAGAAACTGTAAACTTTTTTACAACACTACTGATTGTACTTTAGATAATAGTTGAATCCAACATTTCTGTACATTAAGACTAAACTGTATACTTCTTAATAACAACGAATTTTTCATAGGTGGCATATCATTGATACTGGAGTCTGTTAACATTGCCCTTCCCCACAAAGTAGAGGTCTTAGAACCTACAAGAGCACTACAAACCTATGGGGTAAAAACAATAACAATCCAGACTCACAGAACTGCAAAGGAAGACACACGAGCAACATGAAAGGACAAGGGAAGAAAGTGCCCCAAACAAAAGAAGACACTGCATCGTTAAAGCAGAAGAAATTACAGAGAAGGAGTTCAGGATGTACATGGTTAAAATGTTCTGTGAACTCAAGGAAGATATAAGAGAGCAAATACAGGAAGTGAAAGATCAGTTCAACCAGGAGCTACATAAACAAATACAGGAAGCAAAAAATCATCTCAACAGGGAGGTAGAGTTTCTAAAAAAACAAACAGAAATCCTTGAAATGAAAGAAACAATAAACCAAATTAAAAGCTCAAATGAAAGCATCACCAACAGAGTAGATCACTTGGAAGATAGGACCTCAGACAATGAAGACAAAATATATAATCTTGAAAAGAACATAGATCACACAGTGATAATGATAAGAAATCAAGAGCAGAACATTCAAGAAATATGGGAGAGCATAAAAAGACCAAATTTAAGAGTTATTGGGATAGAGGAAGAAAGAGAGATCCAAACCAAAAGAATGAACAATCTAATCAATGAAATAATATCAGAAAACTTTCCAAACATGAATAATGAATTGGAAATCCAAAAATCAAGAAGCCTACAGGATGCCGAATGTACAAAATCACGGCAGATCCACACCAAAGCACGTTATAATGAAAATGACCAACATACAGAACAGGAATTTTAAAAGCCATGAGAGAAAGGAATCAGATTACATATAGGGGAAAACCAATTAAGATAATGGCAGATTTTTCAACACAGACCCTGAAAGCTAGAAAATCCTGGAACAACATATATCAAACACTTAAAGAAAATGGGTGCCAACCAAGAATCTTGTATCCAGCAAAATTAAGCTTTAGATTTGAAGATGAAATAAAAACCTTCCATGATAAACAAAAGTTAAAAGAATTTATAGGTAGAAAGTCAGAACTACAAAACATCCTTGGAAAAATACTCCATGAATAGGAAACGGAAAACAACAATAAAAATCAGCAGAGGGAGGTAGTACCCTAAAGGAAAAACTAATCAAAGAAGAAAATAAAGTCAAGTTAAATAACAAAAATAAACAAATATGGCTGGGAATAAAAACCGTGTCTCAATAATAACCCTGAAAGTCAATGGCTTAAACTTGCCAATCAAAAGACATAGGCTAGGGATTAAAAAAAAAACAAAAAAACACCCAACAATATGCTGCCTCTAGGAGACTCATCTGGTAGGACAAGACATACACAGACTGAAGGTGAAAGTTTGGAAAAAATCATACTACTCACTGAGACTGCAGAAGCAAGCAGCGTTTCCAACCTTGTATCAAATAAAGTAGACTTCAAGAAAAAGTTAATCAAAAGCGATAAAGATGGACATTACATACTGCTCAAGGGAATCATACTACCAAGACATAACAATCATAAATACAGATGCCCCAAACAATGGTGCAGCTATCTTCATCAAACAAATTCTTCTCAAGTTCAAGAGTCAAATTGACCACAACACAATAATCTTGGGTGACTTTAACACACTTCTCTCACCACTGGATAAATCTTCCAAACAAAAGTTGAGTAAAGAAACTATAGAGAGCGCGCGGCGAACGCGCCCGGACGCGCGGCGGCACCCCGAGGCGGGCAGAGTGGTGAAATTTCATATTTGGCTTTCCTACAGTGCTGACCGTAACCTAATTTCCAAGATTTTTATAAAGGTAGACTCAAAAGGACTATACTTTCAGGTTATACATTATTGGTGTGGATGCAGTTGTCTTAAGTTTCTGTAGCCATGACACGTGAATACAAGATCAAAAATATATATGCAGAAACGATGGTAAGATAACAATGCAAAGATACAGCGCTACGGATTCTGCAGGCTCCCGCCAGCTGTGCAAATACTGTACTCAGAGCTGAATTCTGGGCTTGAGACGGGGAAGGAAGCCATCCAATTCAGTTCTCCACATCGGTCACACCACAGAGGAAGCCAGCGGCCACCATCTTGGAGAGCTGACATCATCATCTCTGTTTTTTGACTGATCACAGCTCTTTCAGCTATAGATCAGCGGGGAAAACTAAAGGGCCCCTCCCAGCTCTCCTGTGAGCGCAATAGCCAGACCGAGGGCGGCACGGGAGCCGGCGGGAGCCGGCGGCAGCCGGGGCAGCGGCACGGGAGCCGGCCGGAACCGGTGGGAGCCGCAGCAGCGGCGCGGGAGCCGGTGGGAGCTGCGGCGGCGCTGGCGCAGGAGCCGGCGGGAACCGCGCGGCGTGACTCCCAGCTACTGCTCCCACCAGTGCTGACAACTGAGGTCTCTTGCACCGACTCGCCTCGGCGTGGGACTCACGGCTACCGCTCCCACCAGTGCTGACAACTGAGGTCTCTTGCATCAGACACGGGGGCGTGGCTACCAGAAGGTAAGCAAATTTGCTGGGGGTTCTCAGCCCCAAGCTCTACAAACTTAGGGCCTGAGGGAGGCAAACAAGGAGAGTGTGCCCAGGCACTAATGAAACAGCTGCTCCACGCGTGTGCAAGGTAGGCGGAACTGTGACCACCGACAAAACAGGCCCAGTGGACTGCCAGACACATCGCTCCGGTTGGGGGAGGGGCAGAGCCGCCGGGCGCCTACCTGCAAGTTACGCAGACCTGCGAATCACCAGCAGATCAGGCCCAGCAACCGCGGAGCGGCAGAGCCACCCCCGGGCCTGCAAGGTAGGGGCATTTGCCACCCACTGGCAGGTCAGGCCCAACAATCTGCAGAGGGGCACAGCTGCCCCACGAGCCTGCTAGGTAGGCAGAACCCTGACCACCGACAGAACAGGCCCAGAGGCCGGCCAGACACATCGCCCCGCCCCGGTTGGGGGAGGGGCAGAGCCGCCGGGCGCCTGCAAGGTAGGCAGATCTGCGACTCACCAGCAGATCAGGCCCAGCAACCACGGAGCAGCAGAGCCACCCCTGGGCCTGCAAGCTAGGCCCACTTGCCACCCACCGGCAGGTCAGGCCCAACAAACTGCGGAGGGGCACAGCTGCCCCACGAGCCTGCTAGGTAGGCAGAACCCTGACCACCGACAAAACAGGCCCAGTGGACCGCCAGACACATCGCTCCAGTTGGGGAAGGGGCAGAGCCGCCGGGCGCCTGCAAGGTAGGCGGACCCGCGACCCACCAGCAGAACAGGCACAGCAATCCACAGAGCGGCAGAGCCACCCCTGGGCCTGCAAGCTAGGCCCACTTGCCACCCACCGGCAGGTCAGGCCCAAAAACCTGCGGATGGGCACAGCTGCCCCACGTGCCTGCTAGGTAGGCTGAACTGTGACCACCAACAGAACAGGCCCAGCGGCCGGCCAGACACATCGCCCCGCCCCGGTTGGGGGAGGGGCAGAGCCGCCGGGCGCCTGCAAGTTAGGCAGACCTGCGACTCACCAGCAGATCAGGCCCAGTGACCCGCGGAGCGGCAGAGTCACCCCCGCGCCTGCAAGGTAGGTGCACTTGCCACCCACCGGCAGGTCAGGCCCAGCAACTCTCGGAGGGACACAGCTGCTCCACGCACGTGCAAGGTAGGCGGAACCGTGACCACTGACAAAACAGGCCCAGTGGCCCGCCAGATACATCGCCCCGGTTGGGGGAGGGGCAGAGTCGCCACCAGCGCCTTTTAGGTAGACAGACCTGTAACCAACAGACAGAACAGGCCTAGTGGCCAGCGGAGGGGCAAAGCCGCTGCTCACGCCTGCAAGGTAGGCGGACCTGTGACCACCGAAAGAACAGGCCCATCGAAAGTACAGGCACAGCGGCCTCCCGGCGTGGTAGGCACATTGCCTCAATTGGAGGAGGGGCAGAACCACCGCCAAAGCCTGCGAGGGAGACTTTGCAGCTATACAAGAGCAATATAAATATATAGGGGGAAAAATCAATAACACAACAGTTTCACCAAGCAGAAAGAAACGCGATCAGTATGAAAAGACAAGGAAAGAAAGGACCACAAGCAATGCAGGTCAACTCAACTTTAGAAGAGGTAATATCTGCAGCAGATGGAATGTCAGATAAAGAATTCAGGATATACATGCTTCAGATGATCTGGAGTCTCAAGGAAGACATTAGACAGCCAAATCAGACAATGAAAGACCACTTCGACCACTTTGACAATGAATTACATAAACAAATCCAAGAAGCAAAAGATCAATTATACAGGGAGATAGAGGTTATAAAAAACAAACAAACAGAAATCCTGGAAATGCAGGAAACAATAAACCAACTTAAAAACTCAATTGAGAATACTACCAGCAGAGTAGAACACTTAGAAGATAGAACATCAGACAATGAAGACAAAGTATTTCAACTGGAGAAGAACATAGACAGCTCAGCAAAGCTGTTAAGAAACCATGAGCAGAACATTCAAGAAATATGGGATAACATAAAGAGACCCAACTTAAGAGTCATTGGGATACAGGAAGGTACTGAGGTCCAAACCAAAGGAATGAGCAATCTATTCAACGAAATAATACGAGAAAACTTCCCAGACTTGAAGAATGAGACAGAATCCCAAATCCTAGAAGCCTACAGGACGCCGAATGTGCAAAATCATAAGAGATCCACACCTAGACACATTATAATGAAGATGCCCAACATACAGAATAAGGAGAGAATTTTAAAAGCTACAAGAGAAAGGAAGCAGATTACATTTAGGGGTAAACCAATCAGGATAACAGCTGATCTTTCAACACAGACTCTGAAAGCTAGAAGATCCTGGAATAACATATTTCAAACACTGAAAGAAAATGGGTTCAAACCAAGAATTGTGTATCCCGCGAAATTAAGCTTCAGGATGGAAGATGAAATTAAAACCTTCCATGATAAACAAAAGTTAAAAGAATTTGCAGCTAGAAAACCATCTCTTCAAAACATCCTCGGCAAAATATTACAGGCAGAGGAAATGGAAAATATCAATGAAAACCAACAGCGGGAGGTAGTACAGTAAAGGGGGGGGGGAATAATCAAAGAGGAAAACAAACCATGTTTAGTAACATAAATAAACAAATATGGCTGGAAGAACAACCCATATCTCAATAATAACCCTAAATGTTAATGGCTTAAACTCACCAATTAAGAGACACAGGCTAGTAGAATGGATCACAAAACAAGACCCAACAATATGCTGCCTTCAGGAGACGCATTTGATAGGAAAAGATATACATAGACTGAAGGTGAAAGGTTGGGAAAAATCATATCACTCATATGGACTTCAGAAACAAGCAGGAGTGTCCATACTCATATCAAATAAAATAGATTTCAAGCCAAAGTTAATCAAAAGGGATGAAGAGGGACACTACATACTTCTCAAGGGAACCATACACCAACAAGACATAACAATCATAAATATATATGCCCCAAACAATGGTGCAGCTATGTTCATCAAACAAACTCTTCTCAAGTTCAAGAGTCTAATAGACCACCATACAATAATCATGGGAGACTTCAACACACCTCTCTCACCACTGGACAGATCTTCCAAACAAAAGTTGAATAAGGAAACTATAGAGCTCAATAACACAATTAATAACCTAGACTTAATTGACATATATAGAATATACCACCCAACATCAAGCAGTTACACTTTTTTCTCAGCAGCACATGGATCCTTCTCAAAAATAGATCATATATTATGTCACAGGGCAACTCTTAGACAATATAAAGGAGTAGAGATAATACCATGCATCTTATCTGACCATAATGGAATGAAATTGAAAATTAACGATAAAAGAAGTAAGGAAAAATCATGCATCACTTGGAGAATGAACAATAGGTTACTGAATGATCAATGGGTTATAGAAGACATCAAGGAGGAAATTAAAAAATTCTTAGAGATAAATGAAAACACAGACACAACATATCGGAATCTATGGGACACATTGAAAGCAGTTCTAAGAGGAAAATTTATTGCTTGGAGTTCATTCCTTTAAAAAAGAAAAAAACCAACAAATAAATGATCTAATACTTCAACTCAAAATCCTAGAAAAAGAAAAGCAAAACAACAGCAAAAGAAGTAGAAGACAAGAAATAATTAAAATCAGAGCTGAAATTAATGAAATTGAAACGAAAGAAACAATTGAAAAAATTGACAAAACTAAAAGTTGGTTCTTTGAAAAAATAAATAAAATCGACAGACCCTTAGCCACGCTAACGAAGAGAAGAAGAGAGAGAACTCAAATTACCAGCATACGGGACGAAAAAGGCAATATCACAACAGACACTTCAGAAATACAGAAGATTATCAGAAACTATTTTGAATCCTTATACTCCAATAAAATAGAAGATAGTGAAGGCATCGATAAATTTCTTAAGTCATATGATTTGCCCAGATTGAGTCAGGAGGATATTGACAACCTAAACAGACCAATATCAATTGAGGAAATAGAAGATACTATCAAAAGACTACCAACTAAGTAAAGCCCAGGACGGGATAGGTATACAGCAGAGTTTTACAAAATCTTTAAAGAGGAACTAATACCAATACTTTTCAAGCTATTTCAGGAAACAGAAAAAGAGGGAGAACTTCCAAATTCATTCTATGAAGCCAACATCACCCTGATTCCTAAACCAGACAAAGACACTTCAAAGAAAGAAAACTACAGACCAATATCTCTAATGAACCTAGATGCAAAAATCCTCAATAAACTTCTGGCGAACCGGATACAAAAACATATCAAAAAAATTGTGCACCATGATCAGGTAGGATTTATCCCTGGGATGCAAGGCTGGTTCAATATACGGAAATCAATAAATGTTATTCACCACATCAATAGGCTTAAAAATAAGAACCATATGATCATCTCGATAGATGCGGAAAAAGCATTCGACAAAGTACAGCATCCCTTTATGTTCAAAACTCTAGAAAAAATAGGGATAACAGGAACATACCTCAATATTGTAAAAGCAATCTATGCTAAGCCTCAGGCTAGCATCATTCTGAATGGAGAAAAACTGAAGGCATTCCCTCTAAAATCTGGAACAAGACAGGGATGCCCTCTCTCACCACTTCTGTTCAACATAGTTCTCGAATCACTGGCCAGAGCAATTAGACAGACGAAAGAAATTAAAGGCATAAAAATAGGAAAAGAAGAACTCAAATTATCACTATTTGCAGATGACATGATTCTATACCTAGCAGACCCAAAAGGGTCTACAAAGAAACTATTAGAGCTAATAAATGAATTCAGCAAAGTGGCAGGCTATAAAATCAACACGCATAAATCAAAGGCATTCCTGTATATCAGCGACAAATCCTCTGAAATGGAAATGAGGACAACCAGCCCATTCACAATATCCTCAAAAAAAATAAAATACTTGGGAATCAACCTAACAAAAGAGGTGAAAGACTTATACAATGAAAACTACAGAACCCTAAAGAGAGAAATAGAAGAAGATCTTAGAAGATGGAAAAATATACTCTGTTCATGGATAGGTAGAAGTAACATCATCAAAATGGCGATATTACCAAAAGTTCTCTATAGGTTTAATGCAATGCCAATCAAAATCCCAACGGCATTTCTTGTAGAAATAGAGAAAGCAATCATGAAATTCATATGGAAAAATAAAAGACCCAGAATAGCAAAAACAATGCTAAGCAGGAAGTGTGAATCAGGCGGTATAGCTATACCAGACTTCAAACTATACTACAGAGCAATAGTAACAAAAACAGCATGGTACTGGTACCAAAACAGGCGGGTGGACCAATGGTACAGAATAGAGGACACAGAAACCAATCCACAAAACTACAACTATCTTATATTCGATAAAGGGGCTAAAAGCATGCAATGGAAGAAGGATAGCATCTTCAACAAATGGTGTTGGGAAAACTGGAAATCCATTTGCAACAAAATGAAACTGAATCCCTTTCTCTCGCCATGCACAAAAGTTAACTCAAAGTGGATCAAGGAACTTGATATCAAATCAGAGACATGGCGTCTGATAGAAGAAAAAGTTGGCTATGATCTACATACTGTGGGGTCGGGCTCCAAATTCCTCAATAGGACACCCATAGCACAACAGTTAATAACTAGAATCAACAAATGGGACTTACTCAAACTAAAAAGTTTTTTCTCAGCAAAAGAAACAATAAGAGAGGTAAATAGGGAGCCTACATCCTGGGAACAAATCTTTACTCCTCACACTTCAGACAGAGCCCTAATATCCAGAATATACAAAGAACTAAAAAAATTAGACAATGAGATAACGAATAACCTAATCAACAAATGGGCCAAGGACCTGAACAGAAATTTCTCAGAGGAGGACATACAATCAATCAACAAGTATATGAAAAAATGCTCACCATCTCTAGCAGTCAGAGAAATGCAAATCAAAACCACCCTAAGATACCATCTCACTCCAGTAAGATTGGCAGCCATTAGGAAGTCAAACAGCAACAAGTGCTGGCGAGGATGTGGGGAAAAGGGTACTCTTGTACATTGCTGGTGGGACTGCAAATTGGTGCGGCCAATTTGGAAAGCAGTATGGAGATTTCTTGGAAAGCTCGGAATGGAACCACCATTTGATCCAGCTATTCCCCTACTCGGTCTATTCCCTAAAGACCTAAAAAGAGCACACTATAGGGACACTGCTACATCCATGTTCATAGCAGCACAATTCACAATAGCAAGAATGTGGAACCAACCTAGATGCCCTTCAATAGACGAATGGATAAAAAAAATGTGGCATTTATACACAATGGAGTATTACTCTGCATTAAGAAATGACAAAATCATAGAATTTGGAGGAAAATGGATGGCATTAGAGCAGATTATGCTAAGTGAAGCTAGCCAATCCCTTAAAAACAAATGCCAAATGTCTTCTTTGATATAAGGAGAGTAACTAAGAACAGAGTAGGGACGAAGAGCATGAGAAGAAGATTAACATTAAACAGGGATGAGAGGTGGGAGGGAAAGGGAGAGAGAAGGGAAATTGCATGTAAATGGAAGGAGACCCTCAGGGGTATACAAAATTACATACAAGAGGAAGTGAGGGGAAAGGAGGAAAAATATAAGGGGGAGAAATGAATTACAGTAGAGGGGGTAAAGAGAGAAGAGGGGAGGGGAGGGGGGAGGGGGGATAGTAGAGGATAGGAAAGGCAGCAGAATACAACAGACACCAGAATGGCAATATGTAAATCAATGGTTGTGCAACTGAAGTGATTCTGCAATCTGTATATGGGGTAAAAATGGGAGCGCATATCCCACTTGAATCAAAGTGTGAAATATGATATATCAAGAACTATGTAATGTTTTGAACAACCTACAATAAAAATTAATTTAAAAAATGCTAGTACTATTAATTTTCTTTAACAATTTATTATCTTTCTGTAAACTGGAAGGAGTCCTAATATTTTCTGAACCTGCCCTGTGGCGAGAAGACGTGCCTTCTCTCAGCTACTCTATGCTGTGAGGAACAGAAGCTCTCAGGCTGCACCTGCCCTGAGCTAGTCCATTTTGAGTCCAGGTACTAAGGAAGAAAGACTCGGTGACTTGTCAGGGCAGAGAGATAACCACCAGAGGCTGAGCACATGGGCTTATTGAAACTAGTCTGCACAGCACAATCATAAGGCACAAACTGGTAAGTCAATTAATAGTACAATAAAAAAATGACCACCCGTGAACTTATCAAATTAAATCAGAAGCACATGGATGCATGGGCGTATCAAGCACAAATCAGAGATATCAGACTCAGGAACTTATCAAACACCCCAGACCCCTCTCCTGAGATGCATAAGAGGAAGTTCACCTAAGACAGTGGCATAGTGGCACACACAGAGCCACCATCTTATCAGACCACCTGTGACCACGTCATGAAGATGACAGGTGATGCGCTTCAAGCTGTTCCCCCAGGGCTTCAGCTCAGCTTGATCTCCCTGCTTGATCTGCTCACTTTGAAAGCACCTGTCTCCTGGACCTCTGCCTTGGACAGCTGCACCTTCAACAGCTCTGTGCCCTGAGCAAGTGACTCTGCTGGTTCTTAACCTTATCTGACCACTCGCAGCAACTCTTTTATGTTTGCATCTGTTCTCTGCCTTGGCTCTCAGTGCTTCCTCTGGAAACCCTGTGGCTGCCTTAACCTTTCCAGAGCCTTCTGTTATGATATAGAGTAGTGAAGCTTCAGTGTGACTGGAGGGTTATAGAGATAAGTAATTAAGGGTTATTGAGTAAGTAATGAAGATTAAAATGGAATAAAAGAACCTGTGATTGACATGCTCCCCCCCCCAAAAAAAAAGAAACTATATAGAACTCGATAATACAATCAATAACTTAGACTTAACTGACATATTTACAATATTCCAATCTTCAATGAGAAAATATACTTTCTTCTCAGCAACACATGGATCCTTCTCTAAAATAGACCATATAATATTCCACAAAGCAACTCAGCAAATATAAAAAAGTAGAGATACTACCATGCACTTTATCAGATCATAATGGAATAAAATTGGAAATCAATGACAAAATAAAAAATAAAAATTACTCCAAAACCTGGAGACTAAACAATATGCTACTGAATGAACAATGGGTCACAGAAGACGTCAAGGAGGAGATTAAAAAATTCTTAGAGGTAAATGAGAACATAGACACAACCTATTGAAATCTCTGGGACATGATGAAAGCAGTTCTAAGAGGAAAGTTTATTGCCTGGAGTTCATTTCTTAAAAGAAGAAAAAGTCAACAAATAAATGACCTCACATTACGTCCCAAAGCCTTAGAAAAATAAGAACAAATCAAGAGAAAAAGTAGTAGAAGGCAAGAAATAATTAAAATTAGAGCTGAAATCAATGAAATTGAAACAAAAGAAACAATTGAAAAAAATGGCAAAAGAAAAAGTTGATGCTTTGAAAAAATAGATGAAATTGACAGACCCTTAGCTATGCTAATAAAAAGGAGAAAAAATCAAATTACCAGCCTATGTGATGAAAAAGGTAATATCACAACAGACACTACAGAAATACAGGATAATTAGAAATTATTTTGAAAAATTATACTCCAATAAAATAGAAGATATTGAAGGCATTGACAAATTTCTTAAGTCATACAATTTGCCCAGATTAAATCAGGAAGATATACATAGTTTAAACAGACCAATATCAAATGATGAAATAGAAGACACCATCAGAAGCCTACCAACCAAGAAAAGACCAGGACCAAGAGGATACAAAGCCGAGTTCTACGAGACCTTTAAAGAAAAACCAATATCAATACTCTTCAATTTATTTCAGGAAATTCTTTTATTTTAGGGAGCACTTCCAATTTCATTCTATGAGGCCAATATCACCCTGATTCCAAAACCAGGCAAAGACACATCAAAGAAAGAAAACTTTAGACCAATATCTCTAATGAACATAGATGCAAACATTCTCAATAAAATTCTGGCAAATGCAATACAAAAACATATCAAAAAGTTTATGCACCATGATCAAATGGGATTCATCCCAGGGATGCAAGTTTGGTTCAACATACAGAAATCAATAAATGTAATTCATCACATCAATAGACTCAAATATAAGAATCATATGATCATCTCAATAGATGTAGAAAAAGCATTTGACAAAATATAGCATCCTTTCATGTTCAAAACATTAGAAAAATTAGGGATAACAGGAACATATCTCAACATCATAAAGGCTATCTATGCTAAGCCCCAGGCCAACATCATTCTAAATGGAAAAAAACTGAAGGCATTCCCTCTAAAAACTGGAACAAGACAGAGATGCCGTCTTTCACCCCTTCTAAATAACATAGTTCTTGAAACACTGTCCAGAGCAATTAGACAGATGAAAGAAATTAAAGGGATACATATAGGAAAATAAAAACTTTAATTAGCACTATTTGCTGATGATATGATTCTATACCTAGAAGACCCAAAAAACTCCACCAGAAAACTTCTAGAACTAGTAAATGAATTCAGCAAAGTAGCAGGATATAAAATCAACACCCATAAATCAAAGGCATTTCTGTGTATCAGTGACAAATCCTCTGAGAGGGAAGTGAGAAAAACTATCCCATTTACAATAGCCTTAAAAAAAAACTTGGGAATCAACTTAATGAAAGAGATGAAAGATCTATACATAAAAACTACAGAATCCTAAACAAATAAATCAAGGAAGACCTTAGAATATGGAAAGATCTACCTCACTCTTGGATAGGAAGAATTAATATTATCAAAATGATCATACTACCAAAATCTCTATACAGTTGATGCAATTCTGATTAAAATCCCAATGGTATTCCTCATAGAAATAGAAAAAGCAATTATGAAATTTATCTGGAAAAATAAGAGACCCAGAACAGCTAAAGCAATCCTTTAGTAGGAAGAGTGAAGCAGGTGGTATCACTATACCAGAACTTAAACTATACTACAGAGCAATAGTAACAAAAACAGCATGGTATTGGCACCAAAACAGACTGGTAGACCAATGGTACAGAAGAGATGACACAGAGACAAACCCACAAAATTCCAATTATCTTATATTAGACAAAGGCACCAAAAACATGCATTGGAGAAAAGATAGCCTCTTCAACAAATGGTGCTGAGAAAACTGGAAATCTATATGCAACAAAATGAGATTAAACTCCTATCTCTCACCATGCACAAAACTCAACTCAAAGTGGATCAATGACCTAGGAATTAAACCATAGACTCTCCATCTAATAGAAGAAAAAGTAGGCCCTAATCTTCATCATGTGGCATTAGGCCCCAACTTCCTTAATAAGACTCCTATAGTACAATAATTAAAACCAGAAATCAATAAATGGGATAGACTCAAACTAAAAAGCTTCTTCTCAGCAAAAGAAATAATCTGTGAATAAAGAGCCTACATCTTAGGAGCAAATTTTTACCCCTCACATATCAGATAGAGCACTAATCTCTAGGGTATATAAAGAACTCAAAAAGCTAAACACCAAAAAACAAATAACCCAATCAATAAATGGGCCAAGGACCTGAACAAACACTTCTCAGAAGATGATATACTATCAATCAACAAATATATGAAAAAATGTTCATCATCTCTAGCAATTAGAGAAATGCAAATCAAAACAACTCAAGATATCATCTCACTCCAGTCAGAATGGCAGCTGTTATGAAGACAAACAACAATAAGTGTTGGCAAGGATGTGGGGAAAAAGGCACACTCATACATTGCTGGTGCTGCTGCAAATTAGTGCAGCCAATATGGAAAGCAGTATAGAAATCCCTTGGAGAACTGGGAATGGAACCACCATTTGATCCAGCTATCCCTCTCCTCAGTCTATACCCAAAGGTATAATCAGCATATTACAGGGACACAGCCACATCAATGTTTATAGCAACACAATTCACAATAGCTAAACTGTGGAACCAACCTAGATGTCCTTCAGTAGATTAATGGATTTTAAAAATGTGGCATATATATATACAGTGGAATATTACTCAGCAATAAAGGGGAATAAAATCATGGCACTTGCAGGTAAATGGATGGAGTTAGAGAATATAATGCTAAGTGAAATTGTCCAATCCCCCCAAAACAAATGCTGAATGTTTTCTCAGATATAAGGAGTCTGACTCATAGTGGGGTAGGGATGGGGAGCATGGGAGGAACAGACGAACTCTAGATAGAGAAGAGGGGCGAGAGGGGAAGGGAGGTTGCAGGGGGTTAGCAATGATGGTGAAATGTGATGGACATCACTATCCAAAGTACATATATGGAGACATGAATTGGTGTGAACATACTTTATATACAAAGATATGAAAAATTGTGCTCTATATATGTAATAAGAATTGTAAAGCATTCCACTGTCATGTATTTAAAAAATAAAATCAATTGGAAAAAAAGGGTACCAGCCAAAAACAAATTAATAAATATTCAAAACTCATTCTCATCCTACTGTATCTATGTCCTGGAGGGTGTTCATGTTGTTTCATCTGTAACTCACTCTACAGTGGTGAGCTATGTTCACCTGCCCTCTTAATCTCTACTTCCAGTGACATCAGGTCAGTGACCTAAAATCAGCCAAGGTGATACTATGTACACAATGAAAACTGGCAAATTTTAAAACACAAGCTTGGTTTACTATTGTCAATTGGCTAGTCCTGAAAAAAGTAAGTATGGAGAAAATATTTTTAATGCAGATTAAAATATATCCAGTCTGTACCTATTACCTTGAGAATTATAAAAAAACATTAGGGAAATTTTTCATCGGGTATTAGACAACTATTTTCTGATTCATCAAAAGAATGAGCAAGTAGAATTTTGACACTATATTTTGATTTTTTCAATTCTGTTAGCTGAAGTGAAAGAAAACATCAACAATTATGTTGAAACTATGCTTGTTCAGCAATTGTGTTTTTAGATACAAAAGTTCAGAGTTAATAAGAACATTCTGTGAAAACCAACTGGCAATATGAAATTTAAAGTAAAGAATACTGTGTTTTTAAGGATTATCATTTTTCACCATATATCTTTTGCATGGGTAAAATTCATAATAAACTTATGTATATGCATGTAGATCTGTATTTTCCCCAGAGACTTGTTTATTAAATACTTATTAGCATGTCATTTCATTTTCTTTCTTTTTTTTTTTCAACCAAGAGATTTATTGGGGGGCTGCCCAAAGAGGAAGAAAAGGAGAGTCAGAGTGCAGAGAGAGGAGAGGAGGAGGGCAGAGAGAAAAAGAAAGAGAGCAGAGAGAGGAGAGAAAGAGGAGAATCATTTCATTTTTCCCAGTGGAAAATGGTGGAGTCTGGCTGGGAAACTTAATGGCAAGACTATAGAGAAAAAAACCTAAAGCCATAGTTGACTGTGCCTTAAGACCAGGCAGCAGTTGGTTCAATAAGCCCCGATCAGGGTCTCTGTGTGCCTGATGACCATAGTATGATACACGTTGGTGAATGTTACAGCCAGTGGGATGTTAGAAGGAATGCAGCATTTTTTCCCCCATTGCATCTTTTTGCAATAACTGGATAGTGATTTTTATTAATAAGCTTAGAAATAAGTGTCAGCAGTATTTGCAACTTAAAAATTTGTAGCTATTTTATATATGACAGAGGTGACGAGGGGGAGCGTTTCTCTCTCTTTACCACAACACACTCACTCACATTCACTTTCTGGGAATGAACTGAAATCATAAAGCACTGTTGCTGAAACGCAGACCATAGAGGGAATATGAGAGGTCCTGTCCAGCACTCCCTCTCTAGGATGAGAGTCCAGAACTCTGAAGATGAAAGCATTATGCCCCAGGCCCAATCCTGATGATTCTTACAGGGAGTTTATTCACTCACAGCCTCAATGTCTCTCCAAGATGATCCCAGAAACTCCAGATGCTGGCTCACAGGGCCTCCTTCCCTGGGGATGCTATTCACCTCGAGTCCTCTATCTGCCCTCATATCTAGCTCTGAGGTGTTTTGAGTCAAGGAGAGGCTAGAAGCTTGACTGTCTTCCACTCTCAGTAACCTGTGTGAAAATAGCCATTCCACAAGTGTTAAAGATGGGAAAATGTCTCTCTCAAACTCTGACTCAGGCAAGGATCTATATTAAACAGTATGTACCTCCCATCTACACACACAAGTGTGTACTGGGTCCATGCTCCATCACTATAACAATAACTTGGGATAAACCGTCTTATAAAGAGGAAGACATTTGTTTTAGTTCACAGTTTTGGAGGTTGCAGTTCATGGTTGATTGGCTTCATTGCTTTGGGGCCTGTGCTGAAGCAGCACATCATGGCAGGAGTGAATAACACAGCAAAACCTGTCTATCTCATGACCAGGAAGGAAAAGAGAGAGGAAGTGACCAGAATCCCACAATACCTTTGAAATCACATCCCAAATAACCCAAATGCCTCCCACTAGGCCTGACCTCTTAAAATTTCTAACACCTCCTAATAAAGTCAACCTGGGTCCAAGTCTTTAACACATGGGCCTTTGAGAGACATTCCAAGATCCAAACAATAGCACTCTCACATACATAGAAGTCTACAGAAACATGGAAACAAGATTTCCTTGTCTAAACTGTCAATAACATAACCCAGATCCAACACCCTATCTCAAAGTGCCGGTGTACTACACAGTGCTCTTAGATACGAATGAGCTTTATTGGCCTACTGTTCTACAGTGGCACTGCCAACTTTGCATCCATTTTGGACTATGCTATTGATAAGATATCTATACAAATGTTTGAAATAGCGGGGACCTGTGGCTCATGCCTGTAATTCCAGTGGCTTGGGGATACAGGAGGATCGAGAGTTCAAAGCCAGCCTCAGTAAGGGTGAGGCACTAAACAACTCAATGAGACCCTGTCTTTAAATAACATACAAAATAGAGCTGGGGATGGGGCTCAGGTGTTGAATGCCCTTGAGTTCAATCCACAATTAGCCCCTTCCCAAAAATGTTTGAAGCAAATTGGAGGTTTTATAAAGGCAACCAAATGACTACTTGAGAATATCTTTGAAGAAAATCTCTATCTACCTATCAGTGGCTTTGCCTATAGAGCAAATATGATTAGAGTATAATTTCTAGGGGTTCAGGCAGGTGTATCTTCGCATCAGTTGATTCACTTAGTGGTTGAAGGTGACTATAAGAAATTTGGCTGTGGATGAGTGGGTCTGCATGCAGAATAGTTTGAAGGGTATCAGGCAGCAGAGGAAGGATGGAGAGCACTGTATGGTTTGTTTTCTGTCATTCAATATGCAGTACCTGGGACCTCCATCCATCATTCATCACTAAGGATTCATTGTGTATATTCTGTATGTTATGTGTCATTCCAGGCCCTTGAGAATCATCAAAGAATTGCTCTTGCAAAGTTTATACTCAAATGAGATGTTTTATATGTGTATATTATGTAAATCATAAGACATAACAAGACAAGCAGAGGGAGAAAAATTGTAAAATTGTATTTGAAAAGTCAAAATTCTTCAGTAATCTGTGTCCCCTATCATTTTTAGTTTTTAAGGTAATTATAACTTTTTTAATGTTTTTGCTATGGTAGTCTGTGTATCTATGGTCTTTTAGTGGAGAATTTTGAGGTCTTCCACTCACTCTCCCTCTCCATGCAGGAGAGAAGGAAGGTAGAAATAAATAGATCAATGGCCAGGACATTGATTGGGCCACTTTGAAAGACTCTCTGTTTTTGTCTCAAGATTCAATTTCTTTGGGCATTCTTTGTCCTCCTTACTGATAATACTGTAAAACAAACCTTGGGGTGTCTTACAAGAAGCCTACTAACTTATCTATTCTTCAAGGTCTGAAGTAACTCTGATCTATTTTGTCTTGACATAGGTTTGCTGGAGCTCAGCTATCCTGTGCATAACACCGTGCATATGCTGAAGATTTGACTACACAAATTTTTTGAGAAATGGGTGTGGGGATGGGCAAGAAGAACTCAAGAAATTTCTCAATTTAATTGTTTTGCGCCACATGTACATGTCACTAGTTGGGAAAATGAGGACATCAGTTCACTATCATGGACATTGACTGGTTCCCCAATGTTCATCCTCCCTTTCCCCAGCATGGAGCTGACAGATGGTTTGAATGAGCTGAGTAGAATTCATAAAGTTCCCAAGTCAATGGAAGCAATGCCATCCTCCCTGATGAAGGATTGGTTCAGAAAATAAAGCCCAGGAAATCACTGGCTATATAGTAGTCTAGTCAATTTAAAACACAGGAACACTGCTGGGGATTGTGTTCCCAACCTTGGTGTAATACATGGATGGAAGTGGGTGATACAGAGTTGAGAGAGACAAAGAGAAGTGGAGCCAGAACCCTGATACAAAATTGTACCTGAAACTGAACCAATCTCCAGACCTCGTAGTTGCATGAGGAATAAACTTTCTTTCATAATTCAGCTCATTTAAACTTTTTTTTTAATTTTCTCTTTTACAATCTAGGCCATCTTCATTAAATCTTAGCAAGAGGTGACATTAGAGTTTGGAAAGATGTGTCAGTAACTCAGTACTGTAAGGAAGGGGAAACATCTGCTTGGCCTGGTAGTCTGTGTGTATCTCTGCTCCCAGGACCATTCTGGTTCCTGGCTATCTCTCAATCACTTCACCGGAGAAGACGTGAGTAACGAGCTCCACTTCCAACATGTGTCTCTTGTTCCTTCTTGCTCCCACACGGCACGGTCCTTTTACATATTGTCCAAATAATCATGCAATTTCCCTCTGGAGTAGAAAGGAAAAAAAAAAAAAAAAACAGGAGGGAATAGGTGAAGAGGATTAGCCAGATGTATTTTTTGACAATTAACAGAAACATCTGAACAGTTCAAATCCAGCCCTTTCCTGTTAAAGAACACTGGCTGATGATGTATATTAGCTGTATTTTTCTGACATGTGTTTTCAATAATCATGATGATGACATGGAAACTCCCAAAAGTTGATAGCAAACAGAAAAATTCTAGTACCTACCAGGATTTTTTTTCCCCTAAAGCCAGAAAGTACATTTTTGCAATGACCTGGGGTCAGTCTCCATCATCAAAATCTCACTGTTCTGAGCTCTTTTCTGCGGAGGAAATTTCCTTTAGAGAACAACACATTGTTCACCCAGAAAAAAAAAAGAAAACATCTAAGCCTTTATCTGAATTGTGATCATAGTATTAGAAATGCTCTTGTTTTTATTTGCTATCCTATATTAAATTGTTCAGTGTCCACTTCCAGAATGTGTTTTTCTTTTCAAGATGAAACATTTTTGTCAGCTGTCAGCTTAAAGATGTGGCCATATTAAGACAGGTGGCTTGATTCCTGAGGAATTTGAAGCTGAAGGCTTTTGAAAGAGAAGACTCTGAACAAGGTCTTGTTCCTGACATGATCTTGGAAGAAGTGATCTTTAACACCTCTTCTCCAAAGCTGTTGAACTGCGTCTCTGCCTCTGTGCCCACTCCCAGCCCCATCACTCCAGTCTGGCTTATTCTCTTCCCTGGGCTATTTTGCTGTCTTATTTACTCTGCCCGCATTGAGAAACATCCTGGCATTAATTGGAAGCAACCCTTCAGTTTGTACCTCTCATACTCCTCCATCTTTTATAACAATAATTTAGAAAAACTTAAAATAGCTATGAACTGAGGTTTCTTTTTCAAAAGTTCTTAATGCATGCTCATTGTCATAAAAAAGCTAATAAAGGCAAAAGTTTTCCCCAATTCCACACTGCAAATGTAACTGCTACTAATATTTGATGTATATATTTCTGGATTCATCTGTAAATATTTTTCTAACCACACATAACTATATATATGTCTGTATACATGTATCTGATAGATATATCTATATATAGCTGTGTATATCGATCTGTTAGATATATTTTTAAATATTCTAATATGGATATATATTCCAACATAGTATATAATTAATTGTACTGTACTATGCCTATAAATTTTTTCTTTTTTTTCTTTTTTTTTTTTTGGTAATGGGGATTGAACCCAGGCATTTTACCACTGAGGTACATCTTCAGCCATATTTTTTTTTTAAAGTTTTAGACGAGGTCTCACTATGTTGCTGGGGCCTTGCTAAGTTGCTGAGACTATTCTCAAATTTGTGATCCTCCTGCCTCAGTCTCCAAAGTTGCTGGAATTACAGGCATGTACCATCACACTCAGCTACAAATTTTTTCACTTGCCACAAATTAATTGGATTTCTTTTTCAGTAAATACATGTATACTTCATCATTGTTAATGACTATGAGGTAGCCAGTTATATTAACATGCCATAACTTACCTTCAATAAATGACATTTTGTAAGATACCCAATTTTTTCTTTTTATGTACTTTGTCGACATGAACATCTTAGAGCTTCCAAATGTTTTTTTACCATTTGTGTAGTTAACTGGGATACATTTCTTAGAAGAGTATTTTTCAATATCATAAGATATGAACACTTTTTAAATCATTTTATTCATATTCATAAAATATGTACCAATGTATGTTTGTAGTAGTAGTAGTAGCTGATGAAACAGCTAAAGCTTTGATGCTATTTGAATGTTATCTAGGGGGTCAATGATTGGCAGGGTCTTGAAGATGTTTGTTTTATTACCAGTCAAGTACTGTTCAGCATGATCAATAGTGATCAGTGCCATTGTCTTGGATTAAAAATAAAATTATTAATGTTAACTATAACCTAAAATCCTTAATAAAATGACATGAATACCAGAAGATAGTTGATTTAAAAGAAATCGGGCAAAGTAAAGAAAAAGTAGTAAAATTGAAAATAACTTTTATTTCATAAAATTTTTATTTCACAGATACAACAGTTATAGCCAATGCATTCAAGTAATCCTTGCTGAATTCCAACTTTGATTCTAGGTGTATATTTCTCTCCTGGTGCAGAATACAGCTACCTTAAATGGTATAGTTTTATTCCAGAGTTCAATTTCCAACTTTTCCCCAACTTTCCTATTTCTGCTAAAAGTACTGCCAATTCTTTTTTTCCTCCAGGCTTAACATATTTGAGCTGTCCATAACACATCAAAATCATTGCAGTTCTCTATAATATCCCAGATTTCTATTTCCACAGATAAAATCTGGGCTTCATATTCTTCTCTAAATGCAAAAAAAATTCCTGGTCTCCTTACTGGCTGGGTTTTTCCCATTTCTCATTCATTTGCTATTTTATGACTAATTAATTTTTCTAAGTTATGACTCTGACTCAGCTACTCCCTATATCATATGTTATAAATGACTCCTGACTGCTTACTGGAATAAACTCAAATATAATCTGACATTGAATGCCTGGATACCATTATCCAACTCAGCTTCCCAGTAATGTTGTCATATTCTCTCCCAATTCTCCTCTCTCCTAATTCTCTTTCAGTTTCTCTGAGTTGGAGCATTACTGGGCTCCACATTGTTTCTACTATAAATATTTGCTCCTATTATTCCTTGTCCAAGATACTGTTCTTGTTCATCTCCTACTCCCATGCCTTCACTATCTTCTCTACCTTTAATTTTTCTTTATTATTTTACTTTGAAAGAGATAAGAAGCCTTTTGCTGGTAAATTTCCACTATACTTTTATTCGATCCTTCAGAAAGTGTCTTACTTGGCTTTGTGTTGCTATAACAAAGTACTTGAGCATGGGTAATTTATGAAGAAAAGAAAGGTTTATTTGGCTTACAATTACAATGGCTGGAAGGTCCAAACAACATGATTTCAGCTTCTGGTAAGGAATCCCTGGGTGAGTCACAGAATGATGGAGAACTAGAAAGAGAAATAGGCATGTGCAAAGAGAAATTCAAGTCAGATTCTAAGCATGCTAATGGCCCACTCTACCAGTCTACTGCCTAGAGAGTTTAAAACTTAATTAATCTGTCTTATCCTCTCTTGGAGGCCCCAACACTTCAATACTACTCATTACCATGAAGAATGAATGTTCAACATGGGGTTTGCTGGGATGAACCACATTTGAACCATAGCAGACATGAATAGTTACTAGCATTCTTATATTGCCTTTGCAGCGGAATCAGTTGCTTATAAGCAGAATCTGCTTATCCTTGAATTCCTCCTATTACCCATGCCTCAGGAAGGTATTAAAATACCATAAAAATAGGAAAGCATGACTGAGTAATTCAATAGGCTCTTTAAGTATTCCAATGCTTTAATACTTCAAGAGTTTTAAAAGGGCTTTCGTTCACAAATGATGAAGGTAAAGTCACATTAGATGCTCCAGTTTGCATGATGCATTATTCCAAGCAATGAAACATATTACCTGCTTTTAGAAGTCTCAGAATCTAGGAAGGGATTATGAGTTTCCTGCAAGATAAGTGGGCTCTGTGATGGAAACTATATTCCAAGTGGCTACTTTGCAAGGATCAATACCTTAATTAGGTTTGCTGGCTCACCTTCTATAGCAACTGAGAATACTGTTCAAAAATTGCACCTGCCCCCACCCCCAATGCCCAATTTGCTAAAGGCCTCACCTTAGTTGACTTTGTCCTTTCTGAAAAAGACAGAAGAAAACTCCCCTTCATCTGTTATTTTTTCCTCACGCCCTCACTGCTCAGAAACTTGTCACAACGTGCTTTCATAACTGGCATGCCCAACACTGAATAAATCTAGAAGGATAAACAAATTCCACTAATGCTTGGGCATCTTCCCTCAGTCCCCAAAAGGAGAAAATAAAGGTAAGACAACTAGAAGTTTGTGATGTTTTTAGTTTCCTTAATTTTGCTCTGATTTTGAAGAAGTTTAAAAACAAATATTATTGGTTATTTTAATTCCTATCAATCAGTAGAGTGGGATTGATCTATTTTTTTAAAGGCAGTGAATTGAATAAGAATCTTCAACCTTGGATGAATTGACATTGTGCATGTGATTTTATTTTAATACTGATATTAAAGCATGTCACTCAACAGCTCCAGAACCTTCTGTGGCTCTCTGCTGTCCCTAACATCTAGCCCACATGTGACTTGTGAGCTCCTTGTGTTGTATACCTTCCTATCTTCTAGATAAAAGGATAAAGATGTGAAAATCCAGGGTCTGGCATTTGGTTTAGTCTGATAAGCAGCTGGGGAGTTTTTACATTTGATATTGGGTGGAGCTAAGTTAGTGTCTTGACTTGGGAAGAAAGCAATGAAGTGGTGAACACAAGCCCTCCGTGAAGGTGAACATGCAGACATCTCTCCCAGATCCCTTTTTTTACTTGTCTGGAATACTGATTCTAATATTCCAAATCAGACTCACCCGTCAAGGCCCATATTCGTGTCTGGGACAGTTGCCAGAGATGCATTTTTCCCTGAAGGAAAAAACTACTGTCCTTTCAGGCATTTTATAGTATCAATTGTCTGAGCCTACCTGAAGTATTTATTTTTATTTTTATTTTTTTTGCATTACAAACCTTATTTAAATATTTAATTCCCTGCTGCTTTGCAATATACCATTTTAAATATAATAATTTAATGGGTTTTTAATACATGTTACTTCTTTCTTCAATTAGATTATAAGTTTTGTGAAACCTGTGAATATATTGTACTCATTTTTAGAACCAATGTATGTAGTGTAGATGTGTTATCAATATTTGGTAAGTATCATTCATGCACAATGAAACTGGGAAATGACTGATGGCAGCTCAGTTACCTCTGGCTCCCTCTAGTGATGGCCAAAATATAACACCTAGTTGCAACTTGCTTCATTCCATCTATTGAAATTTTACATCTATCAGATGTAACAGAGAACAAATTAAGCTACAAGCATGGAATAATAATCAAAATTACTACATCCCAAGCACAACAAGGTCTTACTGCATGCCAAGAGATGTCTAAGACATTTTACAAATTTTCCCACCTAACCTGCACAAGAATTAACTAAATCAATTCTACTGTGTCTAGAGAAGAGGATACTGAGGCATATTAATGTCAAGGGACTTGCCTAATGATCCAGAGTGTGATTTTCCCTCTACTTTGGCAGTTTAGAGCATATAAATGGATATACTAAGACTATTGAGTGCTTGGGCTCTTTGGCTGATGTGCTTTATCCCTAAATCTTATTATATGACTTATTCACAAATGCATGGCTCTGAAAAACACAAGTACACAGCAGGTAATATTTAGTTTACTTTGAACAGAATTGAAAAACTGCATACAACAGTGCAGGGGGAAAAAGCAAAGAAAAACTTAACCAAATGAATAATCAAGCTCAAATATCCAAAAGGAAAACAATGTCAGAATAGGCCCTATTTGTTATCACTGTGCCTATAAACAGGCTTATAGAAATTAAATTGTTTGCATAGTTACAATGCATATATCTTCTCTCTTGATTTTTGTTTTTTGTTTTTTTTTTTTTTTTTTTTTTTTTTGGTTCCAGGGATTGAACCTGGGGGCACTTGAGGACTGAACCACATCCCCAGCCCTATTTTGTATTTATTTAGAGACAGGGTCTCACTAAGTTGCTTAGCACCTCACTTTTGCTGAGGCTGGCTTTGAAATCATGATCCTCCTGGGATTATCAATGTACACCACTGTGCCTGGCTTACCTTCTCATTTGTTAGCATCACAAATTAAATTAAAACTATTGAAAAATAGTACATTATATTAACATTTGCATATATCCCATATTGTAGACAAAGGGAATATCAATACAAAAAGAATTTTAAAAATTTCATGTTATATATTACTTTTTGAAAGGATGTAAATAATATACTTGATTTCACATAAATTATGCTGGATTTTCAGTATAGATTTATTTTGAAATTATGCAAAGCTTGATAGCACAATTATTTTTGAAAAACAAAACTTTAAAGTCTCTCCCCCCTATTCAGTCTCTTGAGCATACATTATTATTAACAAGAGGCATCTGGTTCTTGTTAACATTGAGAGAAAAGATCTATCTTGGAAATTATGGTATAAGTTGAATTGTAGGCCAGGGAAATTAGCCATTGCTTCTGCCTCACATGTATTTGTAGTCCTGCTAATCACTAGTAGGGATCTAGTCTCTTTTTCTCTTTAAAAAAATGAATTAAGTAATGTTAAATGTCTTTCATGGTATTTTAGTCGAGTATACCATATGTGCATGTGAGACTGAGAACCTGAATGTATATGTGTATTTGTGTGTGCATACGTGTTTGTGTGTGTGTGTATGAGAGAGAGAGAGAGAGAGAGAGAGGAGAGAAAGTCCTTGGAAATAAGCCTTCATGCTGCCATTCACAGCAAGCACTTCATCTTCTATAAGGAGATCAGATTTTGCAACTTCTCCATGGACTTATAAAAACTACTTTTAGGGATTATCCAGGTACTTGGAAAGACAGTCAAAAAATAAATGATTTCTCATTAAAAAAAAAAAAATTAAAGTGGAATTTGAAGAGCTGAATTAGAGTTGTCCAGGGGGAAAAATAGCCATTGGCAGCCAAAAGCTGCAATGTGAGTGGAAATCAGAGCTATTTAGTGCCCAGAGCCCTGAAGTCTAGGCAAAGGGAACCAGATCTGCAGCCTATCTCTGCCAATCACTTGTTCTGTGACCCTGAGAAAATTACTTAGCCTTTCTGCCTCCTTTTCCTCACCTGTAGGTGAATGTTATTTATTTTATGGGACTGGGACAAGGATTAAGCCAAACACAACCTTATTGCAATGCCTCTGGGAGTACCCAGGCCCACACCATGGTTGCAGGCTCTCAATACATGTTTGCTGTCTTTTTTGGTTTCTTTCAGCTTACCTTGGGAAGGCTCCCAGTCTGTCACCTGCTTAAAATATCTGCACATAGTCACATTATTCTTACATAATGGCAGATTCTGATTACCTTAGCTAAAGCAAGATAAACAGATCAGAAAGTTCATTTCCACCTGGACTCATTAAGTAATGGCTTGTTCATCTGCATTTTGGCCCCTGAGCCAGATGGAGGTTAAATATGTCGACCTTGACATTTCTTATGAAGATGCTTGTGTCTCCTCATTGCCAAAGAAGGAAGACCAAGTTTGAGTGACAGTTCTTATTTTCTTCCGGCCCAGAATTAGACATTATAGATGGTCCCTGGCTTACAATGGTTTTTTTTACAATTTTTAAAAATTTACTGTGGTGTGAAATCCATACACATTTATTAGAAATTATACTTGAGTTTTGATATTTTCCCGGGGCTAGCATTATGCAGCCAGATACTCTCTCACAATGCTGGACAGCAGCAGAGGGCTGTGCCTTGAAATCAGGCCCACAGTCACAAAGAAAACAACCAAGACTGTTCTGTGAACTGTGTGCCTGAGCTATGATGTTTGATAGGATAGGCACATTTTTAACTTAGGATATTTTATATTTGCAATGAGTTTACTGGGACATAATAAAACCATGATAAATGGAGGAGAATCTGTAGTTTTGCATACATGGGTAACTTCTTCAGTTGCTTTTCTGTCCTCTCACTTTCTTCTCAACCTCTCCCCGACTAAATAAATAAATAGGAAGAATTTTATTATAGATAATGCCAAAAGAGTTTCACATTTTAATAAAATCAACACATAAGTGGGGGAAGCAGGGTTGTAAGAAAGTAGGTTTCTTCTATGATAATCTTTGTAATGATGCTGAAGAATCAAAGTAGTTTGTCATGGATACCAACTATCCTTTGACCCAGATGTCAAGGTAGAGGTCAAGAGGGGAACAAAATGGTTCCACAAAAGACCTACTAAATATTCCCATAGGAAAAGTATTGTTTTGGTTCCACTAGACACTCTTTCAACCAGTAGTTCCCAGAATGCAGAGTGATGAAATAAGGCTTATTTTACAGTCTTGCTTCATTAGCTTTCAGGTTCAGGAGGAAAGGGTTATAACATGTGGCCAGATGGGCTCAGGAGAGCAGGTGAAAGAATAAAGAGGCATCAAGGAGAGGTCAGATGCTGCGGGCTGAGAAAGTTCCATAAAGCAAATGGAAATACAAATGATGCCATGGTGACATGGAGCAGGAGAATACTAAACCTTGACATTTCTTCATATACAGAGACTTTTACACCTGCGCTCTGCAAATCATGGTTGTGGGAGTTCCTCTGGATGAGGGCCATTGACAAGTGTTATCTTTAGAAATTGTCCTCAGTAGTTAGGGGTGGGAAGAAAGAGTCACGTAGAATTTTAAGAGAAAGAGAAGTAATTATTATCAACCAAATGCCAACTGTCTGCCAAGTACTATGCCAAATGATTTCCATTTTGCTCAGTTCTCATCAATCATTCTGCTTTTGAGATTGTTAACCACTTTTTTGCAGATGAGATAACTTAGACTTGGTCCCATTAAAGAATCTACCCAAGTGAGCACAACTGGTGAATGTGAGATGAAGTTTTAAGCTGAATCTTGGCTCTTTCCTTCCAGTTTTTCTTAATCCATTACCTTAAAAAAAATGTGCTCTTCGAAATGCTAATCTTGCACACTCTCTTTCCCCCAAATTTGTTGTTGCTAACTAAATGTGTATATCTTGTCTGTTCTTTTGTGCATTTACGGAGAACCAAATACATATTAACTTATTTAAATCCATGACACCCTCTGTAAAAAGAAAATTAAGTTGTTGAACTGTGCGTCCAAATTTCTTTGTGAAATTTTTATTTTGACCAAGTCTCTGAGCTGGTGGTGGCCAACCAATGTTCTTTAAGAAACACTGTTCTAGATACCCACACCACACTGTGTTGTTCTTTTTTTTACAATAAACTGGCCCTCCCTCTTTATTGGAAAGTTGCATCCTGTAGAATAAGAACCCCTTTCAGTTAAAAAAAAAAAAAATAGGATCCAGGTAGCATAGAAACAGCAACAGAAGATATATATTTACATATTTTGGGACTCTGATAAATATGACAACCCTATGAATACCTCCTGTGTACAGGCATTCATGACAAAGTCTTGGAGAATATTTAATCTAGGTTCTAGTTTATTTTTCAGTGTTATAAAAATAATAAATATTACTAGAAGAGTTAACGATTCTTGAAGTAAGTGACATTAATGAAATCATAAAACTTCACATGACATGCCTTACAGAATAGGAAAAGCTAATCATTTTAAACTTGTTCTTCCTTTAAATAATTCTCTTTTCTTCATGTGCCTTTTCTTTTATAAATGTACAATCAATTGCAAGAGGGAAACATGATATTCTGAGGTTTCAGGATCACTAGTTAAGGGAAGTGGGATCAACCCATGCACTCTAGAGATCATTACCATTATTTCACAAAAACAGTAAAAGTTGCCTCAATTTACAAGTAGTATTTATCTAAAACAAAGACTTATTCTCAGACTTAATTCTGAGACACTGGATTTGAGGAATTCTTATTAAAACCTGGAGCAATATGCTTTTTACTATTGATTATTAATTATTTATATTCAGGAAAGGCCAGTCAACACATAGCTTGAATCATATGCAATTGTTTCTGTAAAACACAAAAGAACAAATATGAACTAATTTCCACAGTTCTACCTAAAACACACCTGAATATCCTCTGAGGGACAATTCTAAGGACCCTTAAGATGCAAGCTTCTGGAGGAAGGAGATAATTAGGGCAAAATTAAAATTTAAAGGTCATATTGAAAACTGATGTACTGAAAATAATTTTTTTCTTCTTGAAATTCTGAAAGGTTTTTGAGTATATAGTGAAGTGAACAAAGGTGGATCCAACTTGAGTTCTGTTTCCATTTAAGGTTGACAAGGGACACAGCATTGCTCTACTCCTGTCCTAACCTTGTTGTGCAAAATGGATTCTGTCCAAACATAGAACTTGGTAACCAAGTTGTCACGTGAATGGACAGTTAAAATATTCAGAGCACATTTTAGGCATTTGCATCCTAGAAGTTTGAAGGTCCTCACTTATTTGATATATGTCCACCACCACTGTGATTCAAAATACCAAATCCCACTTAACATATTACTAGCAATATAACTGGGAGATAGAGTTGTTTAACCTTTGTGTGTATGATTATCATATTTCAAGTGTAAATAAAGGTCTAAGAGTGAACCAGTTTCCTATGATTTTGTACCTAGTTCATGTTGGGAATGAAAAGAAAGCAATTTCCCCCCTACAATGTTATCATTTCAATTACTTTTTTAACCAAAACAACCAAATTATATCCCTAGTTTATTATCATAATCAATATTCTTTTAAAAAAGGCTGCAAGAATTATCTAGTACTTGTATTATAGTAGAGAATATATAAAGAAATTGTGGTTTTAGGGAGGCCACATACACTTAGTATTTTCCGTCACTATAACAAAATACATGAAGCTGGATAATTTTCAAAGAAAAGAGATTTGCTTTACTCACCATTTGGAGATGAATGTCAAAGATCAGATGGCCTCATCTTTTACGACTCTGTAAGGACCTTCTGCTGCATCACAATATGGTGGATTGGATCACATAGTGGGAGTATGTGCAAGAGAAAGAGGTTACATGACAGAACAACTAAGACCTGGGTAGGGGGCCAAGCTCCCTCTTTTTACAATAGCCCATTCTTATACTTTGACACTTCATTCATCCCCTGACATCACTATTAATCCCTTCATGGAGGATTAAGAAGCCAATGCACACAGAGAGGCCACTTACAGATGCTATATTTGAAAATCCCAGCTGAGTCTGCTTTCAAGTCATCCCAGCCCAGGTCTCCCATCTGTGAGTGAGAAAGCCTTCAGAAGACTCCTTCATCTCCTGGCAGCTCCCCACCCAAGCCATTATTGTCTTATCAGCTGAGGCCCAAGACACTGTAGGGGCAGGATCAGGACATCCCCGCCATACTCTGTTTAAGTTTCTGACTCACTTGAAAATTGTTATTAATTCTTTCTGTCATCCAAGAGCCAGAGCAGAGAAGCTAGAAACAATGGAGAAATGGCCTTAAGAGGGAGGGAGTTGCTCATCCCAGAACTTACTTTGCTGTAAGAAAGAACATGGAAATGCTTTCATCTTGACGGAGGGCTGCCTGAAGGGTTCAAGAGAGATGTAGCTTAAGCCATGAAAAGGGAAAGAACAGACCCCATCATAATCATCTTACCCCAAAGAAAACCAGCCAGTGGCTATGAATCAATAATCAGAAACCTGGAGCAGAAGCCAAGGGTCCCAGAGAGCAAATAATATCTACATTTTTAAACAGATGGGAGATAAATGAATAGTTTTTGGCATGGAATTGCAATGCTTTTATTCTACAGTTGACTCATGAGATTGCTTTGAATGGCCGGATTGGTGAGGAAGGAAGAGCTAGGGGAATGAAGCTGGAAACAACTAAATGTCAATCACTCTCAGAGGCTGCCAGAATCTTCCCAAATGGAGTTGAGTGATTCTCAAATTTACACTTAGGAAGCACCTGTTATTGACTAAAGAGGTAAAAAATAATTCTTGGAGGGAAAATACTCTGAGTAAAAGGTGGTATTATTTTGAATGAGATGTAAAGGAAAGACAAAGAATTTCTACTAAGGAAAACGTCTGTAGATATTTTGGTAAAGTCATATGTTTCTTCCTCGCCTTTCCCTTTCCCCTTTACAGTGTTTTATCCTTAGGGTTTGAGAAATTGGTTCAGGTTTTGCTCATTTGTTCATTCTCTGAGCCTTTTTGTGTGCATGAGTGCAAACGCACGGTATGTTTGGTGATACTGACAACACACTCTCTGACTTCCTCACCTAACGGGAGACACAAATGCAAAATTAGGGGGCTGGGGATGTGACTCAAGCGGTAGCGTGCTGGTTTGACATGCGTGCGTCCCGGGTTCGATCCTCAGCACCACATGCAAACAAAGATGTTGTGTCCGCCGAAAACTAAAAGATAAATATTAAAATCTCTCTCTCTCTCTTTAAAAAAAAAATGCAAAATTAGATTGTTGCAACATCATGTTGTAATGACCCTAGCAGAAGGATACTCAAGCCCAGAGCCCTACAGAATCACAGATCAGAATGTGTTGAGGTCAATCTATAAACCTCTGTAAAGGGCTTCCACTGAAAGCTCTTCCAGGAGTGTGCCCTGAAGAATGAAGATGACAGAGAAGGGGAAGTAATAATAGGAGAAGGAGAATGAACAGAAAGTGCTCATCGTCCACAGAAAGTAGGATAGGTGGGGAACAAAGTCTCCAGGAATTTTCAGATCTCTGAGGAACTCATCTTGAAATTCTCCATCATTTAATTCTTCTTCATATGATTGTTCCTGACCCTCTTGCCACACTATTAAATGCTTCACCATAGTCATCACTTGATCTGTACATACCCGCCTCGCTCGGCTCTGAGTCCCTGGAAGATAGGGCTGTATCACTTACCTGAGCATCCAGAAAACAAGTTCGGTGCCTTGTAGATTCAGCCTATGCCTATGGATTTAGCTTCAGCTGTATGCAATGTCATTGCAGAGACCCTGTGTGAGTGGCACCAATAAATCCCACAATTCAATAACATGAATCTTCAACTGGATTTTGAAACTAGATACAACTAGAAGAAACTTCCGATTACTCGCTTAACTGATTGCCCCTTGTTTCTCTCAAGAGGATCAGTCCCCCCTAATGGGGTGGGTGTTTGATTCAGGCAGACCTGGATTGAATTTGGCTGTGGCCAATCAAGTGGACCTTTAATTCTTTCTACTTCTTAGAATCCTGTTCTTTATAGCAGTGAAATAGGGAGAACAATCAACTCACAGGATTGCTGGGCAGATTAAAAAAATAAAGAATTCGAATCATTTCACAGTTTTTGGCAGATGTGGAGCACTTAAAATGCGCTCCTTGTATCTCCTGGACTCTCTTCTCTCCTTCTAATTTATTTCCTTTATGGACTGTGATGAAGACCATAACCAAGGACAGAGATGAATTATTGATAAAACTCCTTCTGCATGGCTATCATCCTTCCTCACTAAACTCTAGATGCTAGGCTCCTTCTGGGCATTATTTCTGATCCTTTCAGCGTATAGCTAAGTAGATGCCATTCCTGGTTCCCCAGTGAAAGGCCTGAGATCATTTGCCCCAAGCCACAGCTAAGCCACAGCTGACACTGAATTGGAAACCAGGAAGTAGGTTTGCATGGACCTAGGAGAGTAGACTTTTAATTTTCAGAAATTCTATGAGCAGTTTTCAGAGCTATTATTAAAACTAAATTTCATAAGCTTAGTTAATTATATTAAACCAAAGGTAAAATTTGGAAAGTCATTGCTTTATAATTACTGTCTACATTTTACTGTATTACAAGCCAGCAGTCAGCAAACCACAGCCCACTGATTAAGCTTGGCCCACCACCTATTTTTATAAATAAAACTTTATTGAAGCTCAGGAATTCCCATTTGTAGAGGGTCTTTAATGGGCCAGGGACTTTATATAAGTGATCCCACTTGGTTAACCTAAGGTTATGATTAACATTATGATCAATAGGATTAAATACACCTGGGGTTTAACCAGTGTTAACTTGTCAAGGGTGAATTTGGAGGAAATGATACAACTGCTCTCTATCTCAGCTTTTCCAGCTGTACAATGGTACTGTGTGCCTTGGTTATTAATCAGGTAAGAAAGTGACATTTAGAGGCCTTAGAAAAAAATTTTTTAAAGAGAGAGAGAGAGAGAGAGAGAGAGAGAGAGAGAGAGAGAGAGAGAGAATACTTTAATATTTATTTAATATTCATTTTTTAGTTTTCGGCGGACACAACATCTTTGTTTGTATGTGGTGCTGAGGATCAAACCTGGGCCACATGCATGCCAGGCGAGCGCGCTACCGCTTGAGCCACATCCTCAGCCCCTTAGAAAATTTTAAGGCACCCAAAACATCACAATAAATGTTGGTCTTTAATTATAATTTGGTCTTCTTCACAAGTTTACAGGCCAGAGGTCATCCTAAAACTGGCAAAAAACTGAAAGAGACATCAAATGACTCATGTCAGTTTACTAAGTGGCCCAGATTCAAACCCAACTCTTTCTGATGCTAAAATCCATGCCATTTCCAATGTCTGAATGACTAGTGCCTGCCAGTGGCTGGTCCTATCCACAGCTAATTGGAGACTGGGCCTTGGTAGGAAAACAAAGAGAAATTAGGAGGAATGGGGTTATTTGAGTATATGATAGAAGATTTTTTTCTTTTCTTCTTTGATCCCAGGAAAATGAATCTATGCTAAATTTGGAACACATGAAGGAGTTATTTAAAAACTTTTAGTAGAAAAACCACTGTTTTTTTTTTTTTTCTGCCATGTTAAGTAAAATCTTTTCTCTAATCAAGAAACAGTTGGGTGTATTGAGTGACTTTCTGTAGAAATTTCCAGCTGCTTCCTGTGTAGCACTTTGGGCTCCAAGAGTGGACCTCTGTTAACCAGTGCATGAGTCTGTTGGGGACGTCTCAGTACATACAGCTTTCCAAGTGAGACACCCACGAGGCATTAGCTACTGTTTCTTCTCTTTCATCTCCACACTTGACACCCATTAATCAATTGCCAATTATAGCAATTTAAAGACATTTGCTCTTCTTCAGGCCCTGCAGACCTAACTTCACGCCCAGCCCATGATCTCTTATGGTGGTTGGTCATCGGTATAGTATAGTGGTCATGGCTCTGTTTCTAAGCTCATCAGATGGCTTGGGGTGGTATTCCGGCTCTATCTGGTTTTAGCTACGACACCCTGGGAAAGTTACTGAAATTTCTGGCTCATAGTCCTATTGAGTAATTAGTACTGGTAACCTGTTTAAAACAGTCCTTCATACATAAGAAGAGTTCATAAATGCTGCTGCTACTGATGATGATGATGACAACAGGAACAACAGCTTGCAAACCATTACCAGTGACTCCAGTCTCCTCTCTCTAAAGCAATGCTCACATTGATGCCTGGGTGATATTTCTAGATCACTTGCTTCTTCTTTACCCAACTTCACTCTGGCAGTACAAACTCTTAATGACTATACTTCTAATCCTGCCTATTTTACTTACCACATACTTCTCATTATAGCCCTGTGTCCCTCATTATATGGCTTCAGGAGTTTCATGCTTTGTATTCTTCCTTCCACTTACTGTTTCAACAAGGAACAAGTACTTTAGGCCCTGGAACACATCTCATTGTACCTGTTCAAATTGATGCCTCATCAGAAATGCCCCTTCCTTAAAGAGATCATTCCAGACCACCATATTCAGGTCTCCTTTTTTTTTTTTTTTTTTTCATTCTCACTCTCACCCGCCCTTACCTTACTATGATTTGTTTTCTTTACAGCATGTGTGTTATTACTTGTCTATTTATTGTTGATCTGCATGCCCTGCTGGGGAGAATACTGGGTAGACTCTTTGTCATTCTCAACACTGTGTCCCTGGCACCTACAATGGTGCTTAAAAGCATGTGTTGAATGTTTGTGGATAAAAGGAAAAGGAAGAAGCAAATACAACAAGGTCTCATACCTGTGTGCTTTTCATGGCCGAGTTTTCTGGTATCAAAGCTTTTCCCCAGCTTGTCTTCCTGGGAACACTTATTCATGCATCAAAGCCTATCTTCATCACCATCTCTACTATGATGCCTCCCTTGATTTTCAGTGAAACTTTCTGCCTCTGCTGCCTTTGCAACTTGGATTTAGAATGATCATGATGTGTGTATGCATTTAAAAGTTGTCCCACCTGTAGACCCTAAGGCCTTCAGGGCAGAGATGGAATTTTGATGGAGCCCTTCAAAGTCCTCTGCAAGCCTATAAATCTATGGATCTTCCACAGACGACTACTTGATTGAACCATGTGCCTCCCAGAGGTTCTGAATAGTGTTTCAAATATAACTGATAAGCTACCAGAGTAGAGCACTTGCCTGGTAAGTTGCTGGGTTCTATCCCAAGCACTGAAAAAAAAAAAATAGCTGACTTGGCAGGAAGTGGGGATGATTGTGTATGATGTCTTCAATCAGAAATCCAGAACCTGCAGGCAATAAGACAGAATCAGCAGCCCACATTGCTCATCAGCTTTGGTCTCAGAGGTCCACTGCTTTGCTGCAGAAGGATCCCAGAAGGCAGATGTTAATGATGGCTGTTTGCATTTGGTGAAGAAAATTCTGGAAACTTGTATGTAAAATCAGTTCAGGCACCCAGCTTGCAAAAGCCTGAGAATTCCTTCTGCCAGCCTCCAGTACCTTTTTTTTCTACGTTTTGAAAAAGTTAGAGGGGAGCCTGAAAATTACAAAAGAAATTCTCAGTGAAAAGCAATTTTTCTTCCAGAAATGTCTGTTCTCTTTTCTAGTTAGGTAGTTCTTATTTTTCCTTTTATGTCATGTGTAGAAAGTGGGTTGAATAACTGGGGAAAATGAATTTGGATAAACAGAACCCCAGCTGACTTAGTAGTTAAATATTGGGTATAGAGTAGAGAGGGGGGAGTCAAGGGACGTGGCGAAAAATGATAAAACACAACTCCTGATATTTGAGCTTAATTCTAACAAGAGATATGGAATACAACCATCAAAACAAAACACCAACAAAACAATTTTCATACCTCAGCTCTTGGGACTTAGCTTGTAGTGAGCATTTGGGGGGATTGCCCTAACTCTTTCAGGTGGCTTCCAGGGAAATCCATGAACCCACAGGTACATACCAAAATGCAAATATCCTTCCCCTCATTCTTGTCTTTAGTTAATCTCTTTATTCCTTTCCTTCTTCAAAACTGGTGTATATATTCTTACATTAAAGATTGCAGACTGTTCACTTTGGAGATATATATATACATACACACACACACACACACACACACATACACACACATATATACATATATATATATATATATATATATATATATATATATATATATATATATATATATATATTTCCCACAACATAAAACAAACAACAAATTTTTTTAAAATAATCACTTTGATATAATTCAACAAAATGCCACCTTGCATTCTGAGCTGGAATCCTGAGATATAAACTGCTGCCATCCAATATTTGGGTGGGAAAAGCACATCAGACAGGATGTATTTGAGGAAAGTTTGCCAAAAGTAGTGAATATCAGAAGAATAAAAGGTTTTAACAGAGGACACGTTTTCATTCAAATACAAAGGGTAAAAGAAAGGTATTTGAATCAGACAGAATGGAGGGGAAAGTCCCATTTTTTTCTCTTGCTTTCCATTCCCTGGGAGAATGAATGTAAGCACAAAATGATGAAAACAATAGGCCCAGCTGCGAGAGCAACAAGGCAATTTATTAGGGAGATGACATTTTTAATGAGAAACACTTGCTGGAGGAGAACAAAAGGGCTGGTTTGGTCAGAAAGATGCTCTTGCATCTCTTCTGAAGTGCATGAAAAAGTAATTTCATTTACGCGTCATACTCTGAGCGCTGGAATTTCCTCAGACTCCAGATGTTGTCCAGTGCAGATGCTGAACAAATGGAACAAATGTCCTAAGAGTTGAAAGAAAAAAAAAAAGTAACTCAAGGGAATTTTATGAGTTTTGTGGCCAAGAAAATCATTAGCAAATAATGAGCTTAAGAAAGAAAGGCTGAGGTTAGCAATATGTGACTGGACATCGAAAACTATTCATAATCATCTGAAATTAAATAGGGAGATCAGTTTTCAACTTAGAAAAATAGATACCCGTGGGTGTAGCTGCTGTATTTTGAGTTCCTTATTGGCCTTCTGAAAATGATCATGTGAATATTGTTTTGGGTAAATTCCAAAAATAATTAAAAGCAGTATGTTTGTAGTTTGAAACTAGAAAAGCTAAGACTATTACCTTATAGTAGTAAGTCAAATGCTTCCAGAGAAAGGACAATGCCACCATTTCAATCTCATGTGCCTCTGAGGATAATTGATGTGTTCTCAGTCCTGAACCAGCTTACACACAAGGTGAACCAGATGAATCTGGGAGCATCTTCATAAAACAAGTAGAGGCTAGTCAAGGTTCCTTGTTGAACTCTTGCAAGGGCGGCAATGGTCTCTGGAGAGCCACCAGGAATTCAATATGGGCTTTTCTAGCCATCATCTCCCTCCCCAGCTCCGACAGAAGGCTGCATGAGTGGCTCTGGAAGACCATGGGGTCAGGTAGGATGCTTCAGGTCAGGTTCCAAGGACTAATGATGTTTGACAATTCAGAAGGAAACAAACCTCTGATTCAAGCATCAAGATCTACTTATGTGACCAAGTCATAGGTGCAACTTTGATTGGCAGGCTTCATATTAGAAGAGTTAAGATACAGGTGTGCAGAGTATAGGGCAGCTGTGAGCAAGAAGAGAGAGTGGCCATGGAATAGCTATCACATCCATGGGTTAAAAGGACCAAAGATCTGCTAAATGTCTCTCCAACCCCATGTATAAGAGGAGTCCAAGCCCCTTGACTTCACCAGCATCACTGCCAAAATCTGCATCATAATAACTCTACCTTTATCAATACTCACTATGCTTAGTCAATATTGATTGCTACACATAACCTGAAACACCACTAATCTACAAGTAGACACTATTTTTCATCTCCACAATTTTAGGGATGAAACATGGAAGCTCAGAAAGTTTTAGTAAACTGTTCCCTATCACACAGCTAGTTAGTAGTGGTAAAGGTGCCCACAGCACCATCTTCTTGCCTTCTGGTCCTCATCAGTTGATAATTTCCCTATGTATACATTTGTGGAACATGTTTCTAGCATCTGGACTCAGCAAGGGAGAGATCTGTACATTTGGAGGAGCGGGCACACAGGCCAATATTTAGAGATCTGACCAGGGTATTGGACCAAAGAACAGATATGTCCAGCTCTGGGAAGTGGTTTTTAAGTAAACCTCTTGAAAGCAGTAAATCATTTTCTATCTTTTAAGCAGATGGATGATAAACAAGATCCATGAAGCAACGTCCATACTTGTACTCACATAGCACTTGAAATGCTTGGGGATCTTTAGTCCATCTATGGGAGTGAGCAGGAATACAGAAAGCCAAGGCCACAGCTCCTTGTCATCCTGCATCAGGATGTCCTGCACTGATGTCTGTTTGCTAACATTGTCAACCTGGCATTGCCTCATTACCGAGGCAGAAGATGACAAGGATCAAGACACTAATTAACACATTCCTTGCAGAGGTTTACCGTTCTTTGCAGTAAAGACAGCATCTGAGGAGCTCCTGGCAGCTGTTGTCTTTTATGAGCAAAAATCAGCTCTTACAGTGCAGAGAAGTCAGGTTGGCCTTTATCCAAGAAGGGTGATAGCATTTAAAGAAGAACAAAGAGTAATCAGGGCTTTTTATATTAAAGTGACTGAATTCTGATCTGATTTTGAATAGAAGAAATTGGATAAGTGTGAATGGGGAAAGGGAGTGAATTTTGCAAAAGCAAAATCCAGAAAGATCGTTTTAAAGTAAAAAAGTGGGGAGGGCTTCAATACCAATAGCCACTATCTATCAAGGGCCTTCTGTGCATCAAATGCTGTACATTCATACCATACATTTTCCCTTTTATTTCCCCTATAACCTTACCAGGAGTAGTGTTTTTTTTCCTTTGAGCACATTAAGAAGCTGAAGCTCAGAACATACAGTTTGTTCAATGTTATCCAGATGGTCAGACGTGGAGCTTCTGAGTCACATCCAGGTTTGTCTGAATCCAAAGTTGAATCTACTTTGTAATAAAATTACGATGTTTTACTCGTTTCTGTAATAACTGAAATGACCAAGGCTTTTCTAAGGAGAATATCTGAATAGCAGAGTCCCTTGAGTTTGGGGATGAAAATAGATGTGTTTTCAGGAGATGATGTTAAGTACTGAATAAATTAACACAAACTCTCAATGTTGCTCTAGTAAGAAACAAGGAGAAATTCTCACTAGTTTGTGGTATTGAGAGGCATAAAGTGACTACAACCTTTCAAAGGGTGTGCATAGATATCAGAAGCCATCTGCAACCTTGTTTATCTTCTCTTAGTCTCATCTGTGTTTCTCTGCCTTATTCTCCCTCCCTTTCCAGACCAGTTTGCTACAACATGTTGGCGTAACACCTCCACAGTGCCTATTCTCAGTTCAAATAACCAGTCCAGAATGACAAAAATCATGGTTTCACAATTAGTATCAGACAAAAGAGAATTCAAATGGATCCACTGAAGTTAGACGCCTGTGACATCCCCTAATTTCATCCAGCCCCTGATTCCACCATCCACCTAGCTAAGTTCCCGTCTTCTGAGATAGGGGTACACTAGGGAGTGCAGCAATCTCCCACATTTGCCAGGCTGCCCTCTGTTTATTGAGCTGAAGTCTGTAACAGTTAAGAGTTTCAGATTCAGAGTTGTAATGTATGGCTTTTACCAACTCAATCACTTACCAATGCAGCAAAGGTATGAATCACTTAACCACATTGAGTTGCAGCTTGCTTTTCTAAAAAGGGACCAATCATCATAATTATCTCATAGTATTGTGGAGCACAGTCAACGAAACAGTTAACTATCCTTAACATAGTACTAAGCAAATGCTGGATATTATGATTCTAAATGTTAGCAAGTAATCTCCCTGCTTAGATGAACAAGGCCAGGGACACTGTCCCAATTTAAATTATATCAAATATTAAAAACTGAGATCCAGAGAATTTCAGTGTTTATCAAATTTTTTTGCATAAAAGGTAAGTGATTGAATCAAGATTAGATCCAAGAATATTTTGTACATATAATGTTTTCCCATGCAGGGCATGAGAGAGAGAGAGAGAGAGAGAAAGAGAGAGAGAGAGAAATTTCTATAGAGAGAAAGGCAAATGAGGAGAGGAGGGGTAGAGAGTAGGTCTCCAGCAAACTCTCAAATTAATTCACACTGTTCCCAGATTCTCTCAGAGGTTAAGACTTTTGGATGCCTCCTTCTCCTCTGTGGTCTTCTCATTTTGGATGTCAAGATGGGCCTTAGGCCACAGGCTATTGGGACACAAATCTCTGCCTCAAAGGGACAAATTAAGAGAAAACATGTTTTCACATAGAGGCCAATTTTTGTGCCTAATGTGTTTCAAAAAGTAGTCTCCTGAAGGGGACTCAATAGCATTGAGCAAACATAGGGAAATGAAAAAATGATGATTTTTAACTCTTCACATGTTCTTCCAATGGATTTTGGAAAATTTAATGGGAAAGGTAGAACAACTTAAAAGGAGTTATCTACAATGAGGAAGCTTACATTTGTCTTGTCTCCGTGGCTTTCCCACCAGTTGATGGATTTTGCTATGTGACTTGTACACTATAGAGGAGAGCAGGGTAAAGAAACAAATAGAAGGAAAGAAGAACATGCTGAGTTATTACTCAAACACTTACCCCACCTCTCCCAACAAGCAAGTACACTGCATTTGCTATTTTGTGTAAAAGACTGTATAATTTACCAGACCAAAGAGAAGCTGAAGACGGTTATAACTAAAGAAGGCCTTATAGAATACTAACCAGTTATGAAATGGAGAAAGTTAGGCATCTGAGGATCTGCATGACCTCTCTTCTTAGTTAAAGAACAATCCAAATGTCCATGTACGAAGAGTTGTACAAAGACAGGCTGAATGATAATCAGTGCTGATAATCAAATGGGTCTCAGTGGATGGGTGGGTCAGAGCAGCAGAAAACTCTTATCCTGAGCAATGGTCCCTTGTTCAGGCAGCACCATTTGAGCAATTTTAA